>NC_092354.1:14262738-14578537 GCF_963676685.1 Mytilus edulis
ATAATTTAGCGCGCTTTAGATGCTTGCATATGGTATAATTGATCGCACTGTAGATGATTGCATATGGTATAATTGAGCGCGCCGTAAGATGGCTGCATATGGTATATTTGAACGTGCCGTAAATGAATGCATATGTTATAATTGAGCGTACCGTAGATGGCTGCATAGGGGTTAATCGAGCGCACTGTAGATGACTTCATACGGTATATTTGATCACAAAGTAAAACAACAAGTTAACTTACATCTTTATGGTGCAACATCGACTTCATTACTGTTTTGCCAACTTTTTGTGCCATTGCTTCTGAAATAATTAATTGAATAACCCCAGTTAACCTCGTCACATTCTATAAATGCCTGTCCCTTAAGCTTAGCAGGAGCCTATAATTCAGTGGCTGTTGTATATTTATTTGATTTTCGTTCATGGTTTTGTTCGATGGAGTGTTGTCTCATTTGCACTTATATCACAACTTCTTTTCCTTAATGTTTATATTACCAACTTATACGTATGTTTACCTGTTACCTCTTATGTGGTATGACATTCTGGTACTTGGTCAATTAAGAGCAACTAATGTTTACTGTATTCCAACAAAAGCACTGATACGTCAAGCGGCAAATTAAATGCATATTTATGACGGAAACATGTTCGTGTAATATGAATATTAACCCTAATAAACTACGTGATAGTGTAAAATTTAATAGTGCCAATAAGACATGGCACATAATCAGACTTCGATTTGATTTGCTCTTCTTTCATTAGTTTCCAAATGTTAACTTTTTATTTGAGTATTTACTACTCTATCGGTATTTTAAACGGTTCATTGTTGTATACTTCAATAAAACTAGCATCACATTATCAATTCCCTGAAGGTTAACAGAGGTATAGAAATGTGGCCACTGCAGGTATTCTGCCGACCGGCCGTTCAACCCTTCCTAAAGTCTGTTTTTACTGTGGGGGATGTACAGAATGGGAACATTCAATACGATGCCTCGTGTAGAGTTAGTAACATGCTCTCTGTACGTGAAAGACCCTTGAGGGTTCTGTAGAATGCCTGATGCAAAACAAAAAATCTGACTCTATCCAATTAACACTCATTTTCCTGTGGCAGTCTTTTGTACGATCTATTGCAGGATGTGCTTATTGTATATATTGTTAATTTTTCCTTAACATGCATGAAATATTTGTCACTGGAGTGAAGTAACCAACAATATCAGTTGAAGAACCATTGCTCATCACGCTTTAAACCAATTACAACGCTTTTTGATAGAACACCCAAAATGCATTTGATTTTTTTGATGGCAGTCTTTTGTACGATCTATTGCAGGATCTATTTTCATTGTCTACATTTCTACCTTTTTTTATTAAAAATTTTATTGTTTGTGTTATCTTGTATTTATTTTATAACATAACTATCAATCCGGTTTAATAATGTATATGTTCTATGTGGTTTGTGATTTGTAATCTAACACTGAAAACCACATAATTGAACTGGGAATACATTTTAGGAATGTCAATTTCTGTTAATGGAATTGATTTTCATCGATAGAATTGGTTCGTTTGCCCTTGGAGACCAAACAAGGTTAAAGCAATGATAGAAAGTGTGTTGTTATGGATTATATTGATTGATCTTAATATTTTTGATCATCAACCGTGTATAATAAAAGCATTATCTCTACAAGTAAACCTGAGTAGTATTTACAAGATTCGTGTATATCAACGGGTGGTACGTTTATTGTTATAATAAAATTGACGTTACCAATTTTCTTGCACCAGATGCGCATTTCGACAATACATGTCTCTTCAGTGATGCTCGTGGCCAAAATATTTGAAATCCAAAGCTTATATAAAAGATGAAGAGCTATAATCCAAAAGGCGGATTCTAATACAAAAAAAAATCAAATTATCTGAATAATTGCCGAGGGCAAAGCAAAGTAAAAAAAAACATTTTTAAGGACGTATGGTATGAAAACTCCGATTTCCATGTACTATTTTCCTTATTTCAAAGGTTGGAGTGTAACGCCTTCGCTCGCCTTGAATCTATGCGTAGCCCTTTTGAAAAAAAAAGTAGTCATGTCTTCTGAATGTAACTTTTAAAATATAAACATGATTTGAGCACCATTCGTATTATAAATAAGAGAGAGGGACTATGATTTTGGGTTTGCGTCAATTATATATCAATCTAATGAAATATGAATCTGTGATTTCGTTATACTACGCTATACTACATATGTATGCATGGTTATGAAATATATATATTTTTTTTTTTTTACCTTTTTGACGAGTATCGAAACGACAACCGAAGCTACCTTTAAGCTAGCTTCCTACAGTGGCGAGCACATATTAGCCCTGCTTTGCAGTTCATGTGCTGTTTAATATTTCTAAGTCCAAATTTAATGGTCATATAACAGGTAAATGAACAGTGCTAGTGTATTTTTGTTTTTGACAAAAAAAGTCTAGATAGGCAAAAAGGGGGAGTGTAGAAAAAAATAAACTGGTTAAACTTTACAATATTATGAAGGCCCAAAAGAAGACTACCGATATGTTTTTTTTAATTGTAGACGTTTTTGTGTGAATGGTGTAGAATTAATTGTTTTGATGAGTGAAGGATCATATGTACTTTTCAAATTTTCATAATACAGGAATGTTTTAAAACAAATAATGTCAATAATATAACTTCCTGAAACATAAAATAGAAAACATTCATGCCTTTTACTTCCGTTTAGAGCTGTGAAATATTTAATAAAAAAAAACGGCTGTTGCATGATGCCGAAGTCTTTTCAAATCAGTAATAAATGTATATACATGTAAATAAAGATTTTAATGATTATCATATAATCTTATATTACTTTAATTGTTTTAACTGTTAATATAGCTTTCATACTTATAAATAGATCTTTAAATCTAAATCTAGATAAAACACTTGAGCGATATTTGTTTAGCTTTCCATTATCTAATTATACATGTAATATTCTTCTTAGTAAAATAACTTCTTTGTTGAACCAAATTGAAAATAAATGTCTTTACGGAAAGTAAAATAGCATAATATTTCACAAATATATCGTTAATATGAAACTGACGTATACCCCCCCCACCCCCCCCCCCCCCCCCGCCTCACCCCCTTTCCCCAACCCCTTTTATTCTTCAATTACCCCGTTTTACAAAATATTTTAAAAATCGTTATTTATAAAGTGTAAAATGTTTTTTTTTAATTTCCAATAACATCCCATTTGATTGTTTAAAGTAAACTTTTACTTAAAATTTAAAAATCAATAAACAAACATACCTTTTAAATTTTAATGATATGTTTAATATTTCCTTTCGAAATGAAAATTGCAATTAATTTTTCGCGCTGCTTTATATAAAGCCAGAGAAAAATCTATCCGTTCGTCTGCATGAGAATCATCACGTAGACAGCTTCATCGGACAACTTGCGGGCGGTTTAACCTATGGGATTGACCTCCGCGTAAGTTCTACGTCACGTTTGTAAACAAAGTAATGACGAAATCTTTCAATGTACTCAGTGTTATTGAGAAATCGTTTCTCGGTGAAGTGTATTACCGAGAAGAGATCTCGTGTTTATTTTTAGTTTTTCTCGTAAATGTATTTTTATCAATTTATCAAATAACTTCCCTTTTCTGTAGTTAACACTGTTATACTGCTGTTTGTCTCTATTGCGTTAGAAATTATTTCTACGCAACTTAATTTGTTTCTAAAAACTGAAGTATGAAAAGTACAATATATATATTATTTGTATTATAAACTATTCTAATTCACAACCATCATATTAAAATACCATCACTAATAAGCTTCATACTACACTTATACAAGAAATGTGATAAATAATGCTTTGGCTTAAATTGTCTTAACATGAATGGTCTTGCAAAACTTGTATAAGTGTAACTACCATGTCATATATCGACTTGAGTCCATGGCAACCACAGCAAATTAAATTGTAAAAAAAAAACTAAAACACAAAAATCAACTTAAATCCAAGTGCAAAATTGATCTTCTACGGCATAATTAGTAAATTTCACATGTTCATGTCAAACAGCTTTTCAAATTTTCATAAATCATGAAATATAAAGAAAGATAATGAAATACTTTATTAAATGTAATCTAATAATATTTCTGCTGTTCGTAGAATTCGGTTTTGCAGATCTTAAATTTTAAAATGGGAATGGGGAATACGTCAAATAGACAACAACCCGACTAAGAGCAGAAAACAGAAGAAAGCCACCAACTAATGAGTCTTCAACACAGAGAGGAAATCCTGCATGGTTTTAAATAATCTTGACGATTATGTGTTTTATTGGTTACTAGACAGAATTAAGTTATGTAGAACATGTATTTTAGAAATGATATTTTTAAACCCCTTTGAGTTTCTGTAAAATAAAGATTTATAGGAACGGACACTCTATATTATAGCTAACAACAAAAACACGGAAATTGAAAACCACATTTTGTATGTACTGTTGTGTATCATTGTAAAAGGTCATACAGGGGCGGAAATTGGTCATTATACTTGAAAAGTAAAATCGAATGGTTATTTTTTTCTTAAATAAAATTAAATTTTGTATAACGTTATTAGGTGATATAAAATGACGTATCAAACATATTTAAAATCAATTTTTATTTGTCATTTGATGAAGATTATGAGAGACCACCAGACTTATTTATTTTTATCATTAAAGTAATAGTTTTCACTCAATTTATTAAGTGTTATTTACATTTTTGTAAATGTTTTTTTTTCTTCTTCTATGTAGGGCCTCGGTCTCCCATTGTTATGTATCACTAGCTTGTCAGAATTCAGGTTGTGAATTCAAACCACGCACGTGTCAGGTGGATTAGACTTCAATCTGTATTGTCTAGAATTGACAGTTTTCCTGCCGAAAATCGATGCTTCCTCCACCACGAAATGGCCAATAGTGATGAAAGTGGTGTTCGAAACCAACCAATCAACGTGGTGTTCGAAACCAACCAATCAACGTTATGCACATCTTGATAATGCTTCACATGTTAAAGTACCTAGGCATTAATGGCTTCAATGTATTGAGTATGATCTTTTTTGATTAAAATCAAGCCAGAAATTGTCTCCAGAAGACACAAATGTATATAGGGTAATTATTTCTTTAGTTATATGTGTAGAGTTTTGTTCATAGTGGAGGGTTTGGGTTAGGGGATCCTTTATTTCTATTCTTAGGTCATTTTTTTCTGTATTATTTATACCTTTGGCCATGATTCTCTATTCATTATATCCAAGCACCTCATTGTTTTCTATTCTTCATCATTTTAGTCCATTTTTCTTTATTCTATATATTTTTGCTGATTGTCATCTATTCTGTAATTTTACATCCACACCCTCGTGGTGCTGTTTATCTTTATTATTTAATGGCATCATCTTAGGTTTTTTTTTATGACCAACGGTAAGACATCCCAACAAATTTTCTACAAATAAATTATCAGAAGCCGTGAATTGGCTTTATACATATTCTCACACACGTGAAAGGGTAATTCTTTGTGGCAGGTTAATTTGTGAATAAAATGTCTTCTACTTAATTACTACAGCTATGTTGCTTATATTTCCAAATTCATTTATATTATCTCGTTTTCTATGTGCTGGACGTTACAATATATTAATTCATAAGTCAATCATCAATACATGCTGTTAATATAATAATTATCTTGGGATGAATTATAAACGACAAAGTATCTTTATAAAGGATGAAATCTAGTTATAATATACGATAAAATCTCGTTTTATAGAAGATTAATGCCTCTAAACAAATGCTGATTAATGTCAACTGTTTATTATTAATGGCTTTGGCTCAGTTGCATGTAAATAAATTTAAGATATTCCGTATTAATTAATGAAGTTCTTCGTTGTCAGTCTAAAAGACAGTGTTCTAGCTGGCGTGGTTAATCAGAGGCGGATATAGGGGAGGCTTAAATAAAGAATCACTGAAACATGACTGGAGCAGCCCCCTCTTATGTATTCAGTGCTCCCTTCCTTATTAATGGTTTTAAAAAAGATGCATTGAAAGACATTGCCTGGTGTATAAATATCACACATGTTTTTTTTGTTCACGGTTTATTAAAACTCAACCGACTATAGGAAATACTTAAACTTAGCTTTAATCAAAATAATTACAATGGTAAGATGCATACTGCAGCCTCCCTTAAGTTGTCTACAATTTCCCTTTATTCTATTTCAATTCTACAAGAACCAGACGCTGCCTTTTTTGTATATAACAAACGAATTAGAGATGTGAACAACCTCCTTTGCGTAAAAGTCGATCCCTCTTTTACTATCTTTATCAATTCTACAAAAACTGCCTATTGTCTTGTAGTATTTAAATTGATGTATGTAGAGGTTTAATGCGGGGTTCACACATTACCGATTATTGCTCCCGTTTGAGATCAGACAGCGATACGAAACGTAAAATGAAAAAGTCGGATTACTATCCTCAATTATCTGGAATGTCCTATCATTGTTTGAACGCAGTCGTTTAATTTCGGAACAGATTCCTACGGGTCCGAATAGTTCGGCGATTCCGAAGCACCCCGACTGTTAGGTGCGTCCCGTAACATTCGGGAAAACTCAGCCGATTTTGTTTAGTCGGATTACAATCGTGCCTATGTCGTGACAGATTCTGCTGTATCGGATCAAAATCCTAACTATGTTATGTGTATTCTGGGCGGTGTCCTGTGGAACGGAAATGATCTGGAGAAATTTTTCATTGCTGTTTTTCTGCCGATTGAGTCCAGATCTTGTAAGGATTGCGAACCGTTTTTGCCGAAACCGTTCCGGAACAGTCCCGTTATTAAATAATACGAAATTCGTCAATAATACCCACTTCAGAGTCCCGACAATTACAAAATACAATACGACTGAGACCAGACAAAGCCGTTTGCAATGCGATATAGCGGACCTTAACAGGATAACGTTCCGACAGTACCTGCTCATCCGGATTATGCCGACAGTTTTCGAACGGATAATTTCCGTCAGCGTCGGTTCACTGTCTGGTCGTGACTGTCTGATCTCTGTCGGATTACATTCGGTAGAATCGGGACGCAGTCGTAACATACTCGGTCGAATTTTACCTGACGAAAGATACAAATTGTATAAGAAGCGGATTGAGAACGGAATTATCGGGATAAATTCGCTTCGAAACGGTTGAAAATCGACGCTTCCTGAACAATATCTGATTGTTGTCGTGAATAAATTATTGTTTTACAAATTTTAATTCAAGTTTGAATTTTCATTCACGATTCACAGGATCTTGATCAGACTTTTGACAAATTTTAATCGGGAATGGTCCTTTCAAGAACGGTAGTAAAACTCGTGAATGTGTGACCCCAGCTTAACGTCTTTCATTTTCAGTGTTACACAACCTATCTCAATTCTACATGGAATTCGTTGTTCTCTGTGATATGCCATTTCAGTTAAGCTAAATATTCCGCTCTCGAGGAACCAGTTGTCCTATCGAGTTCGATGTCAAGAAGCTTGATACCAATAGAAAAGTAACGCCATGAACCTCCCCCTATACTTCCCGGTCACCTTTATCAAGTTACAATACAGTTTTAGATTAAAATAAGAATTTTAGAAAAAAGAGAATTATCGAAAACCCAGTTCAAACACTCGAAACCCGGTCGGGTAAAACTTAGAAATATGCTATTTTCCCTTTTTTGCTTGTGAAGTTCGAAACTAAATTTAACAGTCGAACGTTTCTAACTGTAAAATTGCTTAATTACCATGTGTCTTGCTTCAAGAAGATTCTTAAGAGATTAAAGAGTTGACATCCTGCATACCCCTTTATCAAGAATGTATATTTAAAACCAATCAAGTGATGTAATATAAGCACTCACTATCACTTAATTATAACGATCGATTTTTGCATATTAGCTGCACCACGTACGTCAGTGTTATAGTAGTGATTAGTGTCTGCTTACTGGGACGACATTTTCTAGACATACATGAGGGTACGAATGGGGGTTCCTTGTTTTTTATTCTTTAATTTCTAGACTATTTTCTTCTATTTATTTCATTCATTGTTCTCTATTCTTTCTTTCTTTCTTTCTTTCTGTTTTTCTTTTTTTCTTTTTTCTTTCTTTCTTTCTTTAATTATTCTCTGTTCTTTCTTTATTTTATTCATTATTCCCTGTTCTTTATTTATTTCATTCATTATTTTCTAATCTTTATTTATTTCATTATTCTCTATTCATTCTATTTAACACTTCTTATTATCCATTGGTTTTTGCCCATATTTCTCCATTATTTATGTTTTATTATGCACCTTTTGGCCATTATGGTTTTTTACAAACTGGACATTTGTCTAGCTACACATAGTTTCTTGACCTACTAATAACAGGTCAATGTTGTTGATGTTTGTCAATTCTTTCAGTTTGAAATATTTGCCACTGGACTTATTAATCAACATTGATTTTATCGGTCCCATGCACGAAAACAACTTTTTATCGTAATATTGTATGGTGTTGGTTTATTATTGAGTAGCTGTTTATTATAAAATTAGGAATGGAAATGGGGAATGTTTCAAAGAGACAACAAAACAGCTTAAGAGCAGAAAGCCCAATTATAGGCCAACAATGGGTCTTCAGCGAGAACATCGCGCACCCGAAGGCGTACTTCAGCTGTCCCCTAAACAAAAATGTATACTAGTTCAATGAAAATGGACGTCACACTGAACTCTAAAACATATAAATGAACTAAAATTAAAACAAAACAAAACATACATGCAAATAATGACTTATAAATGCCAGAGGATCCTAAACATGTATTGTGAGTTGTCAACTCTCCACCTATACATTTTACCTCTACCCAATGTATAATATTAAACAAAGACACATACATTATATACGCATTGAAAAACTCAGTGTATTGTCTTTCTTATTGTCCATATGTAGACATCTTTGAATCCTTTTAAAAGAAATAAGGTTGTGCTGTGTTTTTCTTTCTTCTCTCTTTCAACTTACAATTCTAATGAGACAAAATGCTAGTTTTGGTTGCCTTACATGTAGTTAAACGTAATTTACTTATAATCGGACTAGCTCAACAGAAGGGATTATTTCTGACACTTTAGAATTCTAGGTTTCGATGAAAACATTTAAATGGAAATGTATAAATAATTTATTTTTTTGATATGTGAAGTTTTCTAAGTAGAACCCCCCATCCCCCTCTCCCAAAAAAAAAGAAGAAAAGATTGATTTCATATTGCAGAAATTAGTTTTAAATACAATAACATAATTTGTGCGTTTAATAACAATTAACTGCGTTGTTTTAGCATTTACATCAATCGAAACTGTATTAAAGAATTTAATATATGATCATTTATCTAACGGTGATCTTTAGCAATTTACCACTGCACCTGTGCACCATGTTTGTTTATTGCAAATAGGTAAACAGAAACACAATACAGTATATACAGCCTTCGTTATTGGAAATGTTAGTACTATCGAACCTGAATTGATCTGATATAAAGAATAATATTTGTTTATTTCAAAAATGTAAACGCGATAAAATACAACCTTTAATTACCCTTAATACGTACGAATTTATCATCACGTTTCACACGAAATAATTTCATTGTAGGTAATATCAATTTTTAAATTCCTCGTCATACCAAGCATATATAAATGATTATTAGATTAAAAGCTTAATAAAAAGTACGTGACAGTTGATGAATAAAATTTACAATGACCCCCCTTTTAATTAATCTTAAAGATGTTGATTACTCAAAACATTTTTACAGTATAGTGCATTGCAATTCATTTATACTATTCCCCTTTTGTTTGCAGTTAACAGAATTTATCTCTCATTTGCATGATACCTAATCTTCTTAAAAAAAGGTAATTTATTGACAAACCAGTTTCTCTGTAATCAAAGTTTACAAAAAATTGCAATGCTTCAATCAAATAAATTAAGTAATATTTTATATAAAAGAGGGGCGTAATTTATGTTTTCAGTGGCGGATCCAAATATTTTCATAAGAGGGAGCCCATTGACTGCCTAGTAATAGGGGACCAGTTCCAGTTATGCTTCAGTGATTCTCTATATTAATAACCAATTTTTTTCCCATTAAAAGGGATGAGGACCGGCTACCCCTCCCCTAAATCCGCCTCTGGAACTAATTGAAAAGAATGACAAATGCAGAGTATAAAAATTCTTTTTCAAAAATACATCCGTGGTCTCGTGGTTGTGTGTTTGCCTCAAGTGCGGGAGTTCGTGGGATGAACCCCGACTGGGTCAAACCAACGATTTTCAAATTCAATTTGGTATTTGCTGTTTCTCCGCTAGGTTCGGAAAATCATCATACGCTTAGAACAACATAACATACTCAAAAGTAATAAAGTTTACAAATTGTCACGCCATGGTCATTAACATTTCATTTGTGTAATCACTCGGGTAGATCGTCAGTTATTAAAAGAATTAAATAAACCACAAGAGTACAGCATGATAAAAAAAAATAAGTAATGTATTGAACACGGTATAGGTCACGTACACACTTCCGGGTAAATTCCTCGTGAATTGATATAGCTGATAAAAATACGAAGGTTGAGTGCTGTACTCTACTAACTTTTTAAATATGATATTCCGAAAATATGCGATCAATTGTTCGTTAAATAAGTCACGTTTCTACTTAATATTTCCTGGACTTTCATCTGTGATAGTTTTTAAAATCACGACTTGAAAGAATGTGCCGCATCAACTGTTAATCATCTTACCTACTAAAGTATTTTATCAATTGTGTGTCTTCACATAATGTTAATTACATAAATACTTCCTTTACCTTGAAAAAAGATGTCATTGCATTTTGTACAAACAAATATAAAAGGCAAGTATAGGTCAAAGGCGTTCAACAAATATTTCAAGTGAAGCACTCAATTGTTGGTTTAGAATTCAAAGAAATTTGCAAACAAAGAACGATGTAATGGCATTCTAAAGACAAAATTTAAAAAATGCATCTCTCGTGAACTTTATATCATTCATAAAATCAGACATATGACTGTAATATCTGCAACTGAACGTATAATAAATGTTATCAATTTTATTGTTAATGATAATTAATACATGCAGCAAGTATTTCTTGTGTAAATGTTATAATTGTTTCATTCATAAAACAGAAATATGACTGTAATATTTGTAACTGAACGTATGATAAAATATGTTATCAGTTTAAATTGTCTATGATGATAATCACAGAAAATTTTTCCGAAGTTGTTGCTATGATTGTTATATAATAGGAATAAACATTTTAGCATGTCACTTAAAAGTCGAGTATTGAACAGATTCATCAGATTAAACAATCTACAGGGCTGAATCGCATAAAACTACTAAAGTTAAGATTTGTTCCGAACGGACGGATCTTTCTACATGCCCTACGATAAATTGGATATCTTAACTTAAGTGGTTCTATATATATATGCATATCAGCCAAGATCTGCATGTATGTAATAATTGAAAGGAATTTTAAAAGCTTTTAGCGATTGATTTTTGTCGATTTATATAGCTAAGGGAGCATTAATGAAGACTGTTGTGTTTATCTAATCGAACAATGTTTAAAATTCAATCAACAGGGATGATATTGTAATGACCTTTTCTAACTAATTAATTGATTTACTTTGAATTAAATACAAGCACTTTATTTAAAACGCAAGTGCATTTGATCTCATATTATTGCACATATTTATACTTGTTTTAATCCGGGTGATAATGTTAAAAAGCAATATTAAGATAAAGTTCGTTGTAATAGATCACGTATACGCGCGTAACTTTATTCGATAAATACTTGGATTTATTTGAAAAATCAATTGATCACACAATTCCTCAAAATCAATAAAGTGTAATGATAAAAACAATATAAAACAAGAATGTGTCCCAAGTACACGGATGCCCCATCCGCACTATCCTTTTCTATGTTCAGTGGACCGTGAAAAAGGGATAAAAATGTTTACTAAGTTTCAAGTTGATCAGACTTCAACTTCATCAAAAACTACCTCGACCAAAAACTAAACCAAAACTTTAACTTGAAACGGGACAGACGAACAAACGGCCGGACGGACGCACAGACCAGAAAACATAATGCCCATAAATGGGGCATAAAAATCCATTTTGACTACATTGTTCGATATCCACATTTCTTCAAATGTATATCTCGTTTACGAGTTTGATTTCAGATGTATGCCTTATCATTACCATTTGATGTGTTCTTTTCTTATCAAAGACTTAATGAAGAAGCTATGTTTTCTTTGACATGCGTTACCTTCCGATACCTGTAATGTTTTATTCTTATATGTATCGGTGAAGTGCGCTTTTATATTGTTTGCTTGACTTGTTCTTTCTTTCGCGTGTATAATAGAATGAAATTCAAAACAGTGTGGCTGTGGCCATTGATTGACACATCAAAATCATCCATTGACTGGGACAATTTAGATGAACGTTTGTATGTAACAACCACTGCTCACTGTGTACTTTTTAAAGACACTTAAACTATGGGGTCGCCAAAGGTTCTCAACACCTTAATAAAGTAATTCGAAAAACTAATCAGAAATAACACGATGTTTTGATTTATATCAATTATATAAATCAAAACATAAAGGTTATTCTGATTAATTTTTTGAATTATTTTATAATTAAAGGCGTAAAGAAACCTTTGGTGACCCCACAGTTTAAATGTCTATCGTAGGTACGTCGTGAACGGTCGTCGTTACAGACAAACGTTCATGTAAATTGTCCCAGTCAATGGATGATTTTAATGTGTCAATCAATGGCCACAGCCACACTGTTTTGAATTTCATTCTATTTGTAACTGAGCGTTCAACATCAATTCATCATCAATACTAACCCGAATAATTTCGAATTCAGTCGTTATATTCTACCAATCTCCTATTGCTGCATAGTTTGATAGGCTATAGGCCGCTAGAGGGCACATAATTATTTGAGTTACATCATTAGAAAAACTTAACAATTGCAGTAGTTCATTTTAATAATGTGCAGAAAGCTGACGTTACTTTTTGGTAAAGAGAATGAAAAGTTCACTCAATAACGAAGAGAAAAAAAATCGATCGATAGTAATAATGAAATAAAAGTAGTATTTTTAAACGCGATGTAAGTATGCAAACCACTTTAACTTTAAATGTATCATTACTTTTCTCAACAAAAATATGAAAGGAGAAGGTTCAGTAAGACCCCTTTTTGGCCCCAAAATATAGCAGTTTTACAAAATTGTTAAAATGTAAACCTTTAGTTATTTATTGGACAGTAGAATGCTTCTGCTACATAAATATGGACTGTTTTTGACAATAAAATGCACATATATCCGGTACTAGCACCATTAAGTCATGCTAAGTTACTGAAATCCTCATAATTCTAGCATTTTAGTTAAATTTTAGACGGTTTTCGTGTAAAACGAAAGTGGCCGCATTCGTGTTCATCCTTAATATTGAAATGTAAGTTGTATTTTACGATAATACATAACATATATAAAGGTTGAGGATGAACACGGATGCGGCCACTTTCATTTTTTCCAAAAACCATCTGAAAAGTGACAATTTTCGGCATATTAGGTAGATTTTTCATATTTGCACTTGAATCAGATCGTTTTTAATGACTAAATCTGTTAAAGTCTTTCACATAAACTAATTAATTCAAATAAAATAGACACTTAAGTGTTTAAAAAGTGTTCAAAATCTTTCGTCAGATGAACCTGAAATTTGAGGCCAAAATCGGTCCTTACCGGACCTTCTCCTTTTACGACATTTAATATCTATCTATATTTTTTTATCTGGCAATTTAAACACATTAGAAATATGACCATGAGAATTTTTAACACATGACTAAGTTTTATTATTTTACATATTTTGTAAATAACATGTAAACAACGAGTTTACGGATGCAATGTTTATATTATGTATTTAAATTTGACACTCACATTCTAGGGAAAATATTTCTGAAAAATTAACGATAAATAACGACTGCGACCTTTCTAAGAATTAAAACGTTCTTATCTGACTCAAGGGATATTTATTTTAAAAGAATGTCTCCTTTTACAATAATTTCAAATTGAACTATTTGATTTACTAGTATATTAATTGGCTAACCCTACAAGGCGAACTACCATAAAGTACAATATGGGCAGCTTTTATTTGTAAGTCTTACAATATAAAATGGTTTGATAAATTCGCTTTCATTTGAATGACGATTCATCTCGTTCCTACAATGTACAAAGTTGAAGCATTGCATGATATTGTTTATTAGGACGTGTAATTTTCTTCTACCGGAGATTCCATAAATTCTTCAGAAATAGACAAGACGCACGCGAGATTTTCTTTATATAATTACAACAAATTGCCCCTATACGTGCAAAAGCCGTATTACACAGCTTGTTCGTCATGCTAAACCATCAATAGGCTCACAATTTATGATATTTATAGATGATAAGTTCATTTGTGTTCGGAGTTCATAAGCATTAAACAAGGACCTGGATTTTGTTTTTGAAAAGGGGGGGGGGGGGGTGTCATTTCTTTATTATTCAATTTATAAGACCATATTTCTCTTTTTTTTTTTATTGATTTTGCACATTATTCTCTATTCCTTTCGTTTTAGTACCCTGTTATTCTCTATTGTTTATATTATTTTGTATTATGCATTGTATGCTCACTAATCTCTATTCTGTAAACCCCATCTAGATCTTCATAAACATCACTCAAGTATAGCATATTTTGTATTATTTTTTTTATCATTTATGGAAGATAGGGACAGGAAAAACAAGACACAGAACGAGTTAGAGCTTGATATACTATAAAAACCACATACTGTGGATTCATTTATTTTCGTGGGTACCAATTTTCGTGGATTGATGAAGTCTTGTTTTTTCGTAGACATTGGACTTCGTTGCTTTGGCAAAATTTGAATACATTCCTTTAGATGCATTGCGATTCGTTGAACGTTCAAATTCGTGGTTCCCCAGTACCAACGAAATCCACGAAAATTTTTATCTAACGAATATTTATGAATTAATCCACATTATGACATCGAGATGTCGGTAGCCAAGCAGTCTTAGTTGTTCATTTACAGCAATTATTAGCTGATCAGTTCGAGTTCGTAGCTCGGACATGGAGGGAATTTTAAAAGACAGGATGATCGGTCAGTTTTCATGTCAAAGGTCGTGGTTCTCTCTTGGCATTGTGGGTTTCTCTGCTAATTTAAACTAAGCGCCGTGAAATAGTCCAAAGTACTGAATGTCAAACAGAAACATTGACAAAAGATATACAACTGAAGAAAAAAAAAACTCGCACTTAAACACAGAAGTTGCATGAACATTTGGTCTCAAGTCAGCTGATAAACCTGAAAGAGGATAAGGGGTTGGGGGAGGGGGTGGTGTAAGGGTAAGGACATTTTAATTGGCAATATTAAAACAATTTGAAACCTGTAATATGTCGAAATATTGATAATTCTAGTTTAAGCTGTTCACTATTTTTTACCGTGCAATTGTCATTGAACTTACATTATATCGCTTTTCGTTTAATGTTTGTTAAAATTAAAATGACCCTTTAACATTAGCTACGTTTGGATCATATTAATATTTAAATCTAAAATCCTTACTCTTACTTGTACCGGTAATTAAGATTGGTATGCTAAAAAAATAATGTTTGTTTTATAGTTTATAGATAGAACTGCTTCCCTTTTAATTTTGTGAAGCGTTTTGTTTTTATTCAATTATATAGATACCAATAACAAAATTAATATGTTTGTAAATAAGTAATTTTAAAAGTCATACCTGAGTATACACACCAAACGTTTTCCCTTCAAATGCTAGAAAATTTAAAGTTCGTTTTTTTTTATATTTTTATCAAATTTATTTTTTAGTTTCCGCAAATCACTACTTTACGTATGTACACCATCCGACTACTTGTTAATGACTGAAAAAGTTTATGATTGACCAATCATTAACCATGATAAATAATCAATCGATGTTGTACTGATGATGTGCTTGTTAAGTATAAAACTACACATAATAGCAATTACGTTTTAAAATATCTATGGTTGTTGTCTTTTAAATTTATATTATAGCATAGAACATTACCAATGAATTCGTAGCACATAAGATTAAAAGGGGTGGTACACACTTTTTAAATGATTAACCCTTTCCGTTAATTTAGATAAATAAAGGCAACCGTAGTATACCGCTGTTCGAAATTCATAAATCAATTGAGAAAAAAAAACAAATCCGGGTTACAAACTAAAACTGAGGGAAACGCATCGAATTGAAAGTTTGCTAAAAATACAGTGGAAAATATTTCATGACAATTGAGGGTGATCAAATAAGTTAAGAAGAACGATGTGTTTTTGATTTTGATTTGATATTTTTGTTTGTTTGCTTGTTTGTTTGGTCATTTTATTTCTAGTATAACATCAATCAAGTTAGATTTAAACTGTTTTAATGGAATGTCAGTGTACATTTGTTTCACAGCATTTTTTTTTATAATTAAAGACAATCAAAACTTAAAAATACAGCAGGGTAAATGGTCGGGAGTGTCGCGGTGTAGTCCTTAGCACATCGGACTACTAACACAAAGGTTGATGGTTCGATCCCCTTTCCGGGGAGAATACTTCAGGGAATGAATTTTCGGCTCTCCCTTGACACCATTTGCGAGTATGATTTTGAAGAACGATGATAGTCCGTCGGAAGGGGACGACAACTGGCTGACTGTTGTTAAAAGAGAGCAATATCTACTACACGTAAAAGACGAAACAGTTTTCTTCGATTTTTTTCTTCTGAATTTAAGAGTTTGAACATAAATATTATAAAGTATCTATACCATAAGCTTATATTTTGTTATTAATTTTAAGTCTGAAATGCGAAAATATAAGGCATTGTATTTTCCATAGTCTGAGCGCCTTGTTCGTTGATCTGTTCGTAATTAGTACGTCCCATATCAGGTTAAAAAAATTGAGAACGGAAGATTCAAAATTAAAATTAGGGCAGATTTTTATTTTGATGTGACCAAGAGTTCCAAAGGGTGAAGTTGAAATCATCCCTTCGTAAATTTTACGGACGCCATCACGAGTTGGTTGACCGTTATGGAATAACCGTTTCACAAATGATATATCGGATATGTTCCTTACGTCGTAACTACAATCCCCTTCCCTTTCATGAATTTGACCTACCGAATTAGACTATTTACCGGATTTGTAATCACATAAGCAACACGACGGGTGCCGCATGTGGAGCAGGATCTGCTTACCCTTCCGGAGCACCTGAGATCACCCCTAGTTTTTGGTGGGGTTCGTGTTGTTTATTCTTTAGTTTTCTATGTTGTGTCATGTGTACTATTGTTTTTCTGTTTGTCTTTTTCATTTTTAGCCATGGCGTTGTCAGTTTGTTTTAGATTAACGAGTTTGACTGTCCCTTTGGTGTCTTTCGTCCCTCTTTTGGTTAGATATATATTCCAATTTTTTGAATTTTGACCTTGATTTGATGGATTACTGATAATTGTAATGTGACAGTGAGAAATCAATACCTTCTAAGATTCTGTGACACTTATTTAGTAACAAAAGCTTTCAGATATATTGGTATGTCTTATGTTATTTAATGCACAGTTCTTAAATAAAGTTTAAATGTTTACGTTCGTATTCATGTGAAAACAATATATTTCAAAAAACAAACTGTCTTGCTAATAAATTAACAGGGGGTTTGAATGCAAAGAAAAGAGAATAAAGCAATATAAATAAAAAAAAGACAGGCAAGAGGGTCTGGAGGGGTTTCATGGACCAAACAGAGGCAGATCTAATGGGGTCCAGGGTAAGAACCCCCTCTTTTCTGATGATCAATGCATTTGAATGGGGACATATAGTTGGACTCCCCTCTTTCTCCTCGGTAAGAAACCCCTGTTATTAATGGCTGGATCCACCCGGCAAAATATACAGAAAGATGGTTAAAAAATAAAGAATAGAGAAAAATAAGGCAAACAAATAAAAAATAGATAGGGAATAATAGGGTTATAAAATATCTATAATACTAAAATTACGAGGTCCAATTTGTCAGCCGTCATCACGTAAAAACGACGAATCAAAGAATTCAACTTTATATACAACTAATATAGTACAAAGGTGTAGATTAAAAATTACACCACTCCAGGCCCTTTTGTTATCCACGTAATTTATATCGCCAATAATTAGGAAGTTCCGGGTCGAGTCAGATACCGATACCAATAGTATAATCACCTGTTACCTATTACCTTATCTGTACGTTCCGCATCTGACAGGCGCACCACCAAACGGTGTATTCCGGATTTGCTATATAAACGGGTCATAATCACAGGGTTGACACTACTAAAATGTCAAATTGTTACCTATTGTAGTATTTTAGTCCGTAAGACTTTCTAAGATAACAATACGAATACTAAAAATCTGGACTAAAAATAAGATTCAATTTGTTAGCGGGCATGACGTAAAACAGCGAATCAAAGAATTCAACTTTATTTATTACTAATATAGGATAATGCTGTTGATTAAAAAATACTCCATTCAAGGACCTTTTGTTTTCCAAATATTTAATATTACCAATAATTGATAAGTTCCAGTTCGACGGGTTCAAACAGAAAGATTTGAAAGCAGAGAAAATTGTGTATCTTATAATCGACATGACTTTTATATCAGATGACAGTACTAATACTAAGATAAGGCTTGCGCATAGTTATATACTTTAATTCAGTCACGGACCCGCGATATCACGGGTGTGCTCTAGTATAGATAAAGAGTTTAGGTAAAAAAATATAAAGAATTAAATAAAATGCTATAAATGAATGAATACAGCAACGAAGAAACCACTCGCAGACTCTAAATAAAATACCTTTGCAAAAAAAAAGAAACCCCAACCTAACATTAAGTCGTTCATCACAACAAAGAAATTCAACAAGTACACTGTGTGACAGAAATCGATAAAATAATATTTTAATGAGGGTAAAAACTATTTTTAGTAACACAGGACTTTCTCAAGGTTTTATTTGTTATGAAAGAACTTCAAGTGTATTAATATATAAGTGTTAACTAAATATAAGTATGTGTATAGTGAATTATCATTACAGTAGATGGGTAAGATTTATCAATATCTCTCTCTCTCTCTCTCTCTCTCTCTCTCGCGCACGCGCACATTTTAATTAATATTGCCTGCAAATTTTGTCTGCTACATGTATTTACGTGTTACCACATGTCACAACTAACAAATGTGTGAAAATATTTTGTCGATATCTTATAAGATTTCTGAAAATAAGAGATCACAAGCCAAAATCAAAATTTTGAACATGACCTTGACCTATGACCTTATTTTATTTTTTTGGACCAAGGACCTCAAAACAAAAGACTCTAGGCCTCTAACACTTATGGTTTTCCAGTTAAAAATGCAAATCACTTATATCAAATATAAAAGGGGAAATAACTCTCATATGGAGTCTCCGGATAGCTTTGGTCAAAATAAATCAAATCATCCTGAGGATATAACGAGCAATTTGGTTAAATAAATTTGTCGGTTTCTTATACGGTTGCGAATATTAAGCGATCACAAGAAAAACAGTGTTCGGGGAGATAACTCTTACATTGAAAAGATTTTGGTTACGCGGGGTCAGTTTCAAAAGCGTATTAATTGTTCGATATCATATACCATATATCAAAGCAACATCTTGGGAAACAAAAAAATTGCGAAGGAACAAAAAGTTGGCGGAAGGAAAAAAAAAAATAATAATAATAATTAAAAACCAATTGTTCAGAGAACAATTGAAGGTCTTTCCATTGAAAACAATGTATTTTAATATGAAAGTTGTAAAATTAAGTTTAAAATGTCATTTCAATCGTCAACTGATAGGTTATTGTACGCTGATTCCAGAAATATATGGTTTCTATACAATATTTTTTTAAATAAGGGAGATAATTTGTTACTTCCGGTTTGAAAAATGTTACTTCCGATAATATTTGAATATTTAATTGACACTGATTCCAAAATGATCTGGTTCTATATACGTTTTTATTAATAAAGTACAAAAAATAGCTACTTCCGGTTTACACAAGGTCACTTCCGGTTGTTTTTTTCAAGGTTAAATGGTTTGATACCTTTTGCCAAAAGTCTCATGGCTATATCATGTATACATATGAGCTGAAAGCAAAGGTCAAAAACTAGAACGGCAAATTAATCTATGACCTTGAGATCAATTTCAAGGTCATAAACCAAGGACCTCAAATCAAAAGACCATAGGTCTTAATAATATTTGGTTAATCAGTTATATAACCATACGCGTATTTTTAAATACAAGAGGGGAGAAAACTCACTTTTACGTTTAACGTACCCTTGCAATCAAAATTTATGTGTTACGACATGTCGCAACTAACAATTTAGAAAAAATAATATGTCGATATCTTATACGGTTTCTGAAAATTAGTGGATATAAGCCAAATTCAAAAATTAGAATATGACCATGACCTTTGACCTTGACCTAATTTTTATTTTTTTGGACCAAGGACCTCAAATCAAAAGATCCTTGGTCTCTAGCACTTATGGTTTACAAGATAGAAATGCATATCACTTATATCAAATGCATAAGGGGAAATAACTCTCATATGGAGCGTTCATATCACTTCGGTCAAAATAAGACAAATCATGCGAAGGATATAACGAGCAAATTTGTAAAATAAATTTGTCATAATATTTTACGATTGCGAAGGAGTTGCGCTAACAAGGAAAACTGTGTTTGAGGAGATAACTCCTACAAAGAAAAGTATTCGTTTACGCAGGGTAAATTTCAAAAGCGCATAAACTGTTCGATATCATATACCAAATATCTAAGCGACATATTGCAAAACAAATGTTTATCGCAAGAAGAAAATTTGGCGGAAGAAAAAAAAAATAATCAGAAGAAAAACAATAGGTCTTTCCACAGAAAAGTGGAAAGACCTAGTAATTAAAAACCAATTGTTCAGAGAACCATTGATGGTCTTTCCACCAGTAAGGATCTTTTTTTATATGAAAATATTAAAATTTGGTTTTAAATGTCAATTGTACCGTCAAATGACAGCTTATTGAACGCTGATTCCCAAAATGTATGTTTTCTATGGAAAGAGATATAGATAAGGGAGATAATTGTTTATTTTCGGTTCAAACGATGTTATTTCCGGTATAGTTTGATAGTTTAAGTGACACTGATTCCAAAAATATATGGTTCTATATACTTTTACATTTATTTAGAACAAAAAATAGCTACTACCGGTAAACAAAAGGTCACTTCCGGTTGGCTTTTACAAGGTCACATTGCTTGCAACTCATTGCAAAAGGTCCCATGTCTTTATCATGTATACATATGAGGTAAAAGCAAAGGTCAAAATCTAGAACGTTAATTTTGCCTATGACCTTGAGCTCAATTTCAAGGTCAACAAACAAGGACCTCAAATCAAAAGACCCGTGGCCTCTACTGTATATTGTTAATGAGTATTTTTACCATACAACTAATATAAGATATAAAAGGGGGAAAAAACTCGCATCAAATATTTACGTACCCTTTTAACTAAAATTTACGTGTTACGACATGTTGCAACTCACAATTGTGTGAAAATATTTTGTCGATATCTTATATGATTGCTGAAAATAAGTGATAACAAGCCAAAATCAAAATTTTGAACATGACCTTGACCTTTGACCTTGACCTCATTTTAATTTTTTTGGACCAAGGACCTCAAATAAAAAGACCCTAGACCTCTATCACTTATGGTTTTCCAGTTTTAAATACATTTCAAAATTTCAAATACAAAAGGGGAAATAACTCTCATATGGAATTTCTTTACGGCTTTGGTCAAAATAAAACAGAACATCCTGAGGATATAACGAGCAATTTGGAAAAATAAATTTGTCGGTTTCTAATACGGTTGCGAAGCCTTAGAGATAACAAGAAAAACAGTGTTTGGGGAGATAACTCTTATATGGGAAAGTATTCGGTTAAGCAGAATTGGTTTCAAAAGCGTATAAACTGTTCGATATCATATTCCAAAAATCTAAGCGACATCTTGCGAAACAAAAAAACAGCAAAGGAAAAAAATTAGGCGGAAGAAAAAAAAAAGAAAAAAAAATTAATAATTAAAAACCAATTGTTCACAGAACAATTGAAGGTCTTTCAACTAATAAAGATCTATTTTGATATGAAAATATTAAAATTCAGTTGAAAATGTCAGTTCCTATGGCTTTATGATGTATAAATATGAATTTAAAGCAAAGGTCAAAATCTAGAACGTCCTATTAACCTTTGACTTTGACCTCAATTTCAAGGTCATAGACTAAACATCTCGAATCAAAAGACACTTGTTCCTTAATATGTATGGTTCATGAGTAATATCACTTTACGCATTATTCTAAATATAAGAGGGTCGAAAACTCACATTTATTGTCTACGCACCCTTGCAACCAAAATTTGTAAGTTACGACATGTCACAACTAACAATTTAGTAAAAATAATTTGTCGATATCTTATAAGGTTAATGAAAATAGTGAAAATAAGCCAAAATCAAAATTTAGAATTTGACCTTGACCTTTGACCTTGACCTAATTTTCATTTTTTTGGACCAAGGATCTTAAATCAAAAGACCCTAGGTCTCTATCACTTATGGTTTACCAGTTAGAAATGCATTTCACTTATATCATATACAAAAGGGGGAATAACTCTCATATGGAATCTCTATACGGCTTCGGTCAAAATAAAACAGCACATCCTGAGGATATAATGAGCAATTTGCAAAAATAAATTTGTCGGTTTCTTGTACGGTTGTGAAGATTACCCGATAACAAGAAAAACAGTGTTCGGGGAGATAACTCTTATATGGGAAAGATTTTGGTTACGCGGTGTCAGTTACAAAAGCGTAATAACTGTTCGATATCATATACCATATGTCTAAGCGACATCTTGCGAAACAAAAAAATTGCGAAAGAACAAAAAGTTGGCGGAAGAAAAAAAATAATAATAATTAAAAACCAATTGTTCAGAGAACCATTGATGGTCTTTCCACCACTTACAACATATTTTGATGTGAAAATATTAAAAATTCAGTTGATATGTCAGTTCCTATGACTTTATGATGTCTAAATATGAATTTGGAGCAAAGGTCAAAATCTAGAACGTCCAATTAACCTATGACCTTGACCTCAATTTCAAGGTCACAGACTAAGGATCTCAAACCTAAAGACACTAGTTCCTTAATATGTATGGTTCATGAGTAATATCACTTTACGCATAATTCTAAACATAAGAGGGGCGAAAACTCCCATTTATTGTCTACGCACCCTTTCAACCAAAATTTATAAGTTACGACATGTCGCAACTAACAATTTATTAAAAATAATTTGGCGATAAGTTATATGGCTTTTGAAAATAAGTGAAAATAAGCCAAAATCAAAATTTATAATATGACCTTGACCTTTGACCTTGACCTTATTTTCATTTTTTTGGACCAATGATCTCAAATCAAAAGACCCTAGGTCTCTATCACTTATGGTTTACTAGTTAAAAATGCATATTCTTATATCAAACATAAAAGGGGGGATAACTCTCATATGGAATCTATATACGGCTTCGGTCAAAATAAAACAGCACATCCTGAGGATATAACGAGCAATTTGGAAAAATAAATTTGTCGGTTTCTTATACGGTTGCGAAGCTTTAGAGATAACAAGGAAAACAGTGTTCGGGGAGATAACTCTTATTTGGGAAAGTATTGGGTTAAGCAGAGTTGGTTTCAAAAGCATATAAATTGTTCGATATCATATTCAAAAAATCTAAGCGACATCTTGCGAAACAAAAAAACAGCGAAGGAAAAAAATTAGGCGGAAGAAAAAAAAAAAAAAAAAAAATAATAATAATCAGAAGAAATCCAATAGGTCTTTCCACGGAAAAGTGGAAAGACCTAATAATCAGAAGAAAACCAATAGGTCTTTCCACGGAAAAGTGGAAAGACCTAATAATCAGAAGAAATCCAATAGGTCTTTCCACGGAAAAGTGGAAAGACCTAATAATCAGAAGAAAACCAATAGGTCTTTCCACGGAAAAGTGGAAAGACCTAATAATCAGAAGAAAACCAATAGGTCTTTCCACGGAAAAGTGAAAAGACCTAATAAAAAACGATATAAAGTTAAAAATGAAAAATAGATATGAATATTTAATTCAAAGTAAATTTCAAAACATCGATGATAAAAGTAAATGTTTTCTCTATAAAAAACTTTAAAAAGATTACAAACTAGAATATTATCTAAATACATCTAATTTTCAGATAAGGAGATTAATCACTAAATTTAGAATAAGTGATCACTCCCTCTTGATTGAAAAGGGGAGATATTTTAAAATCCCAAGAGAGGAACGTCTTTGCCATAAATGTAAAATACTAGAGGGTGAGAAACATTTTTTACTATATTGTGAGTATAATAAAACTCTAAGAAATGACTTTTTTCATCACATATGTGCAGAAAATAATAACTTTAATAATTTAAATGAAGAAGAAAAAATTCATTACTTACTAAATCAAGCATCGCCTTTACAAACAAATAAGTTAGGATCCTTCTTGAAAAAGTCATTAGAACTGAGGGCAGGTGACTCTTAACAACTTAAATTTTAATGCTGTTCATATTTTGTATGTTTAATATGTATGTATATATGTTAATTGTGTTTATTGTATTAATATATGTTGGTCACAAACTGTAAAGTTTATATGACAATAATATTTGACTTGATTTTATTAAATTGATAGTGTTTTCTAAATTTTATAAGGTTAAGCCTGATTATAACACATTAAAAGTCTTTCAATTTTTTTCGTCATAGTACGTTGAAATATTGCTTGAATTTTTACTAATAATACAGAGCATTTGAATAATATTTTTTTAGAAAGATAAATAAATAGTAGAAATTTGGCGGTATTTTTTATAGACATATATCTGTTACAAAACATATATAAAATATATAGATTTGGTTCCAACAGTTTAGGAAAAAGGGGCACAAAGGGTCCAAAAATTAAACTTTGTTTGATTTCATCAAAAATTGAATAATTGGGGTTCTTTAATGTGCCGAATCTAACTGTGTATGTAGATTGTCAAGTCATTAAAGATTGCATATTTTGGCGTTAATATTGAGTCACTGATCAGGTCTTTGCGTCGGAACTAAACACATTTATTCTAAAAACAGTTGTTGGCATGACACGGGTTATGTTCTTCTCATATATGTTATGATGGTATGATACTAAACCACTTACGGGAAGGATTGTGCCTGATGTTCATATGATGAAATCATAATCTTTCAGTCAGTTTAATTGAAGTCTGGAGCTGGCATGTCAGTTAACTGCTAGTAGTCTGTTGTTATTTATGTATTATTGTCATTTTGTTTATTTTCTTTGGTTACATCTTCTGACATCAGACTCGGACTTCTCTTGAACTGAATTTTAATGTGCGTATTGTTATGCTTTTACTTTTCTACACTGGTTAGAGGTATAGGGGGAGGGTTGAGATCTCACAAACATGTTTAACCCCGCCGCATTTTTGCGCCTGCCCCAAGTCAGGAGCCTCTGGCCTTTGTTAGTCTTGTATTATTTAAATTTTAGTTTCTTGTGTACAATTTTGAAATTAGTATGGCGTTCATTATCACTGAACTAGTATATATTTGTTAAGGGGCCAGCTGAAGGACGCCTCCGGATGCGGGAATTTCTCGCTACATTGAAGACCTGTTAGTGACCTTCTGCTGTTGTGTTTTTTTTTTTTGTTTTTTTTTATTTTGGTCGGGTTGTTGTCTCTTTGACACATTCCCCATTTCCATTCTCAATTTTAGATTCTGAATGTTTTGGTCCCGTTTTCAAATTGGTCTACATTACGGTCCAAAGGGTCCAAAATTAAACTAAGTCAAAAATTGAATAATTTGGGTTCTTTGATATGCTGAATCTAAACATGTACTTACATTTTTTATTATTGGCCCAGTTTTCAAATTGGTCCAAAGCGGGGTCCAAAATTAAAGTTTGTTTGATTTCAACAAAAATTGAATTCTTGGGGTTCTTTGATGTGCTGAATCTAAACATGTGCTTAGGTTTTGATTATTGGCCCAGTTTTCAAGTTAGTCCAAATCGTTGTCAAGAAAATTTTTCCTTCAAGATCAAATGGTCACTTTTAGAAATTTCTTCACTTAATCAGGTCATTTAAGGTAAACTATACAGTTCTAAACTCGGTGGCGGATCCATAACTCTTTTTAAGGGGGGGACGCTCCAGTCACACTTCAGTGATTCCCTATATAATCAACCAAATTTTTCCCACAAAAGGTAGCACTCCACAGTTAGAAAATAAAATTAAAAATGAGCCCCAAAATGTTTTATCATCTCCTATTCCTGGATTTCTAATACATTAACCTAACTGTTTGTGTTGTACATGTGCATATGTATGTAATCAGTATCTTCCATAGATTCAATTTTCAAAAGTTAAAAGGATGAAAATTAATTCCTTTTATGTGTATCCATGGCAACATTCTGCATTTATTTACCATAAAATATTGCAAAAAGGGGGGTGAACATGTCATATATCCCCCCAAAATTTGGATCAAACTAGAATTTCAATGCCTTTGAGTGATACCTTTTTTAGAAACTGTTTTCTTAAATCTTCCTAATGATCAAATAAAAAATGGGTGTCTTTCGCCTCATTTTTTCGTAAAATCCAATCACAAAGTTCGTGCGATAAAAAGTTGGAAAAAAACATTGCAATAATTGCCGTACCAATGTATGGTACGGACATGCAAATACGGACTGTCATACAGAAAACAGCTTATATTACATACATTACATAACCTTGATATTCATATAAACCCAATACAAAGGCTATTTTAATACTCAGCTATCCAAAAATAAATTTTATTGCACACTAGCTCTCATATTTGAAAAATCCACAGAGGCCAAAATGCGAAACTACACACCTAACTGTGTAGTGCTACCAAAGGGGCCCGGGCCACCCATGATCCGCCTATGAATCTGATCTGGTTCTCGGTTTTAACAATTTTTAAAGTATCAAACAAAGAAAAGTAACGCATAACGGGCATATCTCGGGAACAGTTAAAGTGACGCCAACTAAATTCAAACTTGATCTCTGTTTTGTGGTAATAAGCATTGTGTATATGTTTCATAACATTTGGTTGAGGCAAACTAAAATTAGAAAATGACAGACATGCGTGAAATTAATGATATAACCCCCTTTTTTTGACGACCAATGCATTTGAATGGGAACATGTAATTAGACCCCCCCCTTTTTTTTGTCCTGGGTAAGGAACCCCTTTTTAAAATGGCTGGATCCGCCCCTGCCAAATGACCCTTCCATGAAATCAAATGTAAATATAGAGAAATATAATTGCTTGTTGATAATGTTAGAGTAGTTCGGGAGTAGACCAAGTGACCATATTTCTATTCCCCAGTCACACTAAGGGGTTCTTTTGTGAAGAGCAGAAGCTCTAAAAGTATCAGTAGGAGACAAAAATCATTTTGAAACCGTTGTTGTTTATTATATTGATTGTCATTAAGCATAGTTTTAAATATTAGTGACTTTAAATAGCAGTTAAATTCATTTCATTTACATTTTCAAAATTCAAGGTTTTTGTTGCCATGACAACAAAAACAGGTTTTATATTCTTCCTTTTGTAGTGGGTTCATATATGTCTTAAACTTTAATCAATTTAAGGCACAACACCAATTTCATGTTATGATTTTGTGACAAAGTAAAATCTTACCAGGAAAAGTAGTGTTATTCATGTGTCTTTCAACATTTGATAACATAGATTTTGTTGCCATGGAAACTGAAATGGTTCTAAAATTATTTTTCTAAAAAAAATTCAAATTGTGTCTGTACTTTAATCATTATTATGAACACCACCAATTGCATAATATTATCTAATGACAAAATATAATCTTACTGAAAATAGAAGGAAATTTCACTTTTTTACAATTATTTCAAATATGAATTTTTTGTTGCCATGGCAACAGCAATTTGTAATATATCACATTTTTAAGAGCTTTCTGTGATATCTAACTTTTAAATTATTATTAGGCACACTTCTTATTTTTATACTATTATTTTGTGACAAAATATAGGTTTTCTTGGAAAAGTAGTGAAATTCACATTTTTTGAAATTTTCAAAAATAAGAGATTTTTGTTGCCATTGCAACAAAAGATGGGCGCAGATCCCAAAATTTTAAAAGTTTTTGTTCAACAAGTATACTTTGGATAGTATCATGCACAGCATCAATTAAGTTATTGAATCTGGTAACTGAAGAAATTAAACGATCTTAAGCCTAAAAAATCACAGTTTTTGAGAAATAGCAAATTTTCATTTTTTTCACATTTTCACGTCTATTATTTCATTTTATTGATATCAATTACTTAAATGTTGATAATATAACATGAAAATGTATGAATTGGTATGCTCAAAACATATTTTGTTTTATTTTTATTGTCAATCCTAATAAAAATATATTGACATTTGAAATTTGTTGATTTTTGACATATTTAGCCCTCCATATTAGGTAAAAGTACTGCCCTGGTTACCATGGCAACCAGTACAATTTTTGGAAAAAAAGTTCCAAATTTTTTTTTCAGGGGTTAATCCTGCTACTGTGATAAAATTTCATGTCTTTTTGAAAGGGTCATGAATCACCCTCTGCCTGCATTTTACAAAGAGCTGTACTTTAAAATACATAAGGTTTATTCTTTTGCAGTTATGATTAAACTAACTAAGTTGAGTTGTTATACATGCAATAGTGAATACATACAGTTAACCTGTAAGCCATGTATTACACTACCGATAATTTTTCATAGAAATGACATAATAACATATAACCTGCCATCTTCCTCTTACTCTTCCTAAAATATAACAACGATTTTTATTTTACATTTTTCATAATACAGCTCAAAACTAGAGTATCAAGCCATCATACGCTGCTGTCTTGAGAGTAACCACTTTATAAATTAATGATTAACATTTGTTTTCAAAATATTTAATTTCGTTATTTATTACAATAATAATTATTAACTCGCCTAGTAACTGACATGGGATAGAATTGTTTATCAGGTCAAGATCTAACTGCCCTGAAATTTTCAGATGAATCGGACAACCCATTGTTGGGTTGCTGCCCCTGAATTAGTAATTTTAAGGAAATTTTGCTGTTTTTGGTTATTATCTTGAATATTATTATAGATAGAGATAAACTGTAAACAGCAATAGTGTTCAGCAAAGTAAGATTTACAAATAAGTCAACATGACCGAAATGGTCAGTTGACACCTTTAGGAGTTATGCCCTTTATAATCAATTTTTAACCTTTTTTTAGCTCACCTGACCTAAAAGGTCAAGTGACATTTTCTCATCACTTGGCGTCAGTCGTCCGGCGTATGTTAACTTTTACAAAATTCTTTTCCTCTGAAACTACTGGGCCAAATTTAAACAAACTTAGCCACAATCATCATTGGGGTATTTAGTTTTAAAAATGTGTGGCGTGACCCTGCCAACCAACCAATATGGCCGCCATGGCTAAAAATAGAACATAGGGGTAAAATGTAGATTTTTGCTTATAACTCTAAAACTAAAGCATTTAGAGCAAATCTGACATGTGGTAATGTTGTCTATTAGGTCAATTTCTATCTGCTCTAAAATTTTCAGACAAATCCGACAGCCCGTTGTTGGGTTGCTTCCCTTGAATTAGTTATTTTAAGGAAATATTGCAGTTTTTGGTTTTTATCTTGAATATTATTATAGATAGAGATAAACTGTAAACAGCAATAATGTTCAACATAGTAAGATCTACAAATAAGTCAACATGCAGACATCTTATACGTTCAGGTATTTCACATCCAAAATTTTATGGAAATATTCTTTATAAAGCACAAAAATGCCAGTATTCTCCTCAAAAACTAACAAAACCTTTAAATAGACTTATTAAAAGGGGATATAGTTACGATACTGTTGTCAGGTAATTAAAGATTGCATATTTTGGCTTTAACATTGATTCACTGATAGGGTCATTGCATCGGAACTAAACACATTTATTTCTAAAAAAACAGTTGTTGGCATGACACGGGTTATGTTCTTCTCATATATTTTATGATAGTATGATACTAAACCCCTAACGGGAGGGATTGTACCTGATATTCATATGATGAAGACATAATCTTTCAATCAGTTTAATTGAGGTCTGGAGCTGCCATGTCAGTTAACTGCTAGTAGTCTGTTGTTATTTATGTATTATTGTCATTTTATTTATTTTCTTTTGTTACATCTTTTGACATCGGACTCGGACTTCTCTTGAACTGAATTTTAATGTGCGTATTGTTATTCTTTTACTTTTCTACATTGGCTAGAGGTATAGGGGGAGGGTTGAGATCTCATAAACATGTTTAACCCCGCTGCAATTTTGCGCCTGTCCCAAGTCAGGAGCCTCTGGCCTTTGTCAGTCTTGTATGACTTTTAAATTTTAGTTTCTTGTGTATAATTCGGAGTTTAGTATGACATCTATTATCACTGTACTATTATGCATATTTTAGGGACCAGCTGAAGGACTCCTACGGGTGCGGGAATTCTCGCTACATTGAAGACCCATTGGTTGCCCTCGGCTGTTGTTTGCTCTATGGTCGGGTGGTTGTCGCTTTGACATATTCACCATTTCCTTTCTCAATTTTATGTCCAAAATTGTCAGTTTATTCCTTAAGGAGTTATTGACCTTTATAGTCATTTTTTAACCATTTTTTCTAAAATTTTAGTATTCTTTTAAAAAATCTTCTCCTCTGAAACTACTACGTCAAATTTAACCAAACTAGGCCACAATCATCATTTGGGTATTTAGTTTTAAAAATGTGTGGCATGACTCTGTCAATCAACCAAGATGGCCGCCATGGCTAAAAATAGTAAATATGGGCGAAATGTAGATTTTGGCTTATATCTCGAAAACCAAAGCATTTAGAGCAAATCTGACAGGGGATAAATTGTTTATCAGGTCAAAATCTATCTGCCCTGAAATTTTTAGACAAAACAGACAATCTGTTGTTGGGTTGCTGCCCCAGAATTAGTAATTTTAAGGAAATTTTTCAGTTTTTGGTTATTATCTTGAATATTATTATAGATAAAGATAAACTGTAAACAGCAATAATGTTCAGCAAAGTAAGATATACAAATAAGTCAACATGCCCAAAATTGTCAGTTTATCCCTTAAGGAGTTATTGACCTTTATAGTCATTTTTTAACAATTTTCATAAATTTTTGTACATTTTTTGAAAATATTTTCCGCTGTAATTACTGGGCCAAGTTCATTATAGATAGAGATAATTGTAGCAAGAAGAATGGCCAGTAAAGTAAGATCTACAAACACATCATGATCACCAAAACACAATTTTGTCATGAATTTATCTGTGTCCATTTTTTAATATGCACATAGACCGAGGTGAGCGACACAGGCTCTTGAGAGCCTCTAGTTCGTAAATCTTGGTTATCTTTTACAAAAATCTTCTCCTCTGAAACTACTGGGCTAGATTAATCCAAACTTGGCCACAATCATCTTTGGGGTATGTAGTTTGAAAAATGTGTCCAGTGACCCGGCCATCCAACCAAGATGGCCACTAAGGCTAAAAATAGAACATAGGGTTAAAATGCAGTTTTTGGCTTATATCTCAAAAACCAAAGCATTTACAGCAAATCTGACAAAATGCAAAATTGTTTATCAGGCTAAGATCTATCTGCCCAGAAATTTTCAGATGGGTCAGAAGTCCGTTGTTGGGTTGCTGCCCCTGAATAGTTAATTTTAAGGAAATTTTGCTGTTTTTGGTTATTATCTTGAATATGATTATAGATAGAGATTAACTGTAAGCAGCAATAATGTTCAGCAAAGTAAGTTTTCAAATAAATCAACATGACCGAAATGGTCAATTGACCCCCTAAGGAGTTATTGTCCTTTATTGTCAATTTTTAACAATTTTCATAAAATTTGTAAATTTTTACTAACATTTTCCACTAAAACTACTGGGCCAAGTTCATTATTGATAGAGATAATTGTAAGCAGCAAGAATGTTCAGTTAAGTAAGATGAACAAATACATCACAATCACCAAAAAACAATTTTGTCATGAATCCATCTGCTTCCTTTGTTTAATATTCACATATACCAAGATGAGCGACACAGGCTCTTTAGAGCCTCTAGTTTAAACTAGATACCCTTATAATGATTTTGGCTAAGTCTGATTAAATTTGGCCCAGTAGTTTCAGAGGAGAAGATTTTTGTAGAAGATTACAAAAATTTACGAAAAATTAGTAAAAAATTACTATAAAGGGCAATAACTCCTTAAGGGGTCAACTGATCATTTTGGTCATCTTGACTTATTTGTAGATCTTGCTTTTCTGAACATAATTGCTAATTAGAGTTTGTTTCTATCTATAACAATATTCAAGATAATAACCAATAACGGTATAAATTCCTTAAAATTGCCAAATCAGGGGCAGCAACCCAACAAACAGTTGTCCTATTAATTTGAAAATTTCAGGGCAGATAGATCTTGACTTGATAAACATTTTAACCCCATGTCAGATTTGCTCTAAATGCTTCGGTTTCAGAGTTATAAGCCACGTGAGCTAAATAAAAAGGACCGATTCAAGCTGAAATATGAAAAATCTTCCAAATATGCTGAAAAATATCATTTTTCGGATAGTTTTTGTAAAAATTGAAAGTGGCCGCATCCGTGTTCATCCTCAACCTTTATATATGTTATGTATTATAAAAAAATACAACTTACATTTTAATATTAAGGATGAACACGAATGTGGCCACTTTCGTTTTACACGAAAACCGTTTAAAATTTAACTAAAATGCTAGAATTGTGAAGATTTCAGTAGTTTAGCATGACTTAATGGTGCTAGTACCCGATATATTTTCATTGTATTGTAAAAAAAAACCCAGCCCATATGTATGTAGCAGAAGCATTCTACTGTCCAATAAATAACTAAAAGTCTTACTGGAACTACTCCTTTTACAATTATTTGGTTTATGTACAGCTTATTCGAAAACAACAATAAAAAATATAGGTCACCGATGACATGGATGAATTAAAAAAGATATTTCAATTTTAATGTAAAAAAATTGCATTTTTGCATCAAAGGGAGATAATTTGGAGCTTTTTCAATGATATCTACATTTTAAAAGTAATCTGGGGCCAATTGATAGTAGAAGTTCAATACCACATGTTAAACATTGTTTGTCACACACATCATCATTGTTACAACTACAACTACTTCTACTACCAAACACTTCAACGAAGTAGCGTCTGGTGAAAAAAAGCATATGCAATTACTGTTTTCCCGAATTGTTTGACGTGAAAGATTAAAGTAAAGTTAAACAGAAACAATCCACGATGTTATGTCGACCTCTAACGTAGTAATATTCACACTTGTTTTGTTTACTTAACATCAAATCATTAAACACCATTAAGGTTTTACGATGAGAATCCATTTGTCGAGAGTTTGGTACATCGTCTCCTTGTTCACAAAAAAAGGTCTCGATACCACTAGAATATTGAGGTGGAGGTAAGTCTTTTACAACATCGATGAAATAGTGAGGACATTTTCTTTTCACAGATAATAAAGATCGTATGTACTTTTTTATGTATCCATTTTCGATTGCGTGTTGCAACAGTTGATAGATGGGTTGACGAAGTAATTTACAAACACGTGCAAGCAATCGTAATCTTACCAGTTCTCTTTAAGAAGAACGTTGTTAAGTAATGTTTTCTTTCCGCAGTTTGACTGCCAATATTCAGTCCTCAAATCGAACGCTGTGGAAGGAGGAAGTGATTATTTCTGTTCACAGTCGTTTCATTGTTTGAGTTTTCTTCAACGTTCATTTATTTGAATAAATGGCTCTCTATTGTTTGAAATATAAAAGGATGACATATATGTAAGGTCTCTATGAAGAGACGACTAGCAACCGACGACGACAAAAAGATGGAATCTGCCAAATGTGTGGATCAAAAAAATCCCAGGTAAGAGGTTTATGAAAAAACTCATAAAAAATCTAACCGTAGAAATACATCGTCCTTGACATCAGTTTACGGCACCTATAACAAAGTTACATCAACGACTCAATGCAGCTAAAACACCTAAATCTTGGTCTATCGTCATGACCCCTGTTATATATGCTCGACATAAAGATACACGTAATTCCGTGTGTGAAAATAGATTTGACAATAAAACTCCATTCACCATCCAACAATGAGAGAGAAAATATATCATGGTATCGTTAAACCTCTAATTTGGTTTGGTTTGGGATAAAAAAAAAATGTTCTTTGAACAGATCAATTTGCAGAAGAATTACATTAACCAATTTAACGTCAATTCAAGAAAAGGCGTTTGATCGCTGGAGGTGCTGAAGAGATTTGGACTGCCGATCTCGTCGACATGAGTTCATTTTCTCGAGATAACAAAGTATTTTGATTTCCATTTCAGTTCTCAATATTAATTCATTCTAAGCATCATCGATCTGTTTTCCAACTATGGATAGCACATATCTCTCAGAAACAAGAAAGGGTTGACAGTTAAAGACGCATTCCAAGCAGTCTTCACATCATCATCACGACTTCCTCAAAATTTAAGGATGGATAAACCATGTAAACGTTCCGAATGTTACAACAAAGAGGTTAATGAGGTTTTTTTGAAAGCACAACATGGAAGTGTTTTCCAAAGCATGTTTAGCATGGATAGACGCCATGCCATTTTTAAATGACGCCATGCCCTTTTTAGTTTCAATAAATGACGCCATGCCCTTTTTTCACTTCTTTAGAAGACGCCATTGTCTCGAAAATACCTTAAATAGAAGACTTTTCAAACAATAAAATTTTAAATTTCATGCCTTTGGCATTTCCGGTAAAATTGTTACCTGATTGTGTAACACTCTAATTAATGCCTATGACAGTTTTATCACCTCTGTTAATGATTTTTATTACTGCTAATTAGAGGATTAAAGATAATTAAACAAATACTAGGTATTTTAATACAGAATGAAAATGTCCACATGTTCAGTTCTTTATTTACTTTAAACAACACAGTTTATCAGTATAATATGCATAAATATACAGTTTACAAGTTTACAAGTTGTATAGCGTTAACATACACATAAATAACAAACGTCAGAAAGATCAGTTACATATTATACAGTTTGTGAGTTTCAGACTACATATAATAAAGTTTACACATAGGTCTTAAGTATTATTCCTGCACTTAAATGCATAGAGTAAGTACTTTTCTAAATTACAGAGTTCCTTAGTGTTTTCAACAGAAAGCAATTGTACTAATTTATAAGTTGACGGTTTAGTCCAATGATATTTCTTGATAAACTTTTTACGTATATCATTATAATTTGTACATTGTAAAATAAAATGAAATTCATCCTCTACTACATTTTTATCACACACCATACACATTCTACTATTTCTACTTATTCCATAAAAACGACCAGTTTCAATGCATAGATTATGTGAGGACAGGCGAATTCTCGTTATCCATTTACGAGCTATTACAGGAATACATTTTAGTAAATAAAATTGTAATTCTATTGTGACAGATATTTGACATAAATATTGGACATAGCTGACGTTAGAATTATTAATTAAATTTTATTTAAATAAGAAAGGTATTGATTATCTTTATCAATATGTATACCGTTAGATAATGCAAACAGTTCTCCGGTCATTTAAAGATTATTTATTATCACCAAAGTTAAATTGACCTCTCTATTATATATAGAACATTCACTTATGCAACATTTGACCTAATTTCGGACAGTAACCATAATAGGTATTATCTAAATAATTAGTGAAAAAGAAAGCCACGTTGGCATTACATCAATTTAAATGATTGCTATATAAGTAGAAATTCTGCTTTGAGACGTCAAAGTTTGAATTTTGAAACTTATAGGTAAGTCATGATTTTAAAAGTATAAAAGATTTAAAGTAAAATATATTGAAATAAGTTTAACTAAAATAAAGATAATTAATAGCGATCATAAATAAAGTTTTATCAAAATATTTATTGTTTTCTGTTAGGGAAATAATTGAAAATATTTGTTTTACTTTATTGTTGTTTGTAACTGTTTTGTATTATTTTTGTTTTAATTTATTTTATTAAAAAGTTTGAATTTTAAAACTTATAGGTGTCAGTCGATCCCGGCCTGCCTATACATCGGCAACTTTGTCCGGCCTGCCTCTATTTCGGCAACAGGTACCGGGCATCACCAACAAAGACCGATGGCTTGCTTTAACAGCGGCATCTACGTCTGGCTAGTTTTCCCCAGCATGTAACAACATAAGACCAACTCTCGCAGAGTCATTCTTCTGTTGAGAGAAAATGGGTCTTCAAAGAACAAATAACTCTACAACCAACATACTACAACATAACATCAACAGAAGAAAAACCACCTTCTTTTTGTTATAATAATTCTACATTTGACACAATATACTTATATAATCTACACTTTGGTGATGTTTCAAGCGTGAAATGCAACTCTTGTTTAGCTTGATCATATATTCGTTGTTTGGTAAATTTAAAAAATGAACTATCCAAACTAAGTACCCATTGGTTGTCCCAATAATAATTCATACCAAGATCATAATACAAGTGGCCAAGTTTTTACATTTATTGCTATTTGCTACTAGTTCTTTGTAACAAGACTTTATAATACAATTTTTACTACCGTGAATTTTAGTCCATAATTTGTTAACCATTTGTTTATGTACAGCATGTACACCATGTACACCTGAAAAATTAAGTAGGTATAATTTATTAAATCAAAATGAATTGTGAAACAATTTTAAAGGTATACATAGTTTTGACTGAATTGGTAAAAAAAAAATGTTTCATAACCCTGAGTATTAATTTAAAAGTAATTCGTATTTTGCATATAAACAAGATTGCACCATGCGATTCCTGTTGTACTTCTTGTATTTATGATCCTCCTTATATAGGAGCACTTAGCAAATACTTTTATTTTTAACATATATGGAGTAAACAAGTAACTGTTAATACCTTCTGCAATGTATGCAATGTATTATTGCATTAATATATCATCTCCTTATCCACCTGTTATATTTTTAAAACTCCTTACTAAGGAGCACTTTAATTGGTGTGCACTTATAACCAAAAAAAAATTTGTAACAATTTAAATGAGACTAAATTACTTCCAACCAACATCAAGAACGTGGACAGTAATTTATAATTAAGGTTAGAATAAGGTTAAGATACAACCAATGCTTCACATAGTGATTATTGAACTGGTTACCTGTTGGGTTTGTTTTTTTGCAGCAAACTGTAGCCCTTTTGTTAATTTTCCATACACTCTAGGTGCCCTTTTTATAAATTTTTGCGCGCTCTAGATACCCTTTTAAATTAAGTTACTTTGCCCTTTTTGTATAATAGGGGAAACAGTTCCGAACTTTCGAACTGTTCTCTACCGAGAATGAAGAAAAGTCGAGTGACGTTGAACGTTGGAACCGTACCATGAAAGAGAAAATGTTTAAATAAATTTTGGCCAATTTCAATCGATGTGTTGAAAAATCTCGTGCATCAGTACAATATGTCTAAACATAGATCAAATAAGGTGACTCCTATCGCTGCAAGTTAAAAGAACACGAAAACAAAGTGTCCTTGAATTTGTATGGTAAACCTCTTCCATTAAAACAGGGAAACTTTAAATTAAGGGGTACAGATCAAATCACTAAAAAGAAAGGTGTGTTTGAAAAGGGATACACCCCTAGGTGGACCAAATAAGTCTTTACAGTGTCCCACGTGTTAAACACTGAGCCTCAAGCGTATCGTATCAAGGGTTTAAATTCCTTCTACGAGCCCGAACTTCAAAAGACGAATCGAAAAATATATCGCATCTTTCTAAAACGAACCAAGGGTGTTGTGAAAGAAATCTTTGTTCCATGGAAAGGGTACACTTAGTCCTTTAGTTCTTGGATCAAACCATCAGACATACAATAAGAATATGTTAGCGTTTTGTTCATGAGTCCCAAGAACAAAAAGGTTAACCCTGTCCCTTTAAGATTGTTCATATCTTTCTTGTTTTTTCTCTCCCATCGTCAACGAACGTTCCATTTATTTATTAATTCTTGACATGATAATACTTTACAATCGATATTTTGTTGTAAGATAGTTTTAAACTCATTTTTTTTTTCATTGAATTCTTGTAGAAGTCGGGTTTCAAACGTATCGACTTTCTTCGTAAGTCTTTTTAGGTTCATCATATTCCTTTTTCATTTTTGTGATATCCGTTTTCATTTGCTTACAATCGGATTGAAATTATAGTTATAATTTTCTATATTGTATTTCACTTGCTACATGACCCATTGTTTTGATTTTAAGTGAGTGATTCGATTGTTGTTCATGTCCAGGTCTTCAAGAAAACTATTCCTATTGATGTATTCATGTCTATACATTGCAAATTTGTCTGTCATTTTTATTTATATCATAGTGGTGAAGGTTTAAATAACTGAGCTATGTTTTAACCAGATACCGAACCACTCATAATTCAGCAGGATGTTTCAATTGCATGAATATCCTTATACTATTCAAGTCCTCTTTGGTTTGCTTTTCTATCACCAACATGCTATCCATTAATACATCTAATGCATCATGTCATATTTCTATCCGTTTACACTTGGATTTTAATGCTTCGGTTTTACTTGTTGGACCATCGTTTTATTGTAGTATCTGCACCTTAACTCGGATGTTTAAAGTTGGTAATACGACTGTTGTTAGTGTTAAGGTCTTCAAGCAATTAACTCCTATTACTGTTTCTCTTTCCATAAAATCCAAATGTATATGTCATTTGTTTATTACATCAAATGGAAACACGACGTCATCAAAAGTTTGACCATCCGACAAACGTTTTAAAACATTCAAACTAAGTGTCCACGCACCACTGATCATCTTATCTGTAGTTCATCGGTTTTGTATTAGATTTTAGGTTTTACGTAACTTACCATTTCGTTTGTGGTGGTAATCCATAAGAATCCATAAGAATCAAAGAACACTCTGGTGGTTGTATTCTTAAACCAACACACCCAATGTGTTCCAAGACTCCAAATACCACTTTTTTATGGTGAGGTAGGGGAGGTAAGGTATCACGGATGAATACATCTCTTAAATGTGGTAGCTGAAGATTCGTAACCGCTTTCTCTAACTTTCTGTTTGTCATTTTCTAGCCTCCAAAAATTCGAAAAATTGCGATCGTATATTGGCGTATTCAATGATCTGTTGACATCTGTTGGTGTTCTAAACAAGTGGATTTTTTACGATGTAATTTCATAGCAGATTTAATTGCAGGCATGGTTACTTCTACTAACATATGCCTTTAAAGTATTTTTTTTCAATGTCTAATGTCCATATGCTAAGGAGCTAATGTCATTAGGTAAATAGTTATCAAAGGTACCAGGATTATAATTTAGTACGCCAGACGCGCGTTTCGTCTACATACGACTCATCAGTGACGCTCATATCAAAATATTTATAAAGCCAAACAATTACAAGGTTGAAGAGCATTGAGGATCCAAAATTCCAAAACGTTGTGCCAAATACGGCTAAGGTAATCTATACCTGGGATTAGAATATCCTTAGTTTTTCGAAAAATTCGAAGTTTTGTAAACAGGAAATTTATAAAAATGACCACATTATTGATATTCATGTCAACACCGAAATGTTGAATACTGGGCTGGTGATACCCTTGGAGACGAAACGTCAACCAGCAGTGGCATCAACCCATTGGTGTAAATAGTTATCAAAGGTAAGATGTACCGTGTGTGGTCGTTCTCTGAAAGGGTTGTTAAGTTCGTTACTGTACATAGTATGAAGATGAGTACGAATGTCATTCATCGTTCTATATCATTCTTGTTTCGTGGTTAAACAAGTTGTGTAATCGTCAAATGTAATGTTACTTTATAACTGCCTTTTTCATACATTTCGATGTTTAAGTGTATTTGTCATCATCCATGTGAAGGGAATACATTTTAGCTCGAAGGCATACAAACTCAGCCAAACACTTAACCCCACATTCATCATCAATTTGAATTGACCAATGATTTTTAGTTCATACCTGTTGGAATTCTTAAAGGATACCAGTGGCAAAGTTGGTAGTGTCAAACTTGTCTTGTTTGTGGGGTTTCATGTGAAAATCTTCTGTTTGAATTTCTTACGCTAAACTGTCGATATCGGTTATCAAAAGTTGTGCCTTATCCCCAAGCATTTGTCGTGTAAATTCATAATAAAAATCATACATTAAAAATCTAAAAATGTCTAAAATGCAACACCCGAAGTAAAAAGGCCTGTCAGATTTCAGTTTGGTTTTTTTCATATGCACAGATGCCATGTTTTCAGTAAATACGACTCGCCGGTCAAACATGGGTTTGGCTACTAGTTTAAATCCTTGTTTCTCTGTCGTCACTAATTACACATCTACACGTTTACGAATGTTTTCCATCGTTTTTCCAAACACGGAATTGTTCATCAATTTAAAAAATATCACTTACAGACTCTGTTTTGGAGACGAAACGCGCGTCTGGTGTAAATACACAATTTTATTCTGGTATCTATAATGAGTTTATTTGTATAACGCTCTGAGTTTTGTATTTTTGTCAATGTAAGACTTAAGCCACCGTGATTGTTCAAATTCATAACACGATTTACTTTGGTGAATAGGGTGACATTCGGAAGACACTGTTTCTATAATGTAGTACATATCTATGATTGGAATTTAAATGAGGAATTAATTCATCAACTTCATTAATGTTTATACTTTCAGGTAGAAAGGGATGATCGTTATGACTATCATGGAGCTCTGATAGATACTTTAAATCACATTCAATCATACACCCCAACTCCCTATCCCTCAATGTAAAATGTATTCCACTATTTTTTTAGTCTTCCCATTCAAAGTCAGCTGTATGTAAGGTATTTGTAATGGTCAACCCATATAATTTCTTAAAAGTAGTAGGTTGTGTAGTATCGTGGTAATTCTTGTCTTTATGGTTTGCCTTTCCATGTGGATGACTTATTTAAGACACACCTACTCGAGTGGCATTTTCAAATATGTATCACATATTTATATCGTGCAATAATTCCAGTTTTACTTTACTAAAATTTAAAGCTGCTTCATACGCATATATCGGTGATGTGTGATAACGTAAAGGGTCAAGTCCGTGATGTTGTAATCATATTTCTCTAAAGTCTTCAAAATTGTATTGAAGTTGTTTTACATCCCCTTGCAAATATAAATTGTGGTAGTCTTGCATAGTTTTGCAGTTAGTATTTAAAATAAACATACGCGAATCAATGAAACGCATTTATAATTGAGTATCCTCTACTTTCTTTTAAAAACTAGTATACTTCTCACCTGTATTGCATGTATTGGGAATGCAGTCAATCTTATCATCGGTACATCCCAATTACTTTACAAAGAAGTGGGGGTCATGCCCTGTTAAATTGTGAAATATAATAGGAAAAGAGGTTGGAAGTTGAAAGTCTAAGTTACACTTCTAATGTGCTGCACCACGATATTTACCTGTTAAGGGGGGTTGCGGGTCTAAATAAAAAAAAATCAATATAGGATTTCGCTATATTTTTATATAAATTAACTTTATTTTATACGGAATAGAAAAATGAAATAAAAAAAATGGAATCACCGTTCATTTACTCTCACAATCTGCCTTCGAAAGAAGCATACATTTTTGTGAATGTCCTTTTTTCGGTTGAACTAATAGGAGAAATAGAGGTAATATCGAAATAAAAAAAGAACTAGATTACAGAAATCGCTTAAATTTTACAATTATTTACTTAATGAACAGCTTATTCGAAAACAACAATAAACTAGAGGCTCTAAAGAGCCTGTGTCGCTCACCTTGATATATGTGAATTAAACAAAGGAAGCAGACAGTTCATGACAAAATTGTGTTTAGGTGATTGTGATGTGTTTGTACATCTTACTTTCCTGAACATTCTTGCTGCTTACAATTATCTCTATCTACAATAAATTTGTCCGTGTAGTTTCAGTGGAAAATGTTTGTAAAAATTTACAAATTTTATGAAAATTGTTAAAAATTGATTATATACATGATATAGGACAATAACTTCTTAGGGGGTCAATTGACCATTTTGGTCATTTTGACTTATTTTTGAGTCTTAAATTGCTGTACATTATTGCTGTTTACAGTTTATCTCTATTTATAATAATATTCAAGATAATAACCCAAAACAGCAAAATTTCCTTAAAATTACCAATTAAGGGGCAGCAACCTAACAAAAAGTTGTCCGATTCATCTTAAAATTTTAGGGCAGATAGATCTTGACCAGATGAAAAATTTTACCCCCTTGTCAGATTTGCTCTAAATGCTTTGTTTTTTGAGTTATAAGCCAAAAAATGCATTTACCCCTATGATCTATTTTTAGTTGTAGTGGCCATCTTGGTTGGTTTGCCAGGTCACAAAACACAATTTTTAAACTAGATAGCCTAATAATGATTCTGGCTATATCTGGTAATATTTGGCCCAGTAGTTTCAGAGGAGAAGATTTTTGTAAAAGTTTACTAAGATTTACGAAAAATGGTTAACAATTGACTATAAAGGGCAATAACTCCTAAAGGTGTCAACTGACCATTTTGGTCATGTTGACTTATTTGTAAATCTTACTTTGCTGAACATTATTGCTGTTTACAGTTTATCTCCATCTATTATAATATTCAAGATAATAACCAAAAACAGAAAAATTTCCTTAAAATTACCAATTTAGGGGCAGCAACCCAACAATTGGTTGTCTGATTCATCTGAAAATTTCAGGGCAGATAGATTTTGACCTGATAAACAATTTTACAACATGTCAGATTTGCTCTAATTGCTTTAGTTTTTGAGTTATAAGCTAAAAAATGCAGTTTACCCCTATGATCTATTTTTAGCCGTAGCGGCCATCTTGGTTGATTTGCCAGGTCACAAAACACAATTTTTAAACTTGATAGCCTAATGATGGTTATGGCTATGTTTGTTAAAATTTGGCCCAGGAGTTTCAGCGGAGAAGATTTTTGTAAAAGTTAACTAAGATTTACGAAAAATGGTTAAAAATTGACTATAAAGGGCAATAACTCCTAAAGGGGTCAACTGACCATTTTGTTCATTTGACTTCTTTGTAAATCTTACTTTGCTGAACATTATTGCTGTTTACAGTTTATCTCCATCTATAATAATATTCAAGATAATAACCAAAAACAGTAAAATTTCCTTAAAATTACCAATTTAGGGGCAGCAACCCAACAATGGGTTGTCTGATTCATCTGAAAATTTGATGGAAGATAGATCTTGACCTGATAAACAAATTAACTCCCTTGTCAGATTTGCTCTAAATGCTTTTGTTTTTGAGTTATAAGCCAAAAACTGCATTTTACCCCTATGTTCTATTTTTAGCCGTAGCGGCCATCTTGGTTGATTTGCCAGGTCACAAAACACAATTTTTCAACTAGATAGCCTAATAATGATTCTGGCTATATTTGGTAAAATGTGGCCCAGTAGTTTCAGAGGCAAAGATTTTTGTAAAAGTTAACTAAGATTTACGAAAAAAAGGTTAAAAATTGACTATAAAGGGCAATAACTCCTAAAGGGGTCAACTGACCATTTTGGTCATGTTGACTTATTTGTAAATCTTACTTTGCTGAACATTATTGCTGTTTACTGTTTATCTCCATCTATAATAATATACAAGATAATAACCCAAAACAGTAAAATTTCCTTAAAATTACCAATTTAGGGGCAGCAACCCAACAATTGGTTGTCTGATTCATCTGAAAATTTCAGGGCAGATAAATCTAAACATGATAAACAATTTTACCCCATGTCAGATTTGCTCTAAATGCTTTGGTTTTTGAGTTATAAGCCAAAAACTGCATTTTACCCCTATGTTCTATTTTTAGCCATGGCGGCCATCTTGGTTGGTTGGCCGGGTCAAAAAACACAAATTTCAAACTAGATACATCAATGATAATTGTGGCAAAGTTTGGTTTAATTTGGTCCTGTAGTTTCAGAGAAGAAGATTTTTGTAAAAGTTAACGCCGGACGACGGACGACGGACGCCAAGTGATGAGAAAATTTCACTTGGCCCTTCGGGCCCTGTGAGCTAAAAATGTATGCCACCGATGAATTAAACAAGATGTTTTAATTTTAATGCCAAAAAATGTGATTTTTGCACCAAAGGGAGATAATTTGGAGCTTTTTGAATGATATCTACATTTTAAAAGTCACCTAGGAAGCGAATTGATTTTTTTGAAATTATTTTCATAACATTTTAACAATATGATAAAGTAACAACTACGAAAGATAAAAATACAATTTGTAATGAAAAATAAATGTTTGTTTTTTTCTGAAAATTTTATACCCGCAAGCCTTCTTACAAAATGCCTCATCTACATCGCCGTATTATGTCTGTCTGTTGCTTTATAGTCACGCTTACCTGCAACTTTTCATTTGGTGCATCTGTTCTTACAAATCTAGCACCACCACTTTCACTCTGTATGTGTGTTGTGGATGTTAATCAAGATGGACTAGACATTTTATCTGTATTAATTTATTTCTTCACTATAACTTACTCATTTCTTAATGATGTTTCTTTTTTATTTTCATAAATATTTTTGTAAACTAGCTATATAGTGATACGTAAATCAAAAAATTAACTGGTAATCACTTAGTTGTTAACTGTAGTAACTACTTTCATTGTTACCAAGTCGTATGAAAAATACTCTTGTTTAGTCATTTTACTTATTTCAATTCCTTTACTTATTACAAAAGCATCTTCCAAGGGTTCTTTCTCTTTGTTTAACCCATGACAAGCCAAAATCCTTGTCGTGTCCCCGTCCCTAGTGTTCATGGTAAGTATACTAATTGTTGGAGACCTTCTGCTGTTGTTATTTTATTTGGTCGGGTTGTTGTCTCTTTGACACATTCCCCATTTCCATTCTCAATTTTACTCTTATCAACCTTATCATATACTTCGTTTACTTCTACAGTATGGTAGATAACCCCGGTAGGAAGTACATTCCATTTTAAAATTTCTTAATTTGTTGTACCTGTACCTTATCTTCAAACGGATTGACACTTATAAATTCATTTTCAAAAGAAGTCATCATGATATAATACTATATTACTCAACTCTTTTAAGTTTGTTTTCCAATTTTGTAATTATACTTTTAAAATTCCACTCTTACACCTATTCAAATGTTACATTGTGTTAAAAAATGTTAAACATTTTTATAATTTGGTGTTGTGGCAGAAACGGCCTTAAATAACTACTGCCATGGCTTTTTCAAGTTCCTTTCTACTTGCAAGATTGAAATGTCCCCTTGGTATCATCTGCTTCATTTGAGAATAATAGGCTACTTTTCAACCCGACTTACTCATGGAAATGTATTAGCTGCTAATTAAGTTCGCTCGGGATGCATTTTCTATATCTTGTTATTTAAAGCACGATTCAACTGATGTTCTTGCCGTTGTATGTAAAAAAAAAAACACGTTTTGAGAGAACAATAGTCAACTTATTCCTTGAAAGCAGCTGAGAATAATTCATTGAAAAAAATCAATGTCAACGCATCTTTTCTTCTAATGTTTGTTTGCTGTTTTCCTATTGTCGTTTTTATTTCAATATTGGTAATTATGGAAGTCAGGGTTATGAGAAAACAGCAGTCAGATTAGGGACATGTCTACGAGAAACCAGGTTAATGCCTGGCAAACCATTAGAAGGTTTGCTGCGCCATAAAACCGACTAAACTCATGATTTTCATTTAAAAATGCCTTTATCAAGCTAACTCACTTCGGAAAAATAGCCAATTGTTCCAAATAAATTTATTATGAACAAAGTACAATGTTATCATATTTGATTGATTGATTGGTTGATTGGTGTTTAACGCCAATTATCGCACGGCTGGATATATCATGGCGGTCATTTTTAAATGGTGAATGAGAAAAGAGTGCCTGGATAGAAACACCGACCAGTGGGTGAAGACTGACTTTCTTACTTAAATAAAATTAAAGTCTCATACACCTCACATTTTCAGTTTTTACAACCTCATTGTTTACAGGCTGATGATACAGCTGTTAAACTATTTAGAACACTTGAGGCCATCAAGACTCTAATCAATAGTCATGATATTAGAGCACAGAATTTTTAAATATATCTGTAATGTTTATTTTTTATTCATTGTTTCGGTGCTATTAAGTTCTTATAGTTTTATATTTTGACCTTCTCCTTTTTTTCTGAAATGGCTACTCACTAGTAATTTTTAAAACGAAGAGTTCCAAGTGCAGAAATTGATATCACCCCTTTGAAAATTACGAACGCCATTACGAGTCGGTTGACCGTTAAGAAATATGTGTTTAACATTTGATGATGGATATGTTCCAACTGTCGTAACCACAACCCGGTCATCTTTTTCTCGAATGTGAGATACCAAACTATACTCATTACCAGGTTTGTACTAACACAAGGAACACGTGTGGAGCAGGTCTAACCCTTCTGAGATCACGCTTTGGTATATTTTGCCTCTCTTGTCCTCAGGTTCTAGTTATCCCGTATATATTTTTTGTTATGTTGACGCACATTAAAAACAAACACCAATGTCGATTTGCCAGAAATGTTTTTTTAATAAAACAATTATTTCAACTCAGACGTTGATACGTGTACAGCTATGGCACTGTGATCTAAGAGTATGCTCATCACAGCAAAAACATTGGAAATAGGGGGCACCAAAAATATGTAGGTTTTGACAGTGTACATGCTCATTCCTGAAAAATAACGATATACATTAAAATACGTTTTTAATAAAGTTGTATCGTTTTCATAAGCCCTATGTGTGTTTTATCAATGTTTACAGGGATGGGAAAAAAAACCTTGTTTTATGTGTATTGCCCAGCCGAGTTGGAATTCTCGGGGGGAATATAGTGATTGTCGTTTTGTTGATTCGTGTCTGTCTTAGTTGTTTTTCATAAAATGTTTTGCATACATTGGGTCGTTGGTTTTCTTGTTTGGGTTGATTCACAGTTTCCATGTCAGGGCTTTTTTAGTTGAATACACAGTTTGGGTTACTCCTTATTGAATATCGTACGATTACCTATAATAGCTTTTATCTTCGTCATTTTCGTAATGAGAACTTTGGTTGCTAGTTGTATCATTGGCTATCATATCACATCCCCATTTTATAAACTTAATTGTATTCTGATAAAAAAAATATTATGGCATCCTTTGAAAAAATGACTCTCACTCTTTGTATGTATCAAATGTTTATATTTAACCATACTGCTATTAACTTCGACTTTAAAAGTGAGCTTTTCAAAATTCTATTTCCAAGCCTGAAAAATCTCTGATTTTCCACCGGGGTAATACTTTACCAACCCAGCATTTATACAAAAAGTTTCTGTGATGAACAGAAAAAAATAAAAGTATAAATAAGGGTGTAAGATGAAAACCAACAAGCATTCTTGGTTTTGAACTACTCACTGCAATAGAGTCGGATTTAATTTAAACTAAGGAAATTACAGGTATGATTGAGCTCAAAATGTCAAGCAAAAACGAGAAAACAAGGAAAAATATGTATCAGAATCAAGATGAATATTCAATGCACATTTCGACAATTATTTTTTCTTTGTTGATGCTCAAGGCCAAAATATTTTGAAGTCAATAATTTAATACAAACAGCGAAGAGCTACTAAAACCGAAAATGATCAAAACGTACAGTCCCTAATCAAATGGCAAAATCAAAAGCTCAAACATGTCAAACGAATTGATAGCAACTGTCATGTGTAAACTGTAAATGTTCTACGTTACAACATTTATGTACGTTTCGGCAATAATAGATTATCGAATGGTTGTATGTATTCCTATATGCTCTATTTACGCTACTTAAATAAAAGCCTGTAATGTTACGAATCACAGTTTATGGCAAAACTTAGAAAAAAGTAACATAGAAATAATACCGAACAAGAAATATTGAAAACGAAATTTACCTTATCGAATGGCAAAATCAAAAGCTTAAACACATCAAACGAATGGAAAATAACTGTCCTATTTCTGACTTGGTACACACATTTCAAAAATCCGTCTATACCATATAATATTTATTGATACATTTAATAACAATAATCGTAACCTTGTAGATAGCTTTGCTCTAAGTAATCAAGAATGTTCTTACTATTGACGACTAATCCCTAGGAAACTTACGTTATTTAGTCTGGAACATGTTTTTAAAAAAGAAAACATTATGTATTTGTCCTTTTCTAGATTTTGATAATTTAGTTCACACACTAAAATAAAAAAAAATAAAAAAAAAAAGGAAGTAAGATTTATGAATACTTTTTTAATCGGTACAAATATTGATTGAAGTTTGGAAAAATCAAATCGTAATTGTCATTGCACCAGGTAAGGCTTTTCTCAAACTGTTAATCGCATTTAACTAAATCCGATGCACATGTACTGATTGATACTTTAGTCACGGAGAACATGGATTTATTAATAAATTGTTAGTGGCTTTTAGTACCTACGAGTTTCATTAAAACGGTGATTTGAATGTTTTGACTTATTGTGAAAATCGGATGGGTCAAACAACTTCAAACTGATATTTTCAGTTTTTTGCTGCATCATTGCCCAAGGTTAGAGGAAATATACGGCGTGTACACACATGCATGTTTAAGCCCATCACATTTTTATATGCTGTGCATGTCCCTAATCTGGAGCCTGTAATTCATTGGTTGCCGTTTGTTAGTTGTCATATTTATCTTTCGTTTATTGATTTGTCATAAATTGTGCCGTTTATTTTTTCGTTTGAATTGTTTCACATTGGTAATTTCCTGGCCTCTTATATCTTACTTTACGGTTTTGCTCATATCTCATGTATATGAAGCCCGTATCGTGACTTTTAATTGCTAAAATCTGTGAACTTTGTTAAATAATTGTCTCATCGGCGATCATACCACATTTCCCTGCAGTGTATTGAAAGTTGAATTAAGAATAACACATTAATTCATAATATTCCAAAGAAAATGTTGGGGAATGGGTAAATAGGTTTTTTGTCACGTATATTCAAGAATCTAAATATTCGCGGTCAGCTTTTCAGCGCAAAACAAATAGCCTTGTAAATATCATTTATTCTAAAAATGCATACAACATGACAATAAATCATGGATAATAAACTCATTTCATATCTCACTGTCCCTTTCTAACTGTCAAATAACTAAATATACGATATAAATCATATAAGTGCCGAACCCCAAAAAGATGCAAAATTTTGCAGAGCATATATGGAGCATAAACATTTATAATTTTGTTACTCTGATTTGAGTTATCTTACTTGCAAACGTAAAGATGTTCACAATGTCCGGAAGTGGCCACCCATCGTGATTCGGCTAACTTTCCATTTTGACATTTTCTAGTTGGAACTCCTACAGATGATTCGACAGCTCGCTTTTGGTTTCTTTTATTGTCTCCTTTACAACAATAGATATAAAAGACATATTAATGTGTATTGTGCAAACTGTGTTTGAGTGCTTCTGGTATGAGGAGAGGCATTGATATATTTCGATTCAATTTGTTCTGTTTTAAGGGCAATAATGATGTTTCGACAAAGATTTTTTTCAAAAGTATAACTTTAGATATAGTTTTTGGTTTTTTTCATATATTTTTCCTGATTTGCTTTGATTCTATGAAGAATTCGAAAAATATTTCGCGATAATTGTGAGAATAAAAACAGAGTTGTATGTTCATAATTGCGATTATGTGAACAAATATGTAGCATATACAATTTCCGTTTCGTTCAATGATCCTGATATTTCTTTGACTTAAGGGACTTATTACAGATTATTTTAAATGTACAGTTTAATATGTCGAAGAATAAGCAAAGTATAAGTTAATGTACTTCAACAGAAAATGTTTGCTCACACCAACTTGGTTTACATTGATCTATTTTAAATGGTAGAAAAAAAATAGAAAAAACGTATGATATCACATAATTTACCTTGAAAGATGTTTGCATCTTGAGGCAATTTGATAACGCGAAACAGTGGATAATTGAATCTTCTCAAGAAAAGGCGCACAGGGGAGCTCAGGAAGACAACATTTGTTATTTCAGAACCGTTTATTCCCCATCTGTGAACTATCTTTTCTGATTTGTCACTGTTTATGCTGTTAATACCTTGTTTCTGTCAAATGTATTTTCAAATACGAGTATCAAAATAAGAGTATTATTATAATATGCAGGTACCTGTGGATTAAATTAAGTAGTCAAGTGATCGATAAATAACATAATTAATTTCAACACAGTTATTGCACTGTCCTGCTGAAAACATTTCGATATAATAGTGTGATTAAAACAGAGTTGTATTTTCATAATTGCAATTATCTGAAGAAATATGTCGCATTTACAACTACCGTATTGCGTTTTCGATGTATTCCTATTTTGATATTATAAAATATATCAGTAGAATAACAGAATGTTGATAAATTATGTTTAACAGAATATGAGATATATGGTGATTTATTATATGATTGGTGAAAGTAACCAAGGTGCTTCATACGCGAGGTAAGTATTTATAACAATGGGAGAACTTTTGTTTTTGAAAAGCCCATTTTATGATATCTTGTTAAATATTGCGTCGTGTCGTCGTTTGATATCATCAATTGTTACCATTTACATAAAAACATTTTTTTTTCACTGAAACCTATGAAAAATTGACATCTTCATTTGACCTAAATGATCGTTATTGAATTTATAAGATAGTTTATAATGTTTTCCTTGCCAACCTACAGTGCTGCAATGGCTTTGATGAAGTAAAATACAATATATATTGAAATTTATTAAAGATAGAGAAATCTAAAAGCAAAAGACATTAAGCTACTGTTACCAGTCACTCTAACTGACTTTTAAAATAACCATGTTTTCACAAAATTGATTCCATTGACTTAAATGTCTAAACTTACCCACATTTTTGCTACATTTTCGATTGTTACGGTTGCGTTTGTGTACTCTGCTTGTTCGAGGTCGCTCAAATAACAATGTTTGAGTTCTGGAAAACATCGTATCTGAATAGCCTAAAGGAAAAAAAAAATAATTAGAAAATTAAGGTAAAACAAACAGAAAAAAAGGTAAAATCACGGAGATAAAAGTTTTAATTACAGATTTAAATGGTCAGATAATATAGTTGATATGAAAATGTATTAAAAATAATGTAAAAAACACACTCTGTCAATCAATAATGTAAAATATGGGGGAATTGCTTTCTCAATGTCCAATACCAAACATCTCATTTTTATTCCTTTTCCTGCTACATAATAAATATATAATCCAAAATATTAGCGAAATTTGAAGAATGTTTATTTGAAGGAAAAACAAATCGAATAATAGTACATGAATAAGTACTTCAGGATTTGCAAAATTGAATAAGAAACAAGTAATATATTTCATTTGAAAAATTCGAGTTAATTTAGTGTAACAAAAGTACATTTGCACATAAAGAATTGGCAAAGTTTACCATTAATATCCTTGGTATAACTCCTTTTTTAAAATAAGATAATTATTCACACATTGTGTACTTAAATGTACGTTTTTGCCTGGTAAATAATAGCCAAAAGTAAAGGTTTGATATTTGCCCTCGGGCCCAATATCGATATAAGCCCTCGAAATCCATATCGAGCCCTCGACTTTGACTTCCGGTAATCTGTCATTCAAAATTTGTATAAACAAGACGTCATCTGAAGCAGCTAGACGTTCAGGAGAGCTTTTTCCCAATATCAAATGACCCTTTAAGTAAATTCATAACTTTTTACAAATCTTTGTTTACTCACTGTGATACGAATTTTATTAACTCACTGTTGTACAATTTTTTTTCTTTAAATGTTTTTTGAATTTGTGTTGAAATTTTTTAACAAAATTTGACATATTCTTTCTTTTTTCTACAGCTTGGAAATGTGTGTTAATTTGATTATTTACAAAATGTCATATTTCATATTGGTTGAGGGCTTGATATGGGAGTCTGGGGCTGATACCATGGCCAATATGAAAAATGCCATGTACTAATCAATTTTGAGTATTTTCAGAGATATATAAAATTGTTATTTTTAATAGTAACAAAGTATAACGAAATTTCAGATCAAACAGTGCTCTTATATAGTTTACCTGCATATAAATGCTTTAATCAATACCGCTTGAAGTTTTATTGTATTTAGTAATATTTTGCGATTTCATAACGTTTGTTTTTGTGTCTTAATTTATCATTGATATGGTCATAATTATAAGTTAACTGTTAACAAAATTTGGATGTTTTCTAAATACTAAGGATTATCTACCACAGCAAAAGACTACCTGTATTTGGCAAAACCTTTTTAGAATATTGAGTTAGCAATGCACTTCTACTTCGGTTTTTTTTTTTGCCTTTAATTTTTTATCGATTCACGCGTCAAACAAAATATAAAACATTGTCAGGTTAACTGCGAAACATTTTCGAATTAAACCTGTAAGTTCAATGTTCAACAGTATTACTCGAAAATGTTGACTGATATAAAAATGCCCATAAAAGGTCATCGAAACTAGATCAATTATCAGGTGTTTTGATTTATAGTAGTTGCTATGTGAAGGAACATTGTATTTGCTATTAGGAAATGAATTAAAAACCTGTGCTTTCTTCAGAAAAAATGATGACTGAAAAGCACATAACAACGTAATACCTGATTGAAATCTTGCATCAGATGGGTTTCTGACGTATGGTTATGCTTTGGTGTATGATAATAAACCATATTTTCATACATATTACTTGAAACTGTTTGTATGTAACGCGTTTCGTCTTGCTTTACGTGGATGTCAAAATCCTAAGAAAAAAGACAGAATACGGTATATTTTATTCATCACTATAGAAATCTGATAAATGAAATAAATAATAAACACATTTATACTAATACATATCTAAGTTCCTACAAACAATATGTGTATGTATCGTTTGAATTGGTTGATGTTAGCCTCAAGCACAAACGGGAGGGCTTACATCATTGTTGATCTTAGATTATCAAAGAGAACGCTGCAAATGAATCTTGGAAAATTAGAAAGTTTGAACCATTAAACTAGTTTAAACTTTTACTTTCTAAAAAATTCGGATACTCTCTTTTCGTTCGTTACATCATTATGATCGGGTTTTTTCTAACAGTATATATTTTGCCCTTATTCTAATTAGTGCAGTACATTTGATATACATGTACTTCTTATTTGTGTGAACTTTCTTTCTTTCACTATTTGAGTTTTTTTTCAACTATCAAATCTTTGCACTTCAATTTGAAATTGGGCTTATAGAAAGGAATGACATACATTACATTATTCTTTGTTTATAAATGTACTTTTAAAAAAAGATATTATACAATAAAAGGAAACATTAAAGTTATATATTCACCAGCTTTCCGGCTTGTTGAACTGTTACACTAACAAGCATACCGACAATCAGACTAAGTAGTAATAACGTCATTCTTCTTTTGTGATTTTCTGATAATATACAAAGTAGAAAATACAAGTGACATACATCTGTACCATTTTGTTTCAAGGGAAAATGGGGAAATATCAAAGATTATATTCCAAGTTTTGTAATTTATTCCCGCGAAAAATGTTGAATACGCGTACATGTAACCGACTGCATTGATGAACGAAATAACCGGTCAACATGACGTTCTTCGTCGAAAAAGTTGTAGTTGCCTTCAATAGAGATGGATATACTTTCAAGGAAGTAAATTTAGCGAACATAAGTTTAGCGATGTTCAAAAGTGAATTAGAAAAAAATCAAGGCAACAAAACAACTCGAGGGGAAAATATGAAAGCAATATTAGGTGTGTCGACAGAGTACGGAACTGCTGCTATGCAAGGATCATCCGACAAGCAAATCAACACTCAATGAAAACGTTACTATCGGAAATAGAACACAATCACTTAAATGAGAGAATAGACGGTTGTTTTTTTTTGGTATCTAAAGAAGTGAAACTACGAACATATATCGATAATCAATAGAGACAACGACATATCGTATCGGTCAGCCAATTCAATATATTTTTGTTTAATGAGAGATAATCAATTCAGAACAAAAATAAACAATGGTTTGAAGGCGCATTAGCTGCCGTTTTCATGTTCACTGATTTGACTCAAATTCTTATATTCGATTTATAACATACTCAAACGAATATCGAAATTATAAAAAGTCTAAATTAAAATTTCAAGTTGCATAGACTTTATAGTTTATATCACCATTGATTATTCTAGTCTATACACCACTTAATTAACCATCAAGGTGGTATCCGAAGTCTGCCTACGGTCATTTAACCCGATATAAACATTAATATAAATATAAAAAGATTGGAAACTCGTGCAATCGAATGTTTTTAAGTCTGTTTAATTTCAAAGTATAGGTTGAGAAATATGTTATTAATCGTTATCAACTGTATACGAATGAGTTTACCCTTGTGTCACATTCAATATTTGCATTCTTTTCCATTTAACAAAAGAATACGCCAAGTTCATGAGTAACCAATTACTAGCTATAGGGATAAATTAAAGTTCACGTGAATACAGATTCAATGAGGTCGAATTATTCACTTGCTTTATTTAATAAAACTGCTATTAAAATAAGTATTCCTCTAATTCACTTTCCTTGTTCTTTGAAAATAGAAAGCCGGACAAGGATTCAGAGCTTTGCATGAAAGAGATGTATTCCTTGATTTAAAATAATTTTCAAAATTTTGTAACAGATCACAGTATTTCTATTTTCACGCCAGTACCCAAGTTCTGGATATTTGGCTGTTTATAACTCTAGAAACTAGAAATCAACAATCAAAACTATATATCCAGTGATAGTAATAACATTAACAAAAACAATTTTCTCACAGACGCTATAAGGCTATTGTAATTTTGAAATTTAAGAGATATAATAAAGAGAAATGTTACTGTAATATTCCTTTACATGGGATAAGAATTTTAAATGCACTTTGAATGTAATTTGTCATTTGTTTCAAAGTGAGTTAAGATAGTTTGGTAAATTAAACCAATTTTTTTTTAGAAAACTAACCTGATGGTCTTTCTTGGTGAATTTATATTTGATAATTTCAACTTTTACATGTTTTATAGCTCACAAAATCAACGGATAGCCAATCAAATGTAGAATTTATTGAAATGTTTGTTCGTAGTGTCAGACCTTGAACTCATGTCACAGTGTATCGAGTGCCTAATATATCTTTATCTGCAAAAATTATTGAAATTTAATAGTACAGAATATTAGAAGTGAATTGTGGTTTTACAATCGATAATAAACGAGCGACGCTATCCTATGTCGTTTCCAAATACATTATTTTTAATAAATCATCTTACTAAACCCATGTTCATGTGAAAATTTTTTAACGTGTAAGTCATAAATCAAGGGAATAGCTTAATGTAAATTAATGTTTTTTTTCTATTTGTTCGTATATGATTAGCCTCTTTCTTCTTTAAAAGCATTAAAACTTTTGACTTTTCTGCACTTTAGACAGGAATTCGCCATTCTAAACTAAAAAATAATAATTAAAAAATGATGTCCTGTTACATTTCTGAAAACAATGTCAACGTAGATACACATGTCATGTTTTAGAAACGGGCAAATCGTATTAGTTAAAACCACTCAGGTCAAACATAGAATTCCATTATATAGACGATGTCCTCTGTTTGAGCTTTTTGACACAACGTGACTTGATTCTGTAGAACAAAAATATATCCCATGAAATAAGGGATACAACATATACAGTTAAGCCGGCCTCATATTTGGACTTACATCTAAACATTGATAATGAGAGTCGGTTAAAACCACACCTTAACGACAAAAGATGCGATTTCAGCTTCGACATTCCAGTAACGCCTCCATTAGTTGTGTTTATCTACCTGCATACCTACCTAGTCCTTATTATGTCCGGAGGGCAACGACTAGATCTTTCCACTCATCTCTTCTCTGCTTTTTTTTCTATTTCACACCAGCTGATTTCATGTTCTTTCATTTCAGCTTCAACTGTTCTTGCGCCTGTCCCAAGTCAGGAGCCTCTGGCCTTTGTTAGTCTTGTATTATTTTTTTATTAGTTTCTTGTGTACAATTTGGAAATTAGTATGGCGTTCATTATCACTGAACTAGTATATATTTGTTTAGGGGCCAGCTGAAGGACGCCTCCGGGTGCGGGAATTTCTCGCTACATTGCAGACCTGTTGGTGACCTTCTGCTGTTGTTTTTTTATTTGGTCGGGTTGTTGTCTCTTTGACACATTCCCCATTTCCATTCTCAATTTTATTCTCGAAGTCGTTTTGGGATTCCTTTCTTTCTTTACACCTCAGTTGTCCATCTTAGGGCGACTCTGGTCAAGTCCTCTGCTGGTCTTCTAAGAACATGGCCGATCCATCTCCATCTTTTTTGTTTCAATAAAGTCTCCATGTTGTTGGATCCTGTTGTTTCATGGAGGTCTTTGTTGGTGATCTCACGCGGACAGAATATCCTTAAGATCTTTATATGGCAACTGTTATGAAACTGGAGAGCTTGTTGTTGTATTTTTCTGTCATTCTCCAGCATTCTGCCCCATATAGCAGCACTGCTAGTACACAACTGTTATATAGTCTAATTCTGGTATTCTAACTGATGTTGCTTGACTTCCAGATGTGACTTAGTTTTAAAACGCAGTTCTTGTTTTTCCTATTCTGGCTCTGATGTCTGTCTGCACCTCCGTTAGATGTTAAAATGCTGCCCAAGTAGGTGAAAGATGAAGTGCAATTCAGGTATGTCCCCTTTAAATCTATTACAGAAGGCTCTGTGATGTTAAGCGGCATCATTTTTTGCAATCCATTCATACTTGCATTCTTTTGTAACTTAGTGGTTTTGTCTTGCATGTGTGTTTCTAGTTGTGACAGTAAGACCAGATCATATGCATAGTTCAGATCTTCATGGTAGTTAAAGAAAGTCCACCTGATGCCTGCGTTGTTACTGCTAATTGTGGAATTCATTACCCAATCTACAACTGTTAAGAATAAAAGGGAAGAAAAAACGCAGGCTCGTCAAACTCCCGATTTTACTAGAAAACTAATGTCTGATGAAATTCCTACAGTGCATTTGAATTCTGTATAAAACAGTTTGATGAGTTGTACTATTTTTGCTGGTATTCCATAGCTTCGTAAGATATTCTATAGGCCTTCTCTGTGTATGCTGTCAAAGTCTTTTTCAAAGTCTATAAAGTTTATTATCAGTTATCTCTGTCATTCTGTGCACTGTTCGAAAATGTTTCATAGCACAAATATGTGGTCGCAACAAGTCTGTCCTTTTCTAAAGCCGGCCTGTTCTTTTTTTAGTTTGTTTTCAATTACTGATTTTATTCTATCTACAAGTTTTAATATTTTACTTGAGATTGGTAATACGGTGATTCCTCTCCAGTTATTGCAGTTTGTGAGATCGCCTTTCTTAGCCAGTCTTATGATGTTACAGGTACCTTTTTACCAGTTTTCGAAATCTTGATATTTTGCCAAATATTTTTGAATAGTGTGTGCAGAATGTAAGCTGTTATGGCTGGATCGGACTTTAATAATTCTGCTGATAGCTTATCGTTTCCGGGGGCTTTAAGCTTCTTTACTGCTCTGATTATCGCTGATTTTGGTGGAATTTCTATGTTTACTTCAAGGTCGTGTTCTTCGATGAGTACGTTTGTTGTTGTTTCTGGTTCTGGCCTTTTTAGTACTTCTTTGGAATGTTTATTCCATATACTCTCTTGGTTGGGTTTTTTCGAATGTTATTAGTTTAACCTTTTTGTCTTTTACTGACATGTTGGCGTTTCTTTTATGGCCACAAAGTTTCTTTGTCATTTGATAAAGGTCGCCCATTATTTGCTCTGAACCAGCTTTTTCAGCTTTTAAGCTCTATAAACATTCCTTCGATTTTTTTATTTTAACTTTTTCTGATGACTTTCTTAACTTCCTTATTACAGTTGGAGTATTGACCCATTAGTCTATCTTCCAGTCTATTATGGTGAGTGTCGCAGATCTTTTTCTTTGACTCTTTCCTGTTCTCAATCAGATTACATGTCTCTGGTTTGGTACATTTTTTGTGTTTTTGGTGTTTGAAAACAAAGACTTTTCGCTGGTATTTATAAACCAATTTTTCACATTTTGCCATTGCTCATCTTCTGTTGCACTTTCTTTAATGTCGTTACTTTTAAGTTGGTCTAAGAGTTGAAAGCGGCTCTTGAGTCATGGTTGGTTTTTATGTGTCTGAGTTTTCCTGTGTCAAATCTGAAAGATTCTGATGCTTTCAAAAGTTTGTGTTTGATGTTTGCTGTGACAAGATGATGGTCACTTTTCATTTGTTGGAGAATAGACTTGAATGATTGATATCTTTATATGTTTTGTATTTAGTCTTGCTGTTATTATTCTTTCATTGACTGTATTGTACTCAATGAGTGATTAAGATGCTGATTTTTTTAGGATGATGGCAACTCCTCCCTGATGTGTGTCGTCCTTTATACAAGGGTATATGATTGTATTTCCTGTATTTTTCAAGTTTTTTCTAAACTCTGTCCATCTGCATTCACTTACTTATACCTAGTATGTGCAGCTTGTTTTCCTTTATTTCTCTTAACACTTGACTTTGTTTTTACCGTTTCGAACATGATACGGACATTCCAAAAGCCCATTTAAGTTTGGTTCCCGCATTCATGATTCTTTTCGTGTGACTAGCTTCCTGTAAGCTGTAACTAGTTTAATTCATATACACAGAATTTTGCAAGTATTCTGATGTTACTAGACGAGGTAATTTTTTTATACTCCTTGTCTCCGTAATCAGATGCTTTTTATAAGTAGGGGATATTACCCTAGCTCAACCTCCAACCTGGTGGGCTAGGGTTATTTGTTTATTGTTTTCTTTCCAATAGCTCTAGACAGATGCCTTTGATTTTGATTTTAGAGTTTTCTTCTCTTAGGAAAATTGTTGTAACCTGACTACGACATTCTACTGCCCGTTGTGTTTATCACCCAGTTGATACCTAATTTTAGAACTGGCATTTCCTATCATGATGTCTTGATAGAGGGTAACTGCTAACAAGGAAGCTATTATGCAAGAGAGGTTGTCATCACTTCGAAAAATTTACAAACGCCAACACGAGTTGGTTGACTGTTTTTAAATATATGTTACACACAGAAATTAAAAGATTGGGAATGTGCAAGCAAATGATATATTTTCAATATGCAGGTGCTGCAGCTATGTGACTACCTATAAATTGATTGTTAAGCTGAATTATGTCTGTTTCTTTATTTGACGCAGAGTCGTCTTTCTTTAACATAGTAGTATTATCCCTTAAAACTAAATATTTGTATCTAGATTGTTAAGAACCAAATATAGGTGTGTTTGGACTTTTCCCATCTCTTACATGACATCTATCCGGGTTCCCTTATCTTTTAGTAAAATCTTCTTTTCGAAATGATCTGGTCCATAAGAACGGATCCTTGGCATATGTATTTCATTACACAAACTGTTCGACTTTGTCAAAGAGAATTCAAATGATTTTTTTTTATTTTACAATGACGTCGACATTGCCTCTTATGATCAACACATTTTTTGTGTATTATTTTGTAATGAACTGATAGATAACTGTATATATGAGTTTGGTTTCAGCAAATATTCGAATTTTTTTTCAGATGAATTGTAAGAATAATGCTAGAGTATAAACCTTCAAGTCTTATCTGTGGTTGTGTCATATTATGCACTATGTGCAGAAAAACATGCAGATAAACTTATTTAGCCAGTTCGTTCTAAGACAGACAACAAAAGATCGTACCTGTGCATGTCTTATCATTTGAATAAAAGGTTCAACCGAAGGTACATATGAACTTATCTTGAAATAAATGCACTTAGATGATACTGCAATCGCCCTCTTTTTAAATGGTTCAATAAGTATTTCCATATGTTGATGTATGCGTTAGTACGTTCATTTTAACAACTGTTTGCTATGTGCAATTTGACATTTATTTTTCTCCAGTAATAGAAACTAATTTAGGCTTAAACAAAAGTAATACTAGTGACAACAGCAGCATGCAATTCGATTTCGTTGATTGATTGAACTCGCAAAATGTCTTATGCTGAGTAATGAGTAAATGACTAACATTTAATTCGTACGTTGTTTTTTTTTCTATAAATGATACATTTTGTTGTCACACGTGCGAACCTGTAATTATAAGTAATTATGTCTACGCCAACTAAGAACTTTTCCTCTCAAAAAATTATTTGTAGGTCACATACGACAGTTTTCGTCGGTTATGTCAATTTTTAATTAGATTGTCAACGTCGATGCCATGACGTCCATAAGATGAAACGGCCATACCCGAAAAGATGAAAGGACCAAAGTACAAAAACGGCCATTCTTTGTTAAGACGTATCGTCCACGTTTTTTTTTAATGTTACATTTGAATTATTTTGATACTTATAGATGGTTATTGTATTTTTTTAATAAACTATACTGTTTTTACATTATTTATCATGTTTAGTTTTGTTATATCATTTGTTTACGCATTATATAGGAATGTTAGTAATCTAATAAAATATTAAAATAGCATATTTTTTTCTAAATTATTTTTTGATATCTTCCGTATAACAAACAGAACAAAAAGAACAAATATGAATGACTATATCTGAATGGGTGACTAATTTCTGTCAAAACTATAACAATGTATAACTATTAGATTAGTTTTGAAATATAAAACAAGGTAATCAAGTAATGATTAAGGATAAATTTAAGAAGATTGTTAATTATTTTTTATTACTCCTTTGATGAATACAAGTATTAATTATGCTTTTGTGAAGAAATTCAATATTAAAGATTATTTGCATGACAAATTTGTCCAATAAATGGACCATAGGTATCACTTAAAAGATCAAGTAAAGATAACTCTTACAAGAACAAATAAAGGTGCACAGTAGATCTCTTGTGCAGAAAAAAAACCAAAAATATCATATTTAAGTTAATACTTATTTTATTATTATATTGTATGTTATAATCTCAATAAATAAAAAATAAAGTGTGGACGAACATCTCACAGTGTGTGGCCGATATATCCCATGGGCGATGTGGCGGTATGGCCGACACATCCTATGGCCGTCATGGAAGTATGGCCGTCGCGTCTCGAAAGCGTCAACGTCATGCATGTCAAGAATATACATAACAAGCTGATATATAAGGATTTCATTGAAGCTCTAAATAAAGTTTCAGTACATATTATATCAAATTCCTTTGTCCGTTAGTTTTTTTTTTCAAAGAAATATCTTACCAAGGATTTGTATAGTAGCATTCATTTGAGATACAAACCGGGTAATGTCGCCGACGGCGGACGCTCTGTCACGTGCACCTTACAAATCATCAACAACAGGATTTGAAAGTACGGACCAGCTTCAATATTTTTCCTATCACATCGAAAATGTCGGAAATATTATGATATTTTGCAGAATTTGTTTAGAAGGCCAGTCAATGCATAGCTTTTCAACATGACGAGTTGGTTGACCGTTATGGAATTACCGTTTCACAAATGATATCGGATATGTGCCTTACGTCGTAACTACAACCCCCTTCCCTTTCATGAATCTGACCTAACAAAAGACCATTTACCGGATGTGTTATAACATGAGTAACATGACGGATGCCACATGTGGAGCAGGATCTGATTTCCTGCGATTAATGATTGTGATTGTCCCTTTTGGTATCTTTCGTCCCTCCTATAAACAAACTGACTTTAACAATAAAGGCAATACCGATGAAAAAGATGATAGTGCTACTCGCAAATTTATACAAAAATACGAGTTTGAAAGAATCAATCAATATTTGTAGTCAAGAACACGTTAAGACACATGTCCGAATCCACGGTAAAAGTTTCTCATGCAATCTTCTGATGGGGGAATAACATTTTCTCAGACTATTGATGAGAACCTTATGATGGACACTCCATGCGAAACAAGTCCTTGACAATTTATGATCAATTTGTTACTAGTAACGTCGAGAAGAAACAATATACCTTTAGCTTAACAAATACTTAGTATACCCAGCAGTGTTAATTAACCTAGTATCGGCAACTGTAGACGATTTGTCAGATGATAATTTTATTTTCGATGAGCAAACTGTCCAACAAAAAAATACTAAAGATGTCTCGATTACGAGTATTGAGATGTTTACGATACTTTAAATGTAAAAAGGGAAACATAGGTTTCAGGGGTGGATCCAGCCATTTTTTAAAATGAGGAACTACTCTTTATAATAATGCCTGTACGAGTGCATCCTTAAAAAAAATGCTTGAATAAAGACAAGAGGCAAATATTTCATGCATATTTCAAACGATGTACCAATTATATTAGAAGATAATATTATTAGTTGTGTTGAAATGTCTGCCAAAATTAGGTTATTTCTGTACATAATGTTGAACAGCTTCTATATATAGACAAAGTCATGTTGCCATAGGTTTATCAAAACGTCTGTTTTATGTGTATGTCCAGTTGCGATTCGGGAAGACATTTTCAAATGAATTAACATACGTTTGGCAATGATGATGCTTTGAGCCTTGATGAGGGGTTAATAAAGCTGCTTAAAGATTTTTCATAACGAAGCAACACAATTTTGATTTTAGCCAAATTAGTCGGTAAATAACTTGAATAGTTGTGGTTAGTTTACGTGTTAATTACACTAACACAACTTTTGACAGAGTTTATGTCTTAGTAGCCAGTTGATTGGTAAAATCATTTAAATATAAAATGTAATTTATGTTCATAACTTTTCTCTAAAGGATCAATAATTCATGGAACTATTAAATAAATACTAATGCACCCGGTGCCATTAACAGTTTGACTCCCGGTGCCAACAAAAAAAAAGAATGATTTCTTTATGGAAACACACAAATGAAAATACCTAAAAAGGCATAATTATATTAAACTATCTCGCAAACGTACCATCGCTATACATCTGACGAAATATTCTGCTGCGACATGATAAGAAATACTTAAAAGTTAAACTTTAAGCGACTAAAATTAACGTGGCTCAAGAAAGTGAACTGAGAAGAATGACGTCACGAGTACGCTGACGTCGCTTTTTATATAGAATGATATTAACCAATCAAATAATTCGGTTTGTGATCTGCGGGCAAACGTGCTCGTTTGCGCAAAGCTGGTGGTTCTACGTATCCTCCGGGCACTTATGCACAATATTACAGATAATTCAGACTTCACAAAGGATCCACGCCTAACTAGATGGATAAATAAATATATTACAAAGCTAATAAATCGGTAATTAACTTAAATAATTGTGGTTAGTTTGAACAACTTTTGACAGAGTTTATATATGTATAAGTAGTATGCTGTTTACCTACCTAGCCTGTTAAAGTCCGAATATATAGTCATTCCAAGAAGTTTGAAATTGTCTTCACAAGAAAATAATAATAGTATGATAATAGATACTTTATTTAAAGATGGTAAAATCAGTAATATAATTATACATTTACATACATACTTTTTATGCAAAACAAAAGGCGAAAAACATACAGAATCGGTTCATGAACATATTTTGTTAATGTCAGATATACAAGATAAATATATGGACTTTTAAATAATAGATAAATTTAATCTGATAATTACAATGTTAGTTTAGAAACAAGAAATTTAAAAAAAGAAAATTTGAACTATCGTTTCTATCTTTTTGTATTTTAACAGGAATATTGTTCCAAAGAACTATACAGGAATACTGTTCCAAAGAACTGTACAGGAATACTGTTCCAAAGAACTGTACTGGAATATTGAAATGTTTTTTTCATAAAATGTGTTCTCGGACGTGCTATGAAAAGACAATTATTGTCCGATGAATGCAAAGAATATCTTGCATTAACATTTTGGTTATTGTTAAATAATTGACAAAAATAATCAGGTACAAGACTTTTTACACACTTATGCATAAATACTCCTTTGTGATATGTGATTCTTGTTTGGAAAGTTAACCATCCTAATTGATTAAATAAAGTTTTTGACGGTGTGTCGTATGCTTTGTTAAGAATGATTCTAGCTGCCCTTGTTTGTAGTTTTAACATTTTTTCCATATTTAGATTACGTGTTTCAGTCCTTATTGTACAGCAATAATCAAAAAGAGGAAGGACATATTCATTATAAAATAAACATAAACCTTTTTTGTGGAATATAATGCTTCAATGGTTTAGTAAACCTAGACAAGTACTAATCACAGAACATACTTTGTTTATTTGTTTGATTCCATGAAAGAAAATCCTCGATTATGATACCAAATAATTTTCCACTTTTAACATTTTGTAAAAGTATTCCACTGTATTTTATTTTCAAAGTTTCTTGTATACTTTGAAGCTTTTGTGAACCAAGGCAACTTACATCAATTTGGATTTTTTTAATATTTAGAAACATGTCATTATTTTCAAACCATATTTTCAAAGTTGCTATTTCATCACTAAGTTTATCACAAAAAAGTATCATTGACAGAATTTGAAAAGTATTTAAGATTTGTGTCATCTACATACAAATCAGGCTTTGTATGATTTAATTGTAGTGGGAGATTATTAATATATAAAAGAAACAATAAAGGGCCTAGAATACTGCCCTGTGGTACACCAAATCCACGTTACTTTTTTTACTAAAGATATGTTGGTATTTATTATTACTTTTTGAGACCTGTTTGATAAATATGATTTGAACCATTCAAAAGAAAGAGAATCAAACTTATACATTTTTTCCGGTTGCGGAAATTTCTCGCTACATTGAAGACCTGTTGGTGACCTTCTGCTGTTGTTTTTTCTATGGTCGGGTTGTTGTCTCTTTGACACATTCCCAATTTCCATTCTCAATTTTGTCCTTTTTCCATATAAATTAACAATTCTTCAACTTTTTTCGTTAGAGCTGAGTGACATGAATGGCCTTGTCGAAACCCAGACTGTTTTTTATAAATCAAATCAAATTTTATCAAATATTTGTAAATTTGAGAATAAATAATCATATTGGTCTATAGTTGTTCATATCTTTTACGTTGCCACTTTTATGGATAGGTGATACTAGCTCTTGCACACTTAAAGATAGATGAAAATATACCTACAAACTGGCTTGAATTAAAAATATGCGCAACGGTTCATAAATTGTTGGAGCACTTATTTTTAAAATTTTAGGACCCAAGGTATCCCTTAAAAAAGGGAATTAGCAACCTCGAACCTGTTCGAGCAAAATACCATGTTGTGTGGCCAGGCACTATTCTTTTGCAGACTTTTTGTGAACAATTGCCAATGATTATGTTCTTTTGGGTTTTCCTTTCCTTTTGTTCTCTGTGGAATTGCTATGAGAATATTACACCAAATGCCAGCTTCCTCTAAAATGTTGTTCTATTTATCAATCCTTAGTTCAACCTGTTTTATCATCATTATTTAGATGCGTAAGTTCTCTCAATTTGAATTTTCTTGTTCATTTGACCAAAAAAAACCACAAAACAGATGTTCCATAATCTTCTTTACCACAAATAACAAGCTCTTTGGATTTACAAATAGAACATGAATTTCCATTTGAATCTGGCTTTTAAGCAACAAACAATATACATATATAAAGGTAATGTTGATTATTATTAATTTTGAAGTCTTCAACTTTATCTCGAAACCCTATGTTGGTTATATCTTTTATTCTTTAAGCTTATCCTCTGTGTTTAAAAGCAAAATTATTTCATCTGGCAAGGAATATGAAAGAAAAAAATGATAATTTGTCTATATTATTTATTTTTTAACAAACAAAGGATCCTTAAACTGTTAAATTATTGAAAGTCTCTGAAATCATATTAGGGAATATGTAGAATAATTTTTAAAATGTTCAGTGATTATGTAAAATCACTGGTAATTTTTAGGGATTATTTTACTAATGATTTCAGTGATTCTACATATTCCCTGAAAAATCAGGGATTCTACATATTCAACACGGGGGGGGGGGGGTAACTTCCTATTATTGGGTATACGGGGATGTGCCAAAAATATGGGTCATAATTTTGCGAGATTTTATATAAAAATTACCCTCCTTTTTAATGACATCCTATATTAAAATGCATTTACGTTTGATAACTGTATATTGATTTGGGGTATGTCATCTACATATCATATATAACGATAACATATATGTGCACCAAACGATGTCAATTCGTATATAAAAACATAAGGGTAGCTGGTATATTTATGAATTATGAGTGATGATGAGTTAGTGCTTATATAAGCATGGGTCATATTTTAGATCTATAATACTAAAATTACGAGGTCCAATTTGTCAGCCGTCATCACGTAAAAACGACGAACCAAAGAATTCAACTTTATATATAACTACTATAGTACCAAGGTGTAGATTAAAAATTACACCACTCCACGCTCTTTTGTTTTCCACGTAATTAATATTGCGAATAATTAGGAAGTTCCGGGTCGAGTCCGATACCGATACAATTAGTATATTCACCTGTTGCCTATTACCTTATCTGTATGTTCCGCATCTGACAGGCGCACCACCAAACGGTGTATTCATGATTAATATGCTATATACACGGGTCATAATCACAGGGTTCACACTACTTAATTGTCAAATTGTTACCCATTGTAGTATTTTAATCAGTAAGACTTTCTATGATAACAATACGAATACTAAACATCTGGACTAAAAATTAGGCGTATAGGTACAGTTTTCAATTTGTTAGCGGGCATGACGTAAAACAGCGAATCAAATAATTCAAATTTATTTATAACTAATATGGGGCAATGCTGTTGACTAAAAAATACTCCATTCCAGGACCTTTTGTTTTCCAAATAATTATTATTACCAATAATCAGAAAGATTTGAAAGCAGAGAAACTTGTGTATCTTATAATCGGCATGACTTTATCAGATGTCAATACTAATACTAAAATAAGGCTTGCGCATAGTTATATACTTTAATTCAGTCACGGACCCGCGATATCACGGGTGTGTTCTAGTATTGTATATAATTAAGTATAGGTCATTCTTTCTTGAATATTTATATAACTATAGGTACTGAATTTCAGTGAATGTTATATTAAAATGGGTACGTTTTTTTAGGCAAAAATGGCACACCCCTACCAAAAAAATATCGAAGTAACAACCTCCCCCTCCCCCGTGATATTCAATGTAACATAAATGCAAAAAAAATTTCAGTAGCATTTCTTCATCATAAATATTGTAGCCGAAATGACTATATATTTGAATGTTATTTTATTATTTATTGTACCTCTTCTTTAAATAAAACTTCATACTTCATACTTATTATAGATTTCTAGATTAGGACGGAAGGGCTCATGGCGAACTGTTACTGTTACTGTTACTGGTAATTTCCTCCTCTCTCAGGAGCACTCCCAAAGGGATACATAGATTTTAAAGTATAGTCTAAGAAAGGATATATATATTTACAACTTACGTTAAACAGTACAGTTTCCCACCACCCTTGGCTATTGCGTATACTAAAAGCATTGTTCATTTGGCATACTTTAAGTCTATTTACACACTGTCTATAATATTACTTCTTATGTTTCATCTTTTAGGAGATAAGTTCTCCTCACATGTAGTCCATAACATAATGTCCTTGTTATTTGTTCAATATCAGTATAGTTGTCCTTTTTTAAGCGAATAGATGTTCTCACACTTTCACATGTAGAGTCAAGAATAAATTTCATTAGTTGTCTATTATCAAGATCTTCGTATGTTCCTTTTTTAATGTTTTGTAGATAGCATTTTAGAGTGTTCAAGTGATTTCTTCGTACATCCTCTAATCTATCACATATCAATAAAAAATGTTCTAAATCTTCTGTATCATTTTGGCACATTTTACATTTTGCTGTTTCTTTATTATTACTAAACTTGGCTTTATTAACTTGTAAAGTATAAGTTCCTGTTAACAGTCTGGCTTTTACTTCAGCTTTTTTCACCTCAATATGACAGTTTGGTACAGATTTCCATATCTGATGAGCATTTCCTATAGCATATGACTGAATATTTAGTAGTTTCAAGGTTGACTTCTGTTGTTTCTCTTCTTGCCACTTAACATCCCAGTAATGTATTATATGTTTCTTTACTGTTTTTTTCCATTTCAGAGTATCTAATTCATTCTCTAATGATGTTCCAATTTCTGGTAAACCATATTTCTCTAATCTCTGAATAACCTTAATAATGTAACTTTGTCCATTGCGTTTTGCCATACTTAATTGTCTTTCTAAAATTTTGAATTCTAAAGTTTCTTTGTTGTGAAGGAGATTTCCTAGAAATGTTAATATCAATCGGTCTACTACAACATCGAAATGAGTAAGTGGCAATATTTGCTGTCCTGTCTTGAAGACCCTGAATTTGTCTACATCCTTTCAACTGTAGTCGCTCTAATTTCAGGATATCTGACTCAGTGAAATTCATTACTTCTATTCCATATAATGCTCGTGGTATGACATATGTTTTCCATATTTTATAGGCTACTATTGGAGACATGCCTTTCCTTGCATGTAGTCCAGGTCCAAGTAAAGCATACAGAGTTTTCCTTGCCAGTTTTAGTCGATCTTCAGTGTTCAGCTTGTTTTTACTATTTCGTATTAGTCCTAGATGTTTTGTTTCACTCTTTTGGGTTAACTCATCTTTTCCATGGTATACCGAAAAGTTACTTTGACATTTAGTGATCGGTACCAAATCTGACTTGTCTGGGTTTATAGTTACTAGGTCTCTTTTTGTACAGTTTTCAACAATGTCTAATAATGCTTGTACTTCATGTTGGTTTTCTGCCAATACAGCTATGTCGTCAGCACACGTTTGGGCCATTACTTTTATGTTTCCTATTTCAGCTCCAATTTCAGATCTTTCTAATGCTTTCAGTATATTGTTATTATATCTCTTATATAACATTGTTGACAATTTTGCTCCTTGTCTTACACAGTTTCAGACCGAACACACCCAGATTGGTAAGGTTGCTTAGCGAATGCGTACACTTCCGGTGACTGATCATTGATGACCCACAGAAAAAGCCTAAACGAATGTGGTGCAAATGGCTTCAAGACAGACTGTCATTTAATTTCAAGAGTAGTTTATAGGGTAAAAATTGATAATTAAGAGCTTTGTTCATGAATTCATCCTCGGAAAGGTTTTGGTGGCATTCGTTTACTTTCGCAATTTTATAGGGCACCAAACTATACCACTGCCACCGCAAGTGCGTGCTACATGTAAATGTCGACCCACACACTGCATCAAATGATTTAAATATTCTTTTTCAAGCCGTCAAAAATTTCTATAGAAATGGTATCGTGTTGTCATCTGTTATCGATAGTACAATCAGTCCTCGATAGCAATGCGTGTGTTTAAAATAAAAGTCGTTCGCGAAATAGTGTACTATATCAAAGAGCTTCCCAAAAAATCTGTTCAGTTATATAAAAACACAAAAGTCTGAAAGCTCTAACATACCACCACTCCGAAAAGAGGGCTCACTAACATCTGAATCAAAAGCAAAAGCTAACATTTTAAATGAACAGTTCAAAAAAGCATTTACACTTGTAACAGATGACCCAATACCAGACAAGGGCGTCAGTAAACATCCACAGATGCCTGATACAAGGCTTAGAAAAACTCCTAAATAATATCAACATCAACAAAGCTGCTAGGCCTGATCTCATCCATGGAAAAAATTTAAAAGAGTGTAATTCATCTATCACTCCCATCTTAATTATCAATCATATTCCAAACATCACTGAACTCTGGAAAGATCCCAGATGTCTGGTATCACACAACATGCACAAGTGTATGTCCAGCATTCAAACAAGGCGACACACACAATCCTATAAACTATCGCCCAATATCATTGACTTGCATCTGCTGCAAACTATTAGAACATGTTGTAGCTAGCAGCATAGTGAAACATCTGGAAAAAAATAAAATACTATATGACTTACAACATGGTTTTCGATCCTCCCGCTCCTGTGAAACCCAGCTAATATTATTTATTCAAGATCTTGCAAATTCAAATAATAAAAACATCCAAATAGACATCATAATAATGGATTTTGCAAAAGCATTTGATAAAGTTTCACACCACCACCTCATGTATAAAATTGGTTTCTACGGTATAAATTGTAATACATATTATTGGATTCAAGATTTCTTAACAAACAGAACACAAACAGTAGTCCTTGAAGTAGCATATTAATCTATTGCAATAAAAATTCACAATTTCAAATAAAATTTATAGATTCAGCTAACTAAGTTCTTATATTTGTATAAAATAACATTCGTTTATAGTGGAACATTGTTTTAACAGTGAATTAGCTACAATTACAATTTGCTTGCTTATCCCTCTCTGTCATCACAAATAGTTAACTCTGGCTCAATTCCCAATCTTTTTTTATCTTTATTCTTTTCCCAATCTTTTTTTATCATTATATTCTTTTCCCAATCAATCTATCATGAAGGGGGGTCAATTCATGCTATTTTCATTCATAGTCTATTTCAAAAATGATAAAAAGTTCTTTATATTGGTATGTAAAAAAATTTAACGTTTCTAATTTATGAAATTATATTCGTACATCAATTGTTTTGATACATCAATAACAAAAATTGAAATATATTGCATTGATTCATTTTGTAATTATTCAAAATTATATCAGAAACCTAAACATAATTATAAAAAAAATGAACCTGTTAAGTGGAGACAATTCTCGTATAACTTTTTCGAATTGGCACATAATACCACGGAATGTCACTCATCATACAAATGGCACATCCATATAATTAACTGCGCAATCGTGCTCCACCTTCAATGATGATTCTGAATTATCAATATCACCAAAAGTTGTTAATCTATAAACATGATAAATAGTGAAGACTAATGAATGCTAACCTACTGTAAAAATATCTTTTTGCACTTTTTTAAAACTTCCTTAGAAAAATTCTCGAGCCACTTGACTTTCATAGCTCAAAATTGACGTTTTTACAGAATATTTGAATAAAGTAGTTACAGATTATTCGCTTCTCAAAGTGTAAGACGCAATAAAAATCGTATTCTTGCACGATCTTACCGAAATACGGATTTAATTAAGTCCTAAACATTTTGACATTTCTTCGTATATTTTTTTTTATCAAGAACCGGTTTAAACAAATCACAAGTACGTGTTAAAATTGAATAAATACCTTTTTCCCGATATGGTCAGGTAAAATTGCTACTTGAAGGTGAAACATCAAATAAAATTCCTGTAACATCTGGGGTACCTCAAGGCACAGTGCTTGGTCCAATTTTATTTTTAATCTTTATTAATGATTTGGCAGAATATATTGAACACATTACATTAAGATTGTTTGCAGATGATAGCATCATTTATAGGGAAATTAAAAAAACAGATGACGCACTTAAATTACAGTCTGACTTAGAAGCAGCCAGCAGGTGGGAGCAGGACTGGCTCATGCATTTTCACCCTGATAAGTGCAACATTCTTAGTGTAACTCAAAAACACAAACCTTTAGACTTTACTTATAAATTACACAATCACTCTCTAGAAAAAGTTGACTCTACAAAATATTTAGGCCTAACTCTTCAATCAAATTTAAAATGGGACAAACATATAGATAACATGACATCAAAAGCATTTAAAGCTCATGCATATACAGCTCTTGTCCAACCAAAATTAGAGTACTGCTCAACAAGTTGGGACCCACATCAAAAACAGAAAACTCTACAAATCGAAAAAGTTCAGAGAAGAGCAGCACGCTTCTCATGCAACCGCTTCCATAACACCAACTCAGTCACTGAAATGATGACAGACCTAAATTGGTACCCACTCGAAAATTAGGCGTTTTTGATACAGACTTGTTTTCTTTTACAAAATTATTCATGAAATTGTTGCAGTCCCTACATATAATCTTTTGATCCCACTAGACAATAGAACCAAACATAGCAATCCACACTCATTTAAGCAAATACAAACATCTAAAGACAGTTATAAATATTCATTTTATCCACGAACTGTTATAAATTGGAATCATCTGCCACAACAAATAGTATCATGCAGTACAGTAGATGGATTCAAGAGTATGATCTCAGAATCTGCTCTCATCCCCATATTCTATCCTTAACTATTCTGTTATCAAATGTATATAGTTTTATCACAATTAATTTTTTCAAATGTACATACGTCATGTTGATTTTTTTATTTTGTTATTTTTTATTTTTTTGTTGCTAAATTAGTGTAAATTATAAACTTTATAGACGACGCCCGGCGAATAATCTTCAATAATTGAATGATTGCTAGAAACCTAAAGAAGAAGAAATCGCACATGTTTTCTAGTTGTCAGTATTTCAAGGACAGAATAAAAACTCGCTTCAAGCATGCATTAATTTCAACATTTCAAGTTTTCAGACATTTTACAACAGTAAAAATTATAATTTCCTATTTAACCTACTTTTCCTTATTCCCAAAAGTCGCTATGGAAAAAAATCTGTGAACTGCAGTTTGGACAATATCTTATGAACTTTAAAATTTAGTTCAATTCAATTACCAGAAAATTGATGCCCTTAAATATTGTTACAATTACAGTTAAATATTAATAACAGCTGTGACAATATCTTATAACATATCAGAATTGGTTCAATAATTAAAAATTATCTAAAATATATTAACGATTAATATTCAATGCATACTTTTGTCCTAGAGCATGTAAAGTGATAATTCCTAGGATATTGGTTATAAAGATGCCTTAATTGATCGATAAGGCAAAAATTCATTAAAAGAAATATGTTTCTAGAGACAAATGATAGTTAATTAATACTTTTCTTCAATTTGCTTAATTTTGAATCTTTTAATAATATCAAACATGCTTACCATACTATAATTTTCACAACTATCAAGAACTGATGACATATTGCAAACAATGTCAAAATTGAGCACAACAACAGATGTTTTGATTTTTCTTGATTCACACAAGAGAAAATCGTGAGCATGATAGGAAATGAATAAAAGTTACAACTAAATTTACACAATCAGCATCATGAGCATTGACCACATTTATTTGAAAAAATGCCCATAATGAGCAAAAGTTTGTTACACTATTGAGAACTGATAACACTAGGATAGTCCAAATAATTACATGTATGACGTCTTGGAAGGCTATTTTAAATGTTTGCTTTGGTCGATGTACATAATGTAAAGCGTCAAAGAAACAAAATATATAATAGCCTTTCCAGACGTCATAATTATTTGGACTACAGAAATGGCTATTTTACATGCACCAGCAATATAGTGAATTTGTTGTTTTACAGGCTTCATGTTTGTAAAGGTGGAAATTTAATATTTTCTTTTGAAAAGTACTAGGAAAATTATTCAGAGATAATTCTGACGTCCTGACCCCAGTTTGTCTTGCAAAACAGCCGTTAAACATCAAAGTAATCTAGAACTATATGAAAATGTGCAGTCAACAAAATGAATCAAATAATAACTGATATACCAGTTGTGTTAGATTACTTTGACGTCCCACGGCTGTTTAACTAGACAATTGTTTTCGTTAATTTCTTTTTTACATTAATTAGGCCTGTAGTTTTCTCCTTTGAAATATTTCAGGGGCTTTACTCGCTTTTGGCTTTGCTCATTGTTGAAGACCCTATGGTGACCTATAATTGTAAATTTCTGTGTCATTTGGTCTCTTGCAAAGAGTTGTCTCATTGGCAATCACACCACATCTTCTTTTGTCGAGCCTTTGACTTCTGTCGAAAATGTGAGACATAGCGATCCTACATTCCGTCGGCATTGTCGTCGTCAGTGTGGGTAGCGGCATCCACAAATATTCACTCTGTGGTTAAAGTTTTTAAAATTTTAATTACTTTCTTAAACTATTCTGGATTTGTACCAAACCTGGACAGAAGCTTTTTTATGATCATAAGATAGTATTCAGAAGTAAATTTTGTAATTTAAAAGTAAAATTCCAATTTTTCGGTATTTTACTTATAAATGGGCTTAGTTTTTCTGCCTGGAAACATTACATTCACTTTGTGGTTAAAGTTAAAATTTTGATAACTCTCTTAAACTATCCTGGATTTGTACCAAACTTGGACAGAAGCATGTTTCTAATCATAAGATAGTATCCAGAAGTAAATTTTGTAAAAAAAATCAAAAAAATCCCGTATTTTACTTATAAATGGACTTTGTTTTTCTTCCAGTTAACATTATATACAGTGTGCAGTTAAAGTTTATAAAACATTTCAAAGATTTTTAAACTAGCCTGGATTTTTACCAAACTTGGACAGAAGCTTCTGACAATCAAAAGATAGTATCGAGAGGAATATTTTTATTGATTTTTTTCAGCGTTTTTGTTGAGTGTGTGATTAACAGCAAAAGTAGGCGAGACACTGGGTTTCGCGGAGCCCCAATTATTTTACAATTTTTTTGACTGATTAAGTCCAAGGGAACATAAGGTTTGCACTCAATCCATCTTGCTTTCTGGCCATCCAACAGTCTGACAAATTAAAATTGAGAATGAAATTAGTTTACCACACTTTTTTTCTGCATGCAGGAAGATATTAATTTGGTATTTGGTGTATTGTTTTATCATGACAAATTACAGATCAAGTACAAATTTTATTCCAGTCTGATGATTTTGTGCAGATTTATGGTCCTTTGCATACCTGCCAACTCTTCCAAACGGGAGATAGTTCTTATAGTCCTACAAAACCTTCAAGGGGGCCTTGATTTTTGGCTTCTTCATACATTTATAAGCCTATAGCCATTGTAAAATAATTGTTTTGTTTAAAATTGTGGACAAAATTGCTCTTTTAAAGTTTCCATTTGGGAGCCTCTATGGGGGAAATCCCCTGTAAATAGTGACAGTTATGCCTTTGACTTAGAAAATTCATTCAAATAATCAGTTTAAGCACTCTTTTCCGTCATGCTAGAATATGTTGATTTGAAAATTGGTATATAGTTTTATCATACCAAGTTACAGATCAAGTTCAAATTTTGTTCAATTGATGATTTTGTGCGGAGATACATGTATGGAAATTCACTTTAATCATGTTAATAATCAGTTTTTAATACTTTTTCGTCATGCCTGAAGATAATGACTTGATATTTGTTATATAGTTTAATAATACACCATGACAAGTAATAGATCAAGCATTGTCAAGTTGAATTTTTATTCCAATATAATGAATATTCATAATTCAACAGGTAGGGGACTTAAAAGTATTGCCATGCAATACTCACAGAATGCTTGTTAAATTTTTGGTTAACTGTTTTTTCATGCGTTTTTTAAATTTACTAATAAATTTATAAAATAAATCTATATATACATGATACAATGTATATATGCATTTTTCATGAAATTACAAATATTTTTGAGGAAAATTAAAAGTATTGAGATCAATCATATGCATTATAGGTGTAATACCACAAAATCATGGTACGTCACATCCAGTTCACAGTATACGAAAATAGGACAAAAAAACATACTCCCTTGAATTTGACAGTTGTAGGTAATTAATCCTACATTTTATTGCAGTAAAACATTTCTGTGTCATAAACATATGTCTTGGGTATGTTTTTTTTTATATGCAATGAATGTTATGTGAATTTTTTCTATAGTACTGGACAGGATAAAACTTTAATCATGCCAAGTATTTATTTATTTGAAACAAAGATAAATTCTGCACATTTTTTTGAAAAGTGCAAATTTAACAAAGACTAATAGGGGAAAATCAATCCTGGTATTACACCTATATATTGTGTGTTTATACACTTTAGTTACTTTGAAAAAAAACCAGAGATTTATTTGATCTTACCAACATGACCAAATAGATATATAAAATAACATCACAAGAATGTACAATATCATTCTCAATCTACAAAAAGTACATAAAAACAGCAATTAAATACATTACATATCGACCCTAGATTGGGTATTTAGTTAATAACAATTTCATCTCATTACAGGTAGTGTTGTTCTACATGTATTAACTAAAAAGGTGTGAACAGGTCAGCATGATATGTGTCAGTAATCGGAGTCCAGTTGCTCTTTTCACAAAAAAGAAGTAAAGATACTCATATAAATTCATGAGTATTTGAACAATTTAACTTTTTAAATTAGTTATGATAAATTTTTATTGTAAAATTCTTGTGAACAGTTAAATTTCACAGATATGGTTTTAAATCTATTTCTATTCCCGTAACGTTGCAATATGTGGCATGATCTGCATAAGGTGGTATGGGTATCTTTTGCCATCTTAGATTGTAAAAAACAGAGAATCTAAGGTCCAGATTTAAAATCATGTAGCAAAATTTGATGCAGAAAAAAAATGTGAATTTGCATTTAAAAGAATAAATTTATAAGATAATAACTTATAAATGTTAATATTTGTACGTGTGTTGATTATTACCGCTTGGTTTTTGATATTTTTAGATTGGCATTTTAAGGGGAGGTAACTCTGAAATAGTGCATTCTCTGAAGAAATCTACATGGAATGCACAGTGACCCTATCTTTTCTTTTGATATTCTCAATGCATTTTCTAAAACCAATCTTCTCATACTTCATTTTACAATTCTATCATTTAGTTTAGGTTCTTATCACATAATGATGTTTTTTCCTGTATAATCCATACAAAATGTGTCATTTTGTCACAACCTGTAGCTTTAGAAAATGCTCTGTGACCTTTCATCTTATTATATTTTTGAACATATATCAATATATATGCTACATTTTGTCAAATTATGAACACATCCAATCATTTTTAATTTTACTCCCATACCACCTTATTTAATTACTGTCTTATGGAGACAACTGTTTATCATGTTTATATTGAAGCAATCAAAAAATAAATTATACAAAAATGGGATCATACAAGTGCAGTGCATACTATCAGTTATATGGTTCGCTACTGACCCCCTAAGGATTTTATTAACCCTCTATGGATCTGTAGGGGGTCAGTAGTTAACCGTATGACAAATTTATCGCACGCTAGACTTTTTGTGCTGCGTTTTGTTGAAAAATAAACAATGAAACACAACAACATTAATAGATGACGTCACCATTAACGCATCATGAACCCCCTATGAAATTTACTAACCCCCTACAGTATCATAGGGAGTCACCACGTGACGGTGTTAAACCAATCACAACGTGATAATTTACCCGTGGTGCGATAAATGTACATATATTGGTACCAGTGCCATATGGAGCTTGTTTATAGGGTCTGGATGGGGGTCCATAATATCTATTTTCTGCAAATTTTGTAAGCATTAATAATTTCTTTACCTTTTAAAAGTTGCATTGTTTGTTCAATTGATTTTGCTATCAATTTTTACTAAAATTCTTTTAACATTGATCTGTATATCATGTTTATTGATTATTACTGTATTCAGTATAATATAATCAAATTCTTTTATTTTATAAAGTAGTTCTTAATTGTTTTGCACCCGTTATTCTTTATTCTTTATCTGCATCTACAACCTAATGTAATGATTATGAGATTACTGACCCTATATCTTTCATATCAGGTCTAATAATAATAAATTGTATAATATATTGTAAGTGTAACAGTTCTCCATTGTTTAATAACATATTTGATAATTGGTTTTGTTTATTGTAGATCTATTTAAGTTTTAGGAAAATCTTAACATGCATACACGTCAACGTAAAGATTATCACAGATCTGAAAGGATTAATCTGAAAAGAAATTTCCATGCAGATGAGTTTCAGTCGTAAGAATAATAATTCATTATCTCGGACTTATAACAGGTCTGGATGTGGGTTTAAAAATTGGGTGGTGTCAATTTTACCTTTCTTGAGTTATGCCCCTTATAAACATAAAAGTTGCTGAATTTTTCGTTTCCATTCTCCAACTTTAGTTTGCCCAAACAAAATGTTTTTTTTTTAACTTTTACACAATGCTTATTACCACAAAAAAACAGATGAAGCATTGAGAGTGTCCCTTTTACTGTTTTGTCTGTTTACAAAGGGAAAAATTGCTGAAATTTTCGTTTCTGTTCTCTTACTTAAGTTAGTCTCAACCAAATATTATGAGACTTATACCCAATGCATATTACCACAAAACTCAGATAAAGTACAAATTTGGGTAGTGTTACTTTTGCCGTTCTTCAGTTATGTCCCTTTAAACCTTTATATGATATGCAGGGAAAATGGGGGGGGGGGGGGGGAAGGGGGGTCATCACTTGTGTCCCATGGACACATTCCTCATTAATTGTTTTTTTTTCGACCATCTTTCTCTATTTTTTTTTTATCTTTTTTGCCAATTATCATGATTATTCTTTATTTCTAGATTTAGATAGATATAGGAAGATGAGGTGTGAGTGCCAATGAGACAACTTTCCATCCAAATAACAATTTATAAAAGTAAACCATTATAGGTCAATGTACGGCCTTCAACACATAGCCTTGGCTCACACTGAACAACAAGCTATAATGGGCCCCAAAATTACTAGTGTAAAACAATTCAAACGGGAAAAACCAACGGTCTAATCTATATAAAAAACAAGACGTGTACATCAGATTCCTGGTGGAAACATTTGCAGGGGGATTAAAGTTAGAGTTGACATTAAATTCAGGTTTTAATTGATCAAATCTGAATGAAATGATAAAGAATCTAACAAATAATTTTTTTCTTTGACAATAACATTTATTATCGCTGTTTTGTGCATTATTCCTTTGATCTTTTTTTGTGATAATTTTTCATATCATGTTACTCGCTTGAGATGGAAAATAAACGCTAGAAAATAAGGAGGCATGTGGCGTTGATAATGAAATTGACATGAAATTGACAACGTCCTCACTGGTAAAATAGCGATTAACAGAATATCATTGGTCATTTCAACTCGATTGCTTTTCTTGCTTTCACCATCCCGGCTCAAGCGAGAAAATCAATCTTTTTGAGATCATCAGCGATAATCTATAAATATATCTTTGTTCTACAGATCTGAGGAGGATGATAATGGCAAACTTTTTATGTCAAAGATTCAAGGAAATGAAATCAAGAGACAGTTACGTGAGAAAGTCAAGTGGCAGTTCAAAAATGACAAACAAGACAGATCGAGAGAAAAGCAAGAACGTTACACTTCAGGACAGAGGCAGAATACAATGATCCCCTAGGGTAAGTGTAATACAAATAGATTTTTTTTTTAAATTGTTCAGAGAACAATTGAAGGTTTCCTCGTCAGATTTATAAATTATTGATGAATTCAAGCTACTTTAGGCCAACTAAAATTAATTAGTAGATTTTCATTCAAATTTTTTGGAAAAAATGGGGCGGGTGGGAGGATTTTATTTTTTAAATTTTATTTCATATGAAACCATTTTGTGACGAGTTCTTCATATATGCAAGTGTAATAATAAGCTTATATCATGTATACACAGGTATGAGGAATCTTACATTATTTTTTCAAATCCTAAAATAAATGTCTCTAATTGCGGCTTTAGAAACTAAACAATAAAAACATGAAGAAGTGCTCTCTTCAGTTGGACTTTTTACACCAAATGTATTTGGGTTTCTAAACGATGGTTTTTAGTCCCCATAAAATGAAGCAAATGCATTTGTATGCAACACAATTATTATGAGTAGAGAATAAAATGAAAACTCAACAGTGTTGAAAGTAAAAGGGTTGGTACTTATGCATTTATCATTATGCAAGATGAAAATATAGTAACCATGTAAAACATGAACTTTATAAAAAAAAAGAAGTTGTTGTTTAATGACTCTTTTGGTGGTATTGGGACATTTTCTGTTAATCAACAAGAAAAGACAGTCATGGGTAATATCAAAGGACTCGGTAAATAAAAAGTGTATGTTAGTTGACTTTTTAAACTCAAGTTTGTGTTTGTGTTTCAATTTCTTTAATCCTGTCATGTTTTCTGTATCAATGGGTACCACGAATTTTGTGCTTTGGATATCTTTCACATTTAAACTTCCTGACACAAAGTCATTGCATAAAAAAGCCAGTTTTCTAATCACAGAAATTTGTGACATACCCCGATTTGTGGTCTAGGGCACAGCGTCTTTCTCGTAACACGAATATTTCACGTCATTCTCGTTATCAATCTTTACTATCGGAAGATGATGTTGTCATCATAGAGCAGCAGAATATGTCGACAATCATTTTGGTTAGATTTACTCGAGGTACAAAACCAAAATTTGAAACAGGAAGTTATAAATGAAACGAAATTTTAACGGTTATCGGTAATGAAAACGAACAAAATCCGTAAATCGTAAATTTTTAATCCGGGCGGGCGGGGATGAAAATCTATCAATTAATTTTAATTGGCCTTAGGTTTACTCAAAGTAACTATTGGCTTCCACGCATTATGTTTCTTCATACTGAACAAGGAAATGTAAAATGTGTCGCTTAATTTCTTTTATGGTTAAGGAAGAGATCTCATAACAAAGAAAACAGTGTTGAGGGAGATATCTCATACAATAAAAAGTCTTTCACTAAACAGGGTCAGTCACAAAAGAGAAATGATGAACCTGTTCGATATTATATGCAAAAAAATCTAAGCGACATCTTGCAAAACCACACAACAGGTTCAAGTTTTAAATTTGGCAGCAGAAGAAAAAAACTTATCAGAACATATACAATAGGTCTTTCAACAGAAAAATGGAAAGACCTAATAACAATAGGGACCAGTCTGCAACATTAGGCACTAGACCAATGCCACAGACAAAAAAAATGGTATTTCAAGTTTATGTTTGAACATTGCAGGCTTCAGTAGTAAAAAATTCTGGTGCAGATTGATGTCCACAGTAGCCAGGTGGTCTAAGTCCATCTTCTATCTTCTGTATCACTAGCCAGTCAACACAGATGTTTAAGACACACATGTGACAGGAGCATTCAACTGGTGCTGAAATTTGGTGTTTCACTTCTATTATATTTTCAGTCCATATAAAGTTCACTCCAGACTGTTTCAAAATTTATAGGAGAGATAGGAAGCACTTAGATAAATTGAATATGAATGGTTGCATTTTTCTAAGAATTTTGTATTAGAACTATGAACTATTATACGTGAAATGAACATTGAGGAAATTTAATTTTAAACGCAAATATAAAATTTCATACTGGTGTCTATGATGAATATATTCATCTGACTGTTGTATATTACAAGCAATAAAGGGTCAACTGTATTTAAAGTGTATATGATACTAGTATGTACAGTAGACTCCGGCCAGTAGGATACCCAAAATGTCAGCTAAAAAAATGTAGTAAAACTTTATATTTAGGACTAGCAACACAAAGGAATCTAGCAACCTTGAGGAATAAAAGTCTGTTTTTTTATTTACTAATTTTTTTTTAATTCAAAAATGGAAGAAAAGAATTGGGTAGATATTCCAATATTCTCACACCATCCAATAGAAACAGACCAATGAATGTTGAAAATGAGAGGGATACACGATCTCTTATACTGACACCACCTGAAACACACAGACCAACAAATCAGGAGAGGGAATGGTTCAAATCATCAAAGTCATATACATAATTCAGGCTGTTAGTTTTCTCATTTGAATTGTTTTACATTGTCATTTCGGGGCTTTTATGGCTGACCGTATCATGTGGGCTTTGCTCGTTGCTGAAGGCCGTACGGTAACCTATAGTTGTTAATTTCTGTGTCATTTTGGTCTCTTGTGGAAAGTCTCATTGCAATCATACCGCTTCTTCTCTTTTTGTATTTGACTTCGGCTTAACAAAAAAATATGTGTGGATCCAGTTACCTGACTGAATTAAACCTATAGAACTTTTTATTTCCATTTCTCAAAAACAAATTTTAAACCATCCGATTATGTAAAATTTGAATTTTCAATAATTGAATACACATACTTCAGTCACCTGAATTTCTATTAGAAATATCCAGTATGGCTAAACATGCAATAAATTCTTAACAGAATGTAACAAATTTAAAACAATATAATAAATGAAATAAAAAAAACATAACATGTCTGTTGTTTTTACAACTAAACAATTTTGAATAAATGCAGAACTTCTGATAGACTTGATAGAGGTGTGTTTAATATAGTAATCAAAGATTATTTTTTTTCAAAATTAACAACCTATTGACCCTTTATAAAAAAAAAGTCTAGAATTTAAAATTGATTATATAAGTCATCGGAGCATAAGAAAAGGTTTTATACCCCTGTTTACAGGACGTTTTATGGTATACCATTGACTGTCTGTTATCCGTAGTCAACATGTCAGACATCAACACAAAAATGCATTACCAATTTGCATAAAACTTTGGTGAATTGTATATATCTATTGAAAAAAGCTCCCTTTCCTTTTTCATAAATTTTAGATTTTCATTTTTGAGAAATTGGGTTTTATTCATTATCAAAGGTTTTTTCCCCCCAGTTTTTGGTCAATGATTATAGTCAAACTATGCTTTCTCCAATTTGCAAGACACTTTGGTAAAAAATGTTATGCCCCACCTACTATAGAAGAGGGGCATTATGATTTCTGGTCTGTGCCTCCGTTCGTCCGTTCGTTTGTCCGTTCGTTCGTCCCGCTTCAGGTTAAAGTGTTTGGTCGAGGTAGTTTTTGATGAAGTTGAAGTCCAATCAATTTGAAACTTAGTACACATGTTCCCTATGATATGATCTTCCTAATTTTAATGCCTGAAATTAAAGTATTGACCCAAATTTCACGGTCCAGTGAACATGTAAAATGATAGTGCGAGTGGGGCATCCGTGTACTATGGACACATTCTTGTTATCAATTGACATAAGCTCCGTTTTGATTTTTATAAATTTTACATTTTACATTTATGAGTTATGAGGTTCTATTCATTAAAATGAGAGGATTTTTTCCAGTTTTCGGTCAATAATTCAAAAATGCTCTCAGCAGTTCTCATGAAAATTTGGTGAATTGTTTATATCTATTGATGTAAGCTCTTTTTGATTTTTATAAATTTTAGACTTTAGGTTTCCGAGTTATGGGGTGTTATTCATTAAAAAGTGGATTTTCTAGTTTTATTTACAATACATTCAAAGTGCTTTGAGCAGTTTTCATTAAACTTTGGTTCCTGGTTTATATCTATTGAGATAATAATCTCCCTTTATTTGTTTTTAGTCTAACAACAGATTTACTAAGAATTGGGCAACAGCACAGTGTTTAGCACAACGACAAGAAATCTTTAATTGAATATAAATTCAATGCATATAACCAATTTCAAGTTCTTTGACTTCATTTATCCAGAAACCTATAATATGTCAAATATTTGATTACAATCCAAATTTAGACCTGTATCAAGCTTGAATTTTGTTTCCAATTTTGCCCCAACTTTTCAGGGCTGGACATCTGCGGGCCTATCCAGCTGCGCTTATTATAGCAGTTTATTGTCAAGCTTGCAACTTATGTTGCATAAAGCTCGACATAGGGATAGTGATCTGGCGGCGGCGGCTACGAACTTTCCGTCAGTCACATGTCCAATGTCCTTGACCTCATTTTCATGGTTCAGTGACTACTTGAAAAAAAGTTAAGATTTTTTGTAATGTTAAATTCGCTCTTATTATAAGGAATTGGATAACTATATTTGGTATGTGCGTACCTTGCAAGGTCATCATGCCTGACAGACAGTTTTCACTTGACCTCGACCTCTTTTAATGGATCAGTGAACAAGGTTAAGTTTTGGTGGTAAAGTCCATATCTCAGATACTATAAGCAATAGGTCTAGTATATTCGGTGTATGGAAGGACTGTAAGGTGTACATGTCCAACTGGCAGGTGTCATCTGATCTTGACCTCATTTTCATGGTTCAGTGGTTATATACATGTAGTTAAGTTTTTGTGTTTTGGTCTGTTTCTTATACTTTATGCAATAGGTCTACTATATTTGGTGTATGGAATGATTGTAAGGTGTACATGTCTAGCTGACAGGTGTCATCTGACCTTGACCTCATTTTCATGATTTAGTGGTCAAAGTAAAGTTTTTGAGTTTTGTTCTATTTTTCTAATACTTTATGCATTAGGTCAACTATATTTGGTGTATGGAAATATTTTATGATTATTTGACCTTGACCATATTTTCACGGTCCATGTTTAGTGTTATCATGGTTAATTGTTTGTGTTTTGATCTGTTTTTCTTAATTTATAAGCAACGCCGATAAAAAATTAAGCTGCAAAAAAACTTAACTTAGAGAAAAAATCAAAATGGAAAGTACCATATCAAAACAGAAGTCAATATGAATGCATCGCTGCAGATGGAATATACACTCAGTATAAATGTCACATCTTTAATACAAAACGTTACGTCGTGTGATTGTTTACACATTAACCACATACAGACATATATAACGCGTACTAGTAATATTTAATTTTTATTTAATAATGCACTTGGTCTCAACACAATATATTGAAATTAATTAACGTGAATAATCAATAGTTATTTACTGGTTATAGCACAGTCTTCAATCCAATACAGGTTTTAACAAAATACAGAAAAAAAAGGTTTAAGAAACAACACGGTAATCTGGCATTAACATCATGCAATTCATTAAAAAAATGAAAAAGAACGTAATGACACGCAAATAGAAATGTGATTTCACGCAAAACCCTTCACTTTCTAATTTCAATTTGAAAGCACATAACACGGCTTTCAATGACAATCAAATAAGATAATAAGATAATAGCATTGAGAGCCGTGGGCTAGTAGTTTGTGCATCAGCCTACAAACACAAAGATTCCTGATTTGATCCTCAGACCGGGGAGAAAATTTCAAGGACTGCATTATCGGTTCTCATTCGACACCATTTGGGAGATAAAAATATAGATTAGTTCGTTGGTTTTCAGCTTGAATTGTTTTGCAATAGCTATTTTGGGGTCTTTCATAGCTTGCTGTTTGAAGGCAATACGTTGACATATAATGGTTTTCATTTACAAACCTGGAAATAAATGTGTTTCATAGGCACTCTTGGCACATCTTTTAATATTTATAATTTATTTCTGAGTATCCCTCGATGTCTAATTATAAACAAAACATTTGACAATGGTAAAACAACATTTTTAAATTCATGAAGAACTCCTAAAAGATGTATCTTTCTTTTTGGTAAATGTATTATAATTGACCAAATTGACCTACACATTATGCCATTACAATTTATAATTTTACAATATGAATTATTCTCGTAACCTAAATTGTAATACGTTATTTATGTCATTCAACTTTATTACTAAATGAATAAAGTTGAGATTGGATTTCCTTTCAGATCCTTTTTAATGCTGATGCCTTTAAATATCTCTCAAATCTAGATGTTAATAAATCAACCTGGACCGATGGAGTTGGCCAAAGGATATTAAAAGTATCAAAATCAATAATAGTAGATTATCTCACTCATATTATAAATATTAGTTTATGTACAGGTATATTTCCTGATATTTTAAAGTATGCAAAAGTAATTTCAATTTTCAAAGCTGGTAATAAGGATGATCCTAACAATTATCGTCCTATTTCGATTTTACCTACAGTGTCCAAAATTTTTGAGAGGACTGTGTTTAAACAATTGTATTAATTTTTAACTAAATACAAACTATTAGTACAACAACAATCTGGATTTAGAGAAAATCATGCATGCCACACAGCACTTATCAAAATAATTGACAAATAGTAAGAAGAATTTGACAAAGGCAATTTTACTGCTGTTTTATTTCTAGATTTTAAAAAAGCATTTGACACTGTTAATCACAACATCTTGTTATCGAAACTTAATTTATATAAATGTGATGATCACTCTGTTAAGAGGTTTTCATCCTATCTCTCAAATAGATTACAAAAGGTTAAAATCGAAAAAACTTAATCAGGATACAATAATGTATCATTTGGGGTCCCACAAGGTTCCATATTAGGACCTTTATTATTCTTAATCAATATAAATGATCTCCCGTTTAAATTAGAACACACAGAGTCTGAATTATATGCAGATGACACAACTTTGCATATATCGTCCAAATCTATTCCAAACTTAAACTCTTATTTAAATAAAGATTTTCAAAACGTAATTGAATGGTGTGCTTAAAACAATATGACAATAAATAACAAGAAGTCCAAATTTATGCTTATGTGATCTGAGAGAAAACTTGAGAATTGTAACAATGTCTTTTGTGTATTATCGCAAAATCAAACTGCATTTGACAATGTAGAAGTTGAAAAACTTCTTGGTATCCATATTGATAAAAATCTATCATGGTCAACTCACAAAGATAAAGTATGTGAAATATTTTCAAGCAGATTATACCTGCTAAAAAGATTAAAACGATATTTACCTCGCAAAGGTCTTATCCTTTTTTATAATAGTTATATATTACCAATAATTGATTATTGTTGCACCATATGGGGTTTTACCGCAAATTGTAACATTGTTTACCCGGATAAAATATTTTCAAGCCATTTTAATGTTTAAATGTATGAATGGACTAGCGCCAGATTACCTTACAAGTAAATTTACTGCGTGCAGTGATCTATATAGTTATTCTCTTAGGTCAACAACATCTGGACATCTTCACGTACCAAGGCCAAAGTCTGAATACTTCAAAAAGACTTTTCAATATTCTGGTCTAATCACTTGGAATAATTTGCCAAATGATATAAAGGATATAAGACATATAGAAAGCTTTAAGATGAAATGTGATAATCTCTTTATCATAAAACAAAATGAGTAGACAAACTTTTTAAGGACATTCTTGCCATGCTAGTTCTACAGCCTGTTTTCATGCTTATGTATATATATATATATATGTTGAGAGCCCAGGTGGTCGTGTGGTCTAGCGGGACGGCTGCAGTGCAGGCGATTTGGTGTCACGATATCACAGTAGCATGGGTTCGAATCCCGGCGAGGGAAGAACCAAAAATTTGCGAAAGCAAATTTACAGATCTAACATTGTTGGGTTGATGTTTATACGAGTTATATATATATATATATATATATACATAACAAGTCAAAAAGGGCACAACATCACCATTAAATAACTATAAATATACAAATATTAGATATTTCGGATAACAGATATCCTTCTTCGGTAATCGCACAATGACAAATGAATCATGTCAATTCAAATTAAGACTTTATCAAAATCTTGATTTATACAATTCAAGCGAACGATGGAACAATTTTAAAATTTCCAAACACACCGCAAAGACTACAGAAATATGCCAAAAATAAAAATAGTTATTTACGATGTGAAATAGCACAACTTTAGATTTCTAAAGGTTGTGACAGTTGAGATGTTATAACTACATTGAGGGCAGTCCTCAAACAAAAAAAATCAAAAATGTCCTAACCGATGCAGGATGGTACAAATTAGACAACGGAAGGGCAATTACAACAGAAACTACATATCTAAGCCTCCCAAACGAATAGCTGTCTAATAATGATTGAAAAAATAAGTTTTATATAATGAGGTAAAATAGTTGAACGTGGCAACGTACTTATACATCATCCCGAATCAATGGAAACCTGTAATTTAAACTGTTATTTTTAAAAATAATTTCGAACTGTAGAGCCAGTACAAATCAGACGTTGATTGAAACAGGTGGTCTCAGGAAAATGCGGGACTCGTTTTGTGTTTTTTTCATTTATGCCCTCTGGGGAAACTGTCCGTAACTTTCTTATCCAAAATCTTTCCCGAGCGACTCTGTCGACCTTCGACCAACCCTCGTTGTGGTCTATGATCGTGATGGTAAGGTTTTTGAGATCAGCTTGTGTGTGTCCAGGTGATCTCAAATGACGACTTACGGGTAGGTCGGGCTTGCAAGTATAGTCACTTCGATGACCATTCATGCGTTTGTTAAATGGCTGCTCTGTCTCGCCAACATACTGCATGCCACATCGACACTGAAGGAGGTATACAACATTCTGGGTTTTGCAAGTTACATTGCAATATATAGTGTACACAGACCCAGGCGAGTGGCAAGTGAATGTTTGAGTATTCAGTATTTGTTGACAAGTCAGGCAACGTCTGTTACCACATGACTTGCACCATCCTGCAATTGAACAACTTTTTTGAGGAGACGTCAGCTCTAACAAATAAGTCTTTCAGACTTGCTGGTCTCCGAAAAGCTAAGACAGGAGGATTGGGAAAGATCTTGGATAATTTAGGGTGTTTGGCAATAGTTTGCCAATTGGCACGGATCAAACGTGAAAGGTTATTAAAGGCTGGATTGTATGTTAGAACAAACGGGACTATTTTGCTGCGCTTCTTCCGTTTGTACTGTAAGAGGTCATTGCGACTGTTATTGTTAGCGTGCGCAAACCCCTTATCTATGTCCAATTTCTTATAACCTCGTTTTGTCAAAAATCCGCGAAGTTCCTGTAACCGTTTCGTGACAGCCTCATGTTCCTTATGTTACTCAAGATGAACATATTCTTTGTAATTTCAATACGGATAATTCCCAGCTACCATGAATAAACAGATACACGGATGATTATCCATGATAACCATGCTGCTGAAAATGATTGTTAAAAGTAGTACTAACACAGATGTAGTAGCATTACAAATTGAAGCACTCGCAAGATAAGGTGTGGACAAATTGTGAATATGTTTTTGAAGGAATATAGGCTTTCTATGGCTTCCTCTACATGTCATAGTAAATTCGTTTGGTCCTCATGTAGCTGCTCTTCTTTTCTGCCATACATTTAACGGGTGTGACACTGTGTCGGCATTTCATGGTAAAGTGAAGAGGTCAACTTGGCACACATAGAAGTATCCCCTGATGTAATGGACTTTTTTACCCCGCTTTTGTATTAAAACACAGACATTGGCAACATAGACGCAATTGTTTGCATCATGTATTGCAACGTCAACATTTGCTGTTAAGGAGGCACGATTTGAATCGTTTGCAAGGAAGCAGCCACTTTATGATGATATTCTGCCTAACAGAGATTCTCAGCCGGATCACATCAAAAGAGAAGCATAACAAGTGAACATGTTTGGGCTCATCCGTATTTATGCATTCGACAGGTTATTGTACCAAGTCATGAACACTCGAGTTGGAAAAAAAACAAATCAATGACAGTTGGAAACCAAAATGGATTTCTTCGGCTGCCGTTGCATCCGCGTGTCAGGATTTTTTTTAATTGCAAATGCAAGAAACCAAGCTGTGTGGGTAACTGTAAGTGCTACCGTTCTGGTATTCCTTGTACAGGTGTCTGTATTGGTCACTGTCAGATAGTTATAAGATAGTCAACCTGTATTTATGCATTTGAACCGGACAAAGACCGTGATATCTCTTGTTAAGTTGATAGAAATGATAAAATTGACATTTTCCACGTTGTTGCCGCCCTTTTGGAACTGGAAGTCATTTTTTTTTACATGTTTGTATTGTTTATCGCACTTTACGAATTTTAATTGAAGTTTTATCAAAACTTACAATAGAATATCCATATAAAACAGCTTGAAAGGAATTACGAAATGTAGCCAATAGGATATGATGCCATTTCCAAATATTTTTCGTAAACAAATAAATTTTTGTTTGCATTTTCCGTATACTAAATAGTATATTGAAATACGACAATATTGATATAATGTAAACACATTTTATCAAGTTAGACGCCCTCGTTTCTTGGAGTCCGGCTATATAAATATATATTACTCCATATTGAAGGCCTCACTGTTACTTTGCGATTAAGAATAACATTTAAAGTGCTGTGAAATAGGTATGTGATAAATAAAAATTACAATGTGTGGTATGAGTACCAATGAAACAGCTCTCCGTCAAAGTCACAATGTGTAAAAAGTAAACAATTATAGGCCAAGTATTATTTTGTAGACCGAGGTTTGACTCACACCGAATGACAATAACTTACTGGTTCCTCATATAGCAATAGAAAAAAGAAACCATATGATCAGTAGTTTGACGTATCCCGTGTGTGTATACGAATAATGAAACATATAATTGAAAACGTCAGGTAGAAAGGTTCCCCAGAAAACGGGTAATAGTCCGGCTTAATAATTCAGTAGAAGTTCAGATCTAAACATTCATTAACGTTTTTGTATATTTTTCAAAGAATTTACTTCAGGTAAACAAAATTGGAACATGTAGCAGACTTAAGTTGTTCCAAATGCATTTATTGTTTTTATAAGAAATAAAATTAATAATTTTAATGTCGAATGTTCGTGCTTGTACAGATCATAACAGAAAAATGACAAAGGAATTACAATACGGCTTCGTGTACGTTTTCAATGTAAGCAGACATTCAAATCAGTCATCGACAACATCAAAAAAGAAACAAAGAAAACAAATGAAAAAAAGATATTATTTGAATAACTTTATATTCAAAACATATACATTAATTTATTTGATTTTTCTCACACAAACATATCAATAAATATACAAACACAACAAAAATTGAAGCAACTGAAATGCTTGATTTTTTATGCATACATATATGATACATGAGTACTTAGTTTTATTTGATATCTATTCTTATTATGCTATTTAATATGAAAGTCTGATACTTAAGCTTTCGTTTTAAAAAATACTTTACAGGCTCATTTGAACCATTCCCTCTTAACAGAAGTGAACAATGTTCTTTTTTTCTAATATCATGTTGATATTATGTTTAAATTTGTCCACATTTAGTGACGGTTTAAAAACAACCTTTCTGTTATAAGCAATAATATCATTTTTGATTAAGTCAAACTACCGTATCTGTCTTCTATCCTTTCTTCTTATATTTGTGCGATGTATGTGTGTTGCTTTCAAGTTCAGTCAACATAATGCCCATAAATGGGGCATCAAAAATATTTTTATTATATTGTCTTGCTGATAATTTTTACTGTATGCTTTATGATATTTGAATTATTTTTAAACTTGTCCTGCTCATCACTTTTCCTTATTAAAAATTTTAGTTTTTTACATGTACATTTATAACAAATTTTAAGATAAATACATTGAAAGGCAACAAGGAATAAGCTGTAAAATTTAGTTAACATGGGTTTTCTATATCTTCAATCGCGTTTTCAGGCGTTTTTTACCATCAACATTCTATGCCTATTTTCAAATTTATAAAGAACCATAACTCCAGATCCCAAACAGAAAAATAAATATAACAAATATTTAAGTTAATCATCATTTTGTCTTGCAGAAACCATGGTAAGAGCATATCGAAATTTATAAACATGATAAAGAGCAATGGTTTAACAGTTCATTAGTAATTGCATAAAAACAACATAAAGTGCACATTTCCAATCTATAGAGAATTATAAATGATTAAAGGCAAAAATGAAAATTGTCAAAATTTGAATATATATCAATATTTAACTTTACTATTGTATCATTAATATGATTAATACCACCATTGTTTTCCTATATTTATGATATTTGTCTTTGTTAAATTTGGCATTTTTTTAAAGTCTGCAGAACTTATTTGTATCAACATGTTCAAATAAAGAAATACTTGATTTTTCACATTTATAACATTTTATTGCATATAAAAAAAAAACGTCACTGGACAAATGATGGAAGAGTTGAAGTTAACAAATCAAATTTTCAACACTTTTTTTCCTATTTTAATACAAGCTTTTAAAAGCCATGCAACCTCAAATTTCAAAAATATTTTATAAAAAGACTAAGTAAAAATAAAACGGTGCTTTGAAACTCCCAACATGCCCAATATATATGTTTTTGACTAAAAAAAAATTTCTTCACTGAAATGCGTGGTTAGCTTCATAAAATGTCAAATTCAAGAAAACTTTTTTTCTACCCTTTTTTTATATGAAACCGGATGTCATAGATCTATATAAGAAGATTTGGTATGAGTGCCAATGAGACAACTCTCCATCCGAGTCACAATTTATAAAAGTAAACTATTATAGATCAAAGTACGGTCTTCAACACAAAGCCTTGGCTCATACGGAACAGCAAGCTATAAAGGACCCCCAAAATTACTAGTGCAAAACCAACGGTATAATCTATATAAAAAACGAGAAACACTTATGAACCACATCAACAAACAACAACTACTGAACGTCACATTCCTGAATAAGGACAGGTGCAAATAATTGCAGCAGGTTTAAACGTTTAATGTTACCAAAACTTCGGCCTTATTTTGTTCATCGTACTATGATTTGATGGTAATACAAAGAAAACCTTTTTTTTAATAAACTAAATGTGATTAATTTTGTGTGATATCCTGGTTATTTCAAGTATAACTGTCAATTTGTCATGTCTTATTATTTGACCAGTTCAAAAGTTTAATATGAATTTGGTATAATGTATGATAACATCTACTGTGATTTGAGCAAAATTTCTACGAAACATCCAAATCATGCCCGTAATGATAAAAATTAAAATAAAGTGTGGACTGATAAATAATCAAATATTTGTTTTATGATTTCATCTCCATTAAAACACCAGAACATAATACAATAGACAATTTTAAGATTATAAACATCACTTATGTTTTTGTGTGCCTTCATAACAAAGTCTCTAGGGTCCATTTCCTTAAAACTTTAACTTTTACCCATATAAATAAAAGTTTAAGAGTAAATATCATTACCCTTGAAAGGAGTAATATATCACAATTCATCAATTGTTTTTCCCATTTAAGTCTTTATCCTAATTATACAGTTGTTATACTTAGTATGACACTATCAGACACTACATTAACACCTGTCCACAATCATAACTGATGTTCTTTCACTAAATAATTCAAAATTTGGTGACTATGTGGAACGCATCTATACCATCAAACAAGAGATAAAGGATACTACAGATACAGTTAAGTCTGCCTTATATTTTGACTTACATATAGAAATTGATAATGAGGGTCGGTTGAAAACAAAACTTTACGACAAAAGAGATGATTTCAGCTTTCCAATTGTGAACTTTCCATTTCTAAGTAGCAAAATTCCAGCCGCACCTGCATACGGGGTATATATCTCCCAATTGATACGATATTCCCGTGCTTCATTTCCTATCATTATTTTCTTGATAGAGGGTTGCTTCTCACAAGGAGGCTATTAAACCAAGAGTTCCAAATGGTGAAATTGAAGTCATCCCTTCGTATATTTTACGCACGTCATCACGAGTTGGTTGACCGTTATGGAATAACCGTTTCACAAATGATATCGGATATGTTCCTTACGTCGTAACTACAATCCCTTCCCTTTCATAAATGTAACCTACCGAATTAGACTATTTACCGGATTTGTTATCACATAAGCACCACGACGGGTGCCACATGTGGAGCAGGATCTGCTTACCCTTCCGGAGCACCTGAGATCACCCCTAGTTTTTGATGGGATTCGTGTTGTTTATTCTTTAGTTTTCTATGTTGTGTCATGTGTACTATTGTTTGTCTGTGTGTCTTTTTCGTTTTTAGCCATGGCGTTGTCAGTTTATTTTAGATTTATGAGTTTGACTGTCCCTTTGGTATCTTTCGTCCCTCTTTTCTAAAAAAAATTGATGATGAATTGTTCACATGCAAGCAAATAACTCGACCTCATTGAATTCGTATTCATATGAACTTTAATTTAACCCCTTAGCTGGAGATGAATAACGCATGAATTGTGCTTGTTCGGTATTTAAAGAAAAAAAATGTCAACATTGAAAGAAAAACAAACGCGAATTATTTAATTGTCTGATTCGATCCACAAAAATCATTCTTATACCGGTAAAAACGATGGTTAACATATATTTTTAATCTATAATATGAATTAACAGACCTAGAAAATTGCACGGGTTGCTTTCTATTTATATGTATGGTGATGTTTATATCGCTTAAATAAACGGAGGTCTTCGGAGGTCAACTCGATAGCTAATTAGAGGCCATCAAGACTAAAATACACACGAAACAAAGCTACATATTATCGAGCCTATGCCCTGTTAACTATTTTATTTAGACTTTTTATGATTTTGATAAATGTTGTACATGGCTATAAATCAAAAAGTGAATTTAAGTCGAATCGGTGACGATTAATTTTACAGCTAGTGCTCCACTCATATTTCTTCTTAAGATGTATGATTGTTTTTTCGAAATAACTTTTAATCAGTATCTTCATCGGCATTGTTTCACAATGGAATTTCTTGATATTGTTCTTATAAAAAAGAAGATTTGGGATGATTGCCACTGAGACAACTTTCCACAAGAGACCTCATGACACAGAAATTAACAACTATAGGTCACCGTACGGTCTTCAACAATGAACAAAGGCTCGTACCGCATAGTCAGCTATAATAGGCTTCGAAATAACAATTTGAAACAATTCAAACGTGAAAAGTAACGTGACGATTTTGACAAAAGATAAAGAATCTTTATTTTAACTCACAATACAAACAAACACCAATGTCTTACTATGTGCAAGAAATGCTTGTTTAAAAAGAACATTCCATTCAAACTCTCACATGTCTACAAAGAACACACTGTTCTATCCTATCATCCTCATCACAGCAATAACAATTGAAATATTGAGCCCCTGAAATGTGTAAATTACGGCAGGGTGGATGTGTATCGTCAGCAAACTTGTCTCTGAAAAATTAACAATTAACATTAAAAACGGCTTCTAAATGAATTCGTATCGTTTGCATTAATCTTACATATGTTTTTTGTACAGTTTCGGTGATGCGCAGACAAGTAAGAGTATGAAGTTTTACATAAAAGTTATTATATTAAATAACTAAAGTTGATTTAACAGCTGTCTCTATATATAAAATAATAAGATATTGTAACATTTTTAAACATGCGTTGCTCTATCCCTTTGACACTCCAGTTGATGACTGTAGCCATATGTTGGTGTACGGACTAAGTTTAACGATATTTTTATTCAACCTGAATTGTTGTCATAAAATATTAGACGTATCCAAAAACGATGTTACTTAAATGGCAAAATCCTAAGTACTTTATTCAAATGATTTGCATCACGTGACTATGACCTTTTTGATCAAATTAATCCCCTTAGTTGTAGATCAAAAATGTGAATTTGAAAGGAACGCTTTTGAGATATGAGCAATTGGAAAATTAGCGGTAAATTATTCTCTCCAGACTTGTCATTCATTGGAACCTTTTTTCATTCAAAAACTATGAAAAAATAACAAGGATTTTATTAGATTTAAAAAAAAAATGGTTTTCCTGACCATATGTAATAAAACTATAAGAAGAGAATGCGGAAGTGAACGGGAATATGTTTTAATTGCACTTCATGGATAAAACAAGAGGATTCCGAATATCTAAAAAAAAGAAGAGTAAAAAACAAGAGAAGTGATTCTGATTTGTATTCTTAACTAATCTTACCTGCAAACGTAAAGATGTTCACAATGTGTAGTAGTGGCTACCCATCGTAGTGTTGCAGGTATTCCACTTTGACACTTTTTAGGGGGAACTCCTACATTTTGAACGACATTGCGTACACTAATGATTCGTGTTTGGTTCCTTCCATTACCTGCATTTACAGCAATTTAAAAGAAGAAATTTTTCAGTATTTGTGAATATTTTGCACACCGTTTTTGTGCTTATTACATGAAGAGTATCAGTGAATAATTTGGTTCATTTATTCTGATTAAAGGGAAATTGTGATAATGTCTTTTTCAAATATAAAAAAAAATGTATTTTTTTTCATATTTGTTTTTCTGATTATATTTTTAAGTATTTGTGAATATTTTGCATACCGTTTTTGTGCTTATTACATAAAGAGTATCAGTGAATAATTTGGTTCATTTATTCTGATTAAAGGGAAATTGTGATAATGTCTTTCTTTCAAATATAAAAAAAAATGTATTTTTTTCATATTTGTTTTTCTGATTCGCAAGATTACAAGAATAAATTGAAAATCATTTTGTGATAATAGTTAAGAGTACACATTTGAATGTTTTTATTGCAACTATCGTAACAATTATTTCAATTTTCGTTCCGTTCAATATCCATGATTTTTTTTTATTTAAACAGAAATTGTTATTGGTTCTATAAATTGTCAAAGAATATATCTCACTTTGTAAATGCAATACAGTTAATTCCACCAAATTATAAGCATTGTATCAGTTACGTTGTAATGCGTCAAAATAAAATATGTGCTCATGTCAACTTGATTTACTCCAATCTACTTCTTTAAATTGTAGTATAGAATGTGGAAAACCTTTTTATATTACATAATTTACCTTGAAATATGTTTTCATTTGGCGTCAATTCATTAACACGAAATATTGGATAATTGAATCTGCTCACAAAATGACGTAAATTTGAGCTAAGAAAGACAACATCTGTAATTTCAGAACCATTTATTCCCCATCGGTGAAATCTCTTCTCCGATTTGTCCGTGTTTATGCTGTTGATACCTTGTTTCTGTTTAATATATTGATTAGAGTAGGATTGCATTTACAGTACATCTAGGTACTTCTGAGTCAAATAAACAAGGTGACTGTGTTGTCCTCATGAAGTTAGCATTTTAAATTTCTAATATATATATATAAAAATATCAGTAGAATAACAGAAATGTGCTTTATACGAAAATTTATGACATACTATAATTTTAAAATCATTTGGCGTCGAGTAGTCGCCTGTCATTATCAATTTTTCGACTTTCATATACCAAAATCGTTTCAAAATTGACAAACAAATTTGACCTGAAGTATCGTTTTTGTGTATTAAGAACGTTTGTCTTTGCCAACCTGCTGCAATACTTTTATCATTCAAACGTAAGGGCAATATGCGATATATATTGACAGTATGAATAGCTAGAGAAATATTGACAGACATAAATATATACAGACTGTCACACTGTCCTTACTATCCATTTCTACCAAAGTTTTTCAGAAGACTATATGAATGCATGACCTTAACATTTGCTTTCTGACAATATGTTGTGTTTGTCTGTCAGTTCGACGGGACTACTTGAAAAATATAAACTTAATTCATTGATGATCTCCTAAAAGGCGTTTTCCCTTTAAACCTAAGATCTTGAAAATTGCAGATATAGCTGAAAACTTCAGTTGGTACAATAGTAATTTTCCACAAATGATGATATTTTTACCAATTTAAAAACTTTTATTCATATTTAAATTTTAACTTATAGAAACAAACTATTTTGGCGTTATTAAGTCCTTGAATACTCTGAATCATGTATCAAAATATCTGTAGAAAAATATTGTGATCATGGAACAGGATAAAAAAAAATTATAATTTATGTGTTTCCGGAATCAAAAAAAATATTAAGTCGTCAAACATGAAAACAAATATCGATTATGATGTGTGAACTAATAAAAGATTAACAAAAAATTCTCCTAGGTAATTTAGAAAAATACAAAAAAAAGCATACCTAATTATGGAACGCCACAGCTGTCTTATGTGAAACTTTGATATTACGTTATGTTGTTTTATTGTTACTTGATAATATTTTGTCTTTACATAATATGGTTTTGACATTACGTAATGATGTTTTGATATCATGTGTTTGTTCAGTATTTGATTTGGTCATGTCATTCTTTGATGTGGTTATCACATTACTTGATTAGGTAAAACCACGTGAAAATTTCTTAAAAAAACCATATGTTCTATTTTTAAACTGATTTCCATATGTTGCTTGGTTAATGTGCTTCGGATGAGTGTCGTTATCTATTGAGTTAAAGTTCAAATTAAATTTCGTTTTGTTGTTCAGAGTTATTTGGAATGAAAAAGGCGAACGGCAGACAAAAGTAAGAAAAAAATACTGAAAAAAATAACAGTATTTCGTACATAAGGAGGACATCCCCAAAACACTTGGTCCTACCGTTTATTTTTCCTTAGTTTTCAAATAGAAGCAGTATTATAATGAATTCGAAACATATTCTACGGAACCCTGTGTCTCGCCTAAAATTGCTGCTGTCAGTGTGAAAGCGTAATGTTGACTGTACATTTAACGGTAAAAACAAAATTAGAAAAAAAAACTAATTATCTGTAGATGCTTTATCTTGATCTTGAAGATCAACTCCTTAACAAGTTTTATAAGTTATAACAATTCATGGAGGTTTACAAATTTATCATGTCAAAACAGTTTAATTCGGTAATATGTAATATAAAAAAAAAACTTATATAAAATTAGGAAATGTGGTATGATTGCCAATGAAACAACTCTCAACCACATACCAAATGACGAAGAAGTTAACAACTATATGTGACTGTATGGTCTTCAACAATGAGCAAAACCCATACCACATAGTAAGCTATAAAAGGTCCCAAAATGTAAAATGTAAAAACAATTCAAACGAGAAACCTTTCGACCTAAACGATGAAGACGCCGACGCCACTACCGACGACGGAATATAGGTTTGTTGTGTCTCACTGTCGCTACATTAAAGTCGCCGTCTCGACACAAATCAAAAGACTTGTACTTTATTGTCAACAAATGAGACATTTCAAATCAACTCACTCTAAATTTAAAGGGTAATTGGGGGGGGGGGGGGGGGGTCGGACTAAGCGACAAAGCATCAATTCTTTAAAATAAGAATTCTCCGATTTTTTTCTTTGATATGTTCCACAGGTGACAACGGATATGTTCCAGTTGTCGTAACCAAAATCCTGTCATCTTTTCCTCGAATGTAAACTACCCACCAAACCAAATGACTTGGTTTGTAATTTCACAAAAAACACGACGGGTGCCACACGTTAAGAAGAATCTGTGTACCCTTCCGGAGCACCCAATATCACCCCGATGGATTTATATTACCCAGTCATACCGATCTATTGAGTTAATCCAATTGAAACAGTTTTTTACATTTTTTTTCTTATGTTGTGCTGTTACACTACAGTCCGAGATTAGGTTAGGGTTTAGCGCTCACTTACAAGTTAAACTCCGCCGCGTGCACTTTCTTTATGTGCCGGCCCCAGGTCAGGAGCCTGTAGTTCAATGGTTGTCATTGTTTCATGGGTTTCATATTTATTTTTCGTAGATTGTTTATTTATAGTTTTCTCGTTACAATTGTTCACATTTTCACGTGGTGGCATTTTTGTAGAAGACTATACGGTGTGTTACAGGCTGTACGGCTGCTTATATGATTGCTTACATACACTGCAATAACTGGATAGTTGTCTTATTGACAATCACATCACATCTAACTATATTTTAATTTCTGTGTTGTGTTTTGTATACTGATACATTGTTTATCTCTTGTACGCATATCCCTGAACCCTATTTTCGGAAGCCCGAGCAAAAACCCTTGATTCGCGATAGAAAATTTAAATACGAATTCATATTAGATAACTCGAATTTCAAATCGAAATCTTAATCTAAATGAGACTCAAATTCGAGTCTTACTCCAACTCTACCTCAAAAGGTGACTCAAATTCAAAGTTGAAGTAGAAGTGTAACTCGAAGTCTACCGTTAATTGTGACACAAACTCGAAGTCCAACTTGAAACTGAATGCTAACTAGAACTTTAATTCTAAAAATGGCTTGATTTCTAGCTCGAAATAGAAGACTAACTAAAAGTTTAACTCGAACATTAGCCCGAACTTTAATTTGAGCTCTAACTCGCTGGATGGCCACCCTCTTCCATGGCACATAAAACATGGAAATCTTTTTAAAATTAGAACGTTTTTTTCAAAAATGCATATGGTCACGTGGTTTTACCTCATCAAGTAATGTGATAACCATATCAAAGAATGACAAACCCATATTAAATTCTGAAACAAACAAATCATGTAGTGTAAAATCGTCAATTTGTGAAACATCATTACTTAATGTTAAAAAATTGGCAAATTACTTTAATACGAAATAACAAAACCACATCATGTAAAGAAACAACTACATTACGTTGCGCCAAATACACATCAAGTAATGTTAAAACCACATTGCTTAATGACACAACCACATTAAATAATGGTGAAACCACATCGAGTAATGACAAAACCATATTTAGTAATGACAAAACTAAATCAATTTTATACGAAACCATATCGTTTTATATCGAAATATCATTAAGTAATGACTATTTTATATTGAGTTATATCAAAACATCATTACGTAATGTCAAAACCATATTATGAAAAGACAAAATATCATCACGTAATAAAAAAACAACATAACGTAATGCCATAGTTCCACATAAGACAGCTGTGGCGTTCCATACCTAATTAAAACCGTATTTTAATTACAATGGATGGCTGTGAATGATATCATATTAAATAATATGAAATACGTACTGCAAACGATTTTAACAGGACAGATGGTAGATAACAATATATGCAGACATACCCATAAAGCGTCATTATAAATATGTTTGCTAGCTTACATATTACTTACTTACTTACTTAGTCCTTGTTATGCCTTTTGGCACATAAGTTAAGTTAAGTTTCTTGTCCTTGTTTCCGTAACTGTTTGTCTTTTGCGAGACTGAGCTTACATATTAATAATATTAAAATATAGATATTTTTTCAATGATAAAACTGATTATTATAGGAAATCAATTTTGTTAACTCACCCACATTTTTGCTACATTTTCTATTGAAACTGTTGCGTTTGGATACTCTGTTTGTTCGAGTTTGCTTAAATAGCAATGCTTGAGTTCTGGAAAACATCTTATCTGAACATCCTACAGGAAAAATGCATCCATAAGGATATAAAGGTAAAACAAAATATATTTTGAAATCAATTAGACAAAAGCTTATATCAAAAGTTTAAATGGTCAGATATAGTTGTTTTCGTACACATTCGTTTATTGATAATGCATTATAGTTAATATTTATTTTAACATATATATTGAAATAACACTGCTTAATTCTGTGTGTTGAATGCGCCTTTATAAATTGGCTTTTGAATAAAGTTTCGAGGCTAAATGGTTTTAAATCAAAAGATTAAATCTGCTTAACGGGTTATATCATAAAACCTTCGCTGCAGCTTTTTATCCCAACAATTTTAAGGTAAAACATGTTTTTTGGGAGCAGGACAGTGAAGCATACGAAGCACGTACTCATGTCCCTAAACATTTTGTATATAGAAGATGCTTGTAAAAGCCTGACCCAACCATTACAAACCAGCAAAAGTCTAAACTGGGCTGTTTTGTATTCTATTGTATAGATTTTTAATCGAACATTGTAGATTACTAGTGGTCTCAATATCACATGATATTATTTAACTGAAGTCGAAACCATACAGTCTGAAATTGTATTCGACCTTTACTAGTCTAAGACCAGCTACTTACCATTTCATAGAGTCTAAATTATATTTGGCTTTTGTCTGAACAATACTAGACTCATTTCTGAACCATATACTAGACACAATTATGAACCATATACTAGACACAATTCTCAACCTATACTAGACACAATTCTGAACCATATACTAGACACAATTCTGAACCATATTCGACTCAGCTCTGATTCATAATTGACCAAGACTGAATCATATGATATAAAAAACAAAACAATTTAGTAATGTTAAGAATTATGACAACAATGCATTGAATATATATGGAACGGTTCAGCTGATAGCAAATTTTATAAGAAAATTATTAATATGTTAAATTAATTGAATTTAAATAGCAATGGTTTTATATAATAATGTTCTTTAATAGATCTCAGTCCTTTTAATGTTAAGCTCATTCTGAACATGTTTATTTTGTAATCATTCAAACCTTAAAAGTGTAACCATCAATGCAAAGGTATACATTGTACCATCAAAATGTATTGCCATTATTAAATATTCAAGTTTTGTGTTTCATTATTGGATCTAAAATGTGTCGATACTTGTATATACCAGTAACAAATACAGGATTGTTTTACACAAGTCATTTACTAAGGGGAATACCTTGTTTATTTTAACCCGTGTTCATTTTCAGAAGGTCATGAACCATGTATTGCTGGGTGAGTTAAAGTATACTTCCTGCTGAGTTTATTAACACGTTGCTACCATGATGTCATGTAAATCACTGTCATGTGTGGAATGTGATGATCCATTTATGCACTACACACTTTATAGATACATATTTGTTACGTAGGTGACCTTTTGATATGAAAATCCGTATTGCAGAAAGTTTGAATAATTGGTTTTGATAATTTTCTTTATATTACTTTTACATTTGTAAAAATAACATAAAATACACTATACGAATCTTAAAAATATTTCTACTACAAAATGATTATGTATCTGTTTATTTATTTATTTGGAACAAATAAAAAGTTTAAAAATCAGAAAAGTAACTTAACTTTATAAAATTAAATTATAGTTTAAATTACAATTAGGATCTTTTTTTTTAAATGAAACATCACGAAATGGTAGATTTGACCAGGTTTCAAAACATTATTCTGCGAATGTCTTTTTACCAATTACAAGGATACTTTGAACTCTTACAATGAAAAATTGTTGTGTGGAGTTTCACGTGAAAAACTTAATTATATCTTAATCTAGAAAAAAGTGAAATCCTGAAACTCCAAGGAAAATTCAAAGAGGAAAGTCCCCAATCAAATGGCGAAATTAAAAGCCCAAACACATCAAACGAATGGATAACAACTGTCATATTCATGAATTGGTACAGGCATTCTATTTAGTAGAAAATGGTGGATTAAACCTAGTTTTATAGCTAGCTAAACCTCTCACTTATATGACAGTCGCAGAACATTTCACTATATTGACAACGATGTGTGAACAAAACAGACATACTAGGTTTTAATGTCAAAATAGGGGTACAGCAGTCAACATTGTGTTACTATGTGAATCTTAAAAGGACATATATTATCGTTTATATTTGATTTACTTAAAGTGAGTTTCTTTGGGTAATTCTTGGCAATTTAGAGGGTTTTTAATCATTTAGCGAACAAAATATAATCAGGATGACGGTAAATGTTGTTGAACTTTTCAATTAGATGCCAATTAAAAGGGTTCGTACCGAGTTTGGCATTAAACTGTGATGCATACCAGTAAAAGAACAAGTCTACTATTAAAGAGGTGTAATTGTTGCCCTTATTTTTACCTTCCACCTGTCGATAAACTGTATTGCCGAAAATTACATAAATATTTGCAAGGCGAATTCTAACAGCTTCAATCTTCACATCACATCTCTAGTAAGAATATTTAGAATAACTTCCTACCTCATGAGAGAAGAATGCTTTAAATGAGTTCCATTAAATATATTCGATCACTTGATTAAATAGTAAAACTTTTGATAACGTTTGATAAGACGCGCATGTGAAAGTGTAGTGTAAAGAAGGAAAAGTAAAAATAGTCAACAGAATCAAAAGAACCATCAAAAGCACGTAATTAATGTAAAACATCAAAAGAATTTTGGAACTCTAAAATTAAAAATTCCTTTTTGTTTCATATGTTTTATTACAAGAATTGATAAGTTCTTTGAAAGTAGTAAAGGAACTAGTTAAACGTATTTAAAGATTAGTTGTAGAATACTTATAAGCGGCCGAGATGAAACGATGTTTAACAGATTTTATGTTAAGTTTAGGTAATCAACACATAATAGGGACCTTCAATTGTTCAGGAGTTTCATAAGAAAAATCAATATAATACCTGATTAAAATCTTGCATCAGGTGGGTTTCTGATGTATGGTTATGCTTTGGTGTATGGTAATAAACCATGTTTTCATACATATTACTGGAAACCGTTTGTATGAAACGTGATTCGTCTTGCTTTACGTGGATTTCAAAATCCTATGAAAAAAGATATAATAAGTTATGTGTAATTGATCAATTAAGAAACCTGCTCAATGACAAATAATAATAAACACATTTATATTTTTATATGTGTATATGGGCAACGCTAACTCATTGTTTAGATACAAGTTTGTAGCTTACAATTTTGTACTGTGTCGTTTGAATCGGGAGAATTGACTGGTTTTTTTTTGGCTGATGTATCACATAGGGAGGCCATACATCATTGTGGTTTTTAGATTATCATAGAAAACATTTCAGATAGATTTTGGAAAAACTGAAGGTTTGCACCATAAAACTTATTTGATCTACTACTTTCTCGTTAAAAAAAAGGTCCAAGTGAGGACACGCACTTTTCATTCGTAACATCACTGTGATCGCTTTTTTGTCACAGTGAATATGTTGCCCTGATTCTAATGAGTTTAATGCGTTTGATATACATCTTATTTGTGTAAACTTTCCTTCCAAAATTTGCATTTTTTTCACTTTTTAAGATTCTTTTCAACTTTCAAATTTCTGCACTTCCTTGAAAGGTTGAAAGACACGTTACATTATTTTTTTGCTCATAAAATGTACTTTTATTTTTACAAAAAACAATTATTATACAATAAAGGGACACATTTAAAGTTATAAGTTTATACCAGCTTTCCAGCTTCTTGTACTGTTACATCCACAAGCATACTAACAATCAGACTTAGCAGTAATAACGTCATTCTTCTTTTTTTTTATTTTCTAATAATATACAAAAATAGAATATATAAGTGGCATACATTTGTACCGTTTTGTTTCAAAGGAAAAGGGAAAATATCAAAGCTTATGAAATTAAGTTAATATGTAATTTATTTCCGTGCTCACAGTTGAATAAGCGGAATTGTAACCGACTGCATTGATGAACGGGATAACCAGTCGGCATGAAATTCTTCATCGAAATTTTTTTTTTAAATGTGTAGTTGCCTTCATTACAGATGTCTATACTTTCCAGTGGATAAATTTAGCGAACATAAGTTCAGCGGTGTTCAAAACTAGATTAAAAGTAAAAATCAAGGCAACAAAAACAACTAGAGGGGAAAAATAAACAACATAAGTCGTGTCGACAGAGTACGGAACTGATGCTATGCAAGGATCATCTGTCAAGCAAATCGATAACAGTAGAGACAACGACATATAGTATCAGTCAACCAATTCAATATCTTTTTGTTTTATGAGAGTTTATCAATTCAAAATAAATGAACAATGGTTTAAAGGGGCATTAGCTGTCAATTTCGTGTTCACTGATTTGACTCAAATTCTTATATTCGACATATAACATACTAAAACGCATATCGAATTTATAAAAAGCCTAAATTAAACATTCAAGTTGCATTGACTCGATAGTTAGTATCACCATTATCTATTCTAGTCTAGACACCATATAATTAACCATCAATGTGATCTCCGAGGACTGCCGACTGTCATGTAACCCGATATAAACATTAACATAAATATAAATATAAATAGATTGCAAACTCGTACAATTGAATTTTTCTAGGTCTTTTTAATTTCATTGTAAAGGTTGGAAAATAAGTTATTAATCGTTTTCACCTGTATAAGAATGAGTTTACCCTTGTTTCACATTCAATATTTACATTCTCTTCCATTTAACAAAAGAACACGCCTAGTTGATGAGTTACCCATCACTAGCTATAGGGATAAATTCAAATTCACATCAATACAGATTCAATGAGGTGGAATTATTCACTTGCTTTATTTGACAAAACTGAACAAAGCAGCTGTTAAAATTATTATTTTTCTAATTCACTCTCCTTATTCTTTGAAAATTGAAAGCCGGTCAAGGAATCAAAGCTTTGCATGAAAGAGATGTATTCCTTGATTTAAAATAATTTTCAAAATTTTGTAACAGATCACAGTATTTCTGTTTGCACGCCAGTACCCAAGTACTGGATATTTGGCTGTTTATAACTCTAGAAACTAGAAGTCAACAAACAAAGCTATATATCCAGTGATAGTAATAACATTAACAAAAACCAATTTTCTTCACTAGATGCTATACGGCATATTGTAATTTTGAAATTTAAGAGATATAATAAAAAGAAATGTTACTGTAATATTACTTTACATGGAATAAGAATTGTAAATGAACTTTGAATGTAATTTGTTATTTGTTTTAAAGTGAGTTGAGATAGTTTGGTAAATTAAACAAAGTTGTTTTTTTGAAAACTAACCTGATAGTCTTTCTTGGTGAATGTATTATTATATTTGATAATTTCAACTTTTACATGTTTTATAGCTCACAAAATCAACGGATAGCCAATCAAATGTAGAATTTATTGAAATGTGTGTTCGTATTGTCAGACCTTGCACTCATGTCACAGTGTATCGAGTGCTTAATATCTCTCTATCTGCACAAATTATTGAAATTTAATAGTACAGAATATTAGAAGTGAATTGTGGTTTTACAATTGATTATAAACGAGCGACGCTATCCTATGTCGTTTCCAAATACATAATTTTTTATAAATCATCTTACTAAACCCATTTTCATGTGAAATTTCTTTTTAAAGTGTAGGTCATAAATCAAGTGCCAAACTTAATGTAAATTAAATGGTTTTTTTTTCTATTTGTACTATATGATTAGCCTCTTTCTTCTTGGAAAAGCATTAAAATATTTGACTTTTATGCATCTTTTGACAGGTATTCACCATTTTAAACTCAAAAATACAAATTGAAAAATGATGTCCTGTTACATTTCTGAAAACTATGTCAACGTAGATACACATGTCATGTTTTAGAAACGGATAAATCGTATTAGTTAAAACCACTCAGATCAAACATAGAATTCCACTATATAAACGATGCCCTCTCTTTGAGCTTTTTGACACAACGAGTTTAACACAACGTGACTTGATTCTGTGGAGCGAATACATGTCCCATGAAATAAGAGATACAACATATACAGTTAAGCCGGCCTCATATTTGGACTAAACATCTAAACATTAATAATGAGAGTCGGTTAAAACCACACCTTAACGACAAAAGATGCGATTTCAGCTTGTACATTCCAGTAACGCCTCCATAAGTTGTGTTTATCTACCTACCTACCTACCTACCTACCTACCTACCTACCTAGTCCTTATTATGCTCTGTGCTTTCTTTTCTATTACACCCCAGCTGATTTCATGTTCTTTCATTTCAGCTTCAACTGTTCTTCTCCAAGATGTTTTTGGATTCCTTTCTTTTTTTACACCTCACATGTCCATCTTCGGGCGACTCTGGTCAAGTCCTCTGTTGGTCTTTTAATAACATGGCCAATCCATCTCTATCTGTTTTGTTTCAATAAAGTCTCCATGTTGTTGGATCCTGTTGTTTCATGGAGGTCTTTGTTGGTGATCTCACGCGGCTAGAGTATCCTTAAGATCTTTCTAAGGCAACCGTTGTGAAACTGGAGATCATGTCGGTGTATTTTTCTGTCATTCTCCAGCATTCTGCCTCATATAGCAGCACTGCTAGTACACAACTGTCATATAGTCTAATTCTGGTATTCTAACTGATGTTGCTTGACTTCCAGATGTGACTAAGTTTTAAAACGCAGTTCTTGTTTTTCCTATTCTGGCTCCGATGTCTTTGTCTGCACCTCCTTCAGATGTTGAAATGCTGCCCAAGTAGGCGAACGATGAAGTGCAATTCAGGTATGTCCCATTTAAATCTATTACAGAAGGCTCTGAGATGTTAAGCGGCGTCACTTTTTGTTTCTTGATGTTGATATGCAATTTATTAATACTTGCATTATTTTGTAACTTAGTGGTTTTGTCTTTCATGTGTGTTTTTAGATGTGACAGTAAGGACAGATCATATGCAGAGTTCAGATCTTCATGGTAGTTGAAGAGAGTCCACCTGATGCATGTGTTGTTACTGTTGATGGTGGAATTCATTACCCGATCTACAACTATTAAGAATAGAAGACATAACGCAGGCTCGTCAAAATCCCGATTTTACTTGAAAACTGATGTCTGATGAAATTCCTACAGTGCATATGAATTCTGTATATAACATTTTGATGAGTTGTACTATTTTTGCTGGTATTCCATAGCTTCGTAAGATCTTCCATAAGCCTTCTCTGTGTATGCTGGCAACGTCTTTTTCAAAGTCTATAAAGTTTATTATCAGTTGTCTCTGTCATTCTGTGCACTGTTCGATAATGTTTCATAGCACAAATATGTGGTCGCGACAACTGTCCTTTTCTGAAGCCTGTCTGTTCTTTTTTTTTTTAGTTTGTTGTCAATTACTGTTTTTATTCTATCTACAAGTGTTAATATTTTACCGAAAATTTTACTTGAGATTGGTAATACGGAGATTCCTCTCCAGTTATTGCAGTTTGTGCGATCGCTTTTCTTAGCCAGTCTTATGATGTTACAGGTACCTTCTTACCAGTTTTCGGTAATTTTGCCAAATAGTTTTGAATGGTGTGTGCAGAATGTTAGCTGTTAAGGCTGGATCGGACTTAATAGTTCTGCTGATAGCTTATCGTTTCCGGGGGCTTTACTGTTTTTAGGTTCTATACTGCTCTGATATCGCTGATTTTGGTGGAATTTCTATGTTTACTTCAAGGTCGTGTTCTTTGATGAGTGCGTTTGTTGTTGTTTCTGTTTCTGACGTATTTAGTTTTTCTTTGAAATGTTTATTCCATATGCTCTCTTGTTTTCTTTCGGATGTTATTAGTTTACCCATTTTGTCTTTTACTGACTTGTTGGCGTTTTTTTTTTATGGCCACAAAGTTTCTTTGTCATTTGTTTAAGGTCGCCCATTATTTGCTTTGAACCAGCTTTTTCAGCTTTTAAGCTCTATAACCATTCCATCGATTATTTTTTTAAACTTTTTCTGATGGCTTTCTTAACTTCCTTATTACAGTTGGAGTATTGACCCATTAGTCTATCTTCCAGTCTATTATGGTGAGTGTCGCAGATCTTTTTCTTTGTCTTTCCTGTTCTCAATCAGATTACATGTCTCTGGTTTGGTCCATTTTTTGTGTTTTTGGTGTTTGAAAACAAAGACTTTTCGCTGGTATTTATAAACCAATTTTTCACATTTTGCCATTGCTCATCTTCTGTTGCACTTTCTTTAATGTCGTTACTTTTAAGTTGGTCTAAGAGTTGAAAGCGGCTCTTGAGTCATGGTTGGTTTTTATGTGTCTGAGTTTTCCTGTGTCAAATCTGAAAGATTCTGATGCTTTCAAAAGTTTGTGTTTGATGTTTGCTGTGACAAGATGATGGTCACTTTTCATTTGTTGGAGAATAGACTTGAATGATTGATATCTTTATATGTTTTGTATTTAGTCTTGCTGTTATTATTCTTTCATTGGCTCTATTGTACTCAATGAGTGATTAAGAAGCTGATTTGTTGAGGATGATGGATTATAGAGCTTAAAAAACTCCTCCCCCATGTTTGTCGTCTTTTCTACCAGGGTATATGATTGTATCTCCTGTATTTGTCAAGTTTTTTTCCAAACTCTGTCCATCTGCATTCCCTTACTTATACCTAGTATGTACAGCTTGTTTTCCTTCATTTCTCTCAACACTTGACCTTGATTTTACCGTTTCGAACATAATACGGACATTCCAAAAGCCCATTTAAGTTTGGTTCTCGCATTAAGGATTCTTTTCGTGTGACTAGCTTCCTATCAGCTATAACTAGTTCCATTTATATGCACAGAATTTTGCAAGTATTCTGATGTTACGAGACGAGGTATTTTTTTCTATTCCTTGTTTCCGTAATAAGATACTTTTATAAGTAGGGGATATTACCCTAGCTCAACCTCCAACCTGGTGGGCCAGGGTTATTTGTTTATGGTTTTCTTTCCAATAGCTCTAGACAGATGCCTTTGATTTTGATTTTAGAGTTTTCTTCTCTTAGAAATATTATTGTAACCTGACTACGACCTTCTACTGCCCGTTGTGTTTATCATCCAGTTGATACTTAATTTTAGAAGTGGCATTTCTTATCATGATGTCTTGATAGAGGGTAACTGCTTACAAAGAAGCTATTATCAAAGAGAGGAAGTCATCCCTTCGAAAAATTTACAAACGCCAACACGAGTTGGTTGATTGTTATCAAATATATGTTACACACAGAAATCAAAAGATTGGGAAAGTGCAAGAAAATGATATATTTTCAATATGCAGGTGCTGTAGCTATGTTACTACCTATAAATTGATTGTAAAGCTGAATTATGTCTGTGTCTTTATTTGACGCAGATTCGTCGTTCTTTGACATAGTAGTATTATCCCTTTAAACTAAATATTCGTATCTAGATTGTTTATTAATTTTTAAGAACCAAATATAGGTATGCTTGGACTTTTCCCATCTCTTACATGACATCTATCCGGGTTCCCTTATCTTTTAGTAAAATCTTCTTTTCGAAATGATCTGGCCCATAAGAACAGATACTTGGCATATGTATCTCATTACATTTTAATTAAACACCGTATTTGTGTCACTAACTGTTCGGCTTTGTCAAAGAGAATTCAAATGATTATTTTTATTTTACAACGACGTCGACATTGCCTCTTATGATCAACACATTTTTTGTGTTTTATTTTGTAATAAACTATTAGATACATGTTTATATATGAGTTTGGTTTCAGCAAATATTCGAATTTTTTTTAGATGGATTGTAAGAATAATGCTAGAGTATAAACCTTTAAGTCTTATCTGTGGTTGTGTCATATTATGCACTATGTGCAGAAAAACATGCAGATAAACTTATTTAGCCAGTTCGTTCTAAGACAGACAACAAAAGATCGTACCTGTGCATGTCTTATCATTTGAATAAAAGGTTCAACCGAAGGTACATATGAACTTATCTTGAAATAAATGCACTTAGATGATACTGCAATCGCCCTCTTTTTGAATGGTTCAATAAGTATTTCCATATGTTGATGTATGCGTTAGTACGTTCATTTTAACAACTGTTTGCTATGTGCAATTTGACGTTGGGTTTTTTCAGTAATAGAAACTAATTTAGGCTTAAACAAAAGTAATACTAGAGACGACAGCAGCATACAATTCGATTTCGTTGATTGATTGAACTTGATTGGGTTATAAGTAAATGACTAACATTTAATTCATACGGGTTTTTTTTCTATGAATGATACATTTTGTTGTTACACGTGCGAACCTGTAATAATAAGTAATTATGTCTACCCAAATAAGAATTTTTCCTTTCAAAAAATTATATGTAGGTCACATACGACAGTTTTCGTCGGTTGTGTCGATTTTTAATTAGATTATCAACGTCGATGCAGGACGTAACGGCCATACTGCAATGACGTCCATATGATGACACGGCCATATCCCGAAATTTAATTTTATCTAATTGTTAACACTCTTTATGCACATAAGATACCATATATACCACGTAACTTGTCAAGAAGCCAAATAATATTGAACTAATTCAAATGGGATGTTGTTCTTCTCATTCTGAATATATGTATATCTGTATTTGTCCTGGTCTTTTAAGGTTTTATCGTCTATAAGATAAGATAAGATAATATATATTTTAACCGGAGAACATCTTACATCAGCTGGCCATAGAACACCTTGTGTTACTGACACATGTTATATGACCTTTTCTGGCATTTCAACAAATCGGCCCGTCGTTGTGATACAGATGCAACAGCTTCTTGATGTTTTACCTACAATCACGATTTGTAGTGTAATTGATCTGTTCTGTGGTGTTGTCTTATTCTCTGATGACTTAGGTACCGGTGTAGGGACGGTGGTAAGAATTGCAGCACTAGTATCTACACAGTTAGTGAATTGGCGACAAAACTGATTGCTGTTGACTGCATTTGTTATATATTATACCATGTTCAAAACAAAATTCGAAAAATTGTTTGTGTTGTTTTGAAACTTGTATACAATGGCCTTATTTTATGTTATGTGTATATTACACACGCAACATTTAGGATTCATTGCTATAAAATCAATTCTCGTGTTATTGATTATATACAGGCACCTACTTCAGTTTGACGGCAGTTGTTCCTTGCATATATGTTATCAATGTAAACACATGAATAGAAAGTAAGTCAAGAGTATTGACAGTCATAAGAATGCACAAAATAAGCGATACAGTATTTTTTTTTTTAATAAAATGATTTATACTATATAGTCCAAATGAACCAGAATGACTCAATGAATTAAGCAAACATCCGAAAAAATATGATAGAAACTTTAAAATTTAATATAACAACACAAACAATGCAAAAAGTCTGAGCGAGATTAGAATCCTATCTGGAAAGCAATCTATCATTTGTAGGTCTATGCTCTACCGATTGAGCCACCGCGAAACTTGACCATAATATTCTTAATAACGAGCTATATTGGTACAATTTAGAGTTGTTCTTTATATAATAAGGACACACTAAACCAATTTCATTATTGAGGGAAAATGTAATATAAATTGTCAGAGTCACGAAAAACATAACTTTTTTTTGGTTTGAAATGTCCTTCTTAAAACACCCTAAATTCCGCATATTGGACTTTCATCCTTTTTAAGGTTAAATTAAATATTTATCACACATATCATAATATATGTAAATCGAGATAGTGATCAAAAGGCATATTTATTTTTTGTTTTTATAGTAAATTTTATTCTGTTGGCACTTTTTGAAATTGGCCCTTCTGTGAAAAAAAAAATCCGCACAAATTGGCCCTACCTCTTTAAGAAGATTGTTAATTGCTTTTTATTACTTCTTTGATGAACACAAGTATTGATTATGCTTTTGTGAAGAAATTCAATATTAAATATTATTTGCATTACAAGTTTGTCCAATAAATGGACCATAGGTATCAATTGAAAAATCAAGTAATGATAACTCTTACAAGAATAAATAAAGGTGCACAGTAGATCTCTTTTGCAGAAAAAAAATACTAAAATATCATATATTTAAGTTATTAATATGAATAAATACTTATTTTATTATTATATTTTATGTTATAATCTCAATAAAAAAAAAACTTAAGTGTGGACGAACATCTCACAGTGAGTGGCCGATATATCCCATGAACGATGTGGCGGTATGGCCGACACATCCTATGGCCGTCATGGAAGTATGGCCGTCGCGTCTCGAAAGCGTCAACTTCATGCATGTCAAGAATATACATAACAAGCTGATATATAAGGATTTCATTGTAGCTCTGAATAAAGTTTCAGTACATATTATATCAAATTCCTTTGTCCGTTTATTATTTTTTTTCAACGAAATATCTTACCAAGGATTTGTATAGTAGCATCTTACTTTACAAATCCTTGATCTTACAGTTAAAAAAAGGGAAAACATAGTACAATGTAGTCCCTTTTTTAATTTCAAAATGATTAAATATATAATGGATTCAAAAGCAATAATGGTACAATACTAATATAAACAATTTAATCAAAGAATCAAGTTTCAGGCAAAAACATAACAAAAAAAATAACTAATGTGGAAATAACGGCCACAGTTCACTTAGAATGACGAGGTCTGACATGATTACAGAATGTCGACATGATTGATTTAACTGACAAATCTGTGCGCCATTGGTAGCAATGGATGCTCAAGTTCCTCAAGGTTTAGCCTAAAGAGAACGAGGGTTATGATCCCCATACGTCGGGTCTTATTCGCATCACCCCCTGGTTTCAGGGGAGTAAAGATTAACAGTTTCTATATCATAAAACTCTATATGCACGCTGAATACATAGGCCATACTATGTATCATAAAACAGTCAAGCTCGAACTGGTACCAATTCAGAACCGGCCACTCTGAGATGGTCTCAACAGAACTTCTTGCGGTACCGCAGGAAAGTTAAAACCTAATATGATCCGACGTACAATTACGGGTAACGATCATAACCCCTTAATCTTGCCAGATCCCGACATCCTTTTTGACTGTGACGAATGATTTTATTACAAAATATAAATGAACAATTAGAATCAAGTAATCAAGATAAATGCTGCATGATCTTTATCTAAATAAAGTTAAATGCATTCCAGGCGAAGAACTAATAGCAGGTATTCAATTGATAATTCCATTCTGACACTACTGGTGTCTGAATATTTAGATAAAGGTGGTAGCCATTCACAAAAATTAGCATTGACATATATAGTTCTCGAACGTATGATCAGCTAGCAAATCCATCGGCTTGAATGTCTCCTCTTTTTTGTCCAAAAAATATAGATCCGGCCTGTTCTGATCATTCTGAAAAGATAAATAAAACAGCAGCAGACACAATAATTGTTATTAGATTGGGAGATTGCAAGGGGAGGTGTTGGGTTTTTAAAACTTTTACATATCTGGCTACAAGAGTGGCTAGTGCAAACTAATGCTGACGAGTCATGTGACGTTGATTGGCGGGAAACGAGAACCGGATCCGAATGATGCAGTAATAATTTCTCTTCAATTAAATTGGTTTATCTTATGAAAGAGATAAACCGTATTAATCAAAGAATCAAGTTTCAGGCAAAAACATGACAAACAAATAACTAATGTGGAAATAACGGCCACAGTTCACTTAGAATGACGAGGTCTGACATGATTACAGAATGCCGACATGATTGATTTAACTGACAAATCTGTGCACCATTGGTAGCAATGGATGCTCAAGTTCCTCAAGGTTCAGCCTAAAGAGAACGAGGGTTATGATCCCCTTACGTCGGGTCTTATTCGCATCACCCCCTGGTTTCAGGGGAGTGTAGAGATTAACAGTTTCTATAACATAAAACGCTGAATACATAGGCCATACTATGTATCATAAAACAGTCAAGCTCGAATTGGAACCAATTCAGAACCGGCCACTCAGGGTAGACATGAGATGGTCTCAACAGAACTTCCTGCGGTACCGCAGAAAAGTAAAAACCTAATATGATCCGACGTACAATTACGGGAAACGATCATAACCCCTTAATCTTGCCACTTGAGTATGTCTATACACACTCATCAAAATCCCCCCCCTTTTCCACAACCTAAAGGTCCATTTAAGTGAACTATCTAAGAAGGCATTAGTCTTTGTTAATACGTTTGAATCTTGGACAATCATATTTTCCCTTTTGAATAGCTTTGATATCATGGGGCTGTTATCCTTCCATGATATCCCCTCAGCAAGATTTGTTTTAGACGATATCACACTTTCGTTGTATTATTCATGTTATATATATATTTAAATCATCATAAAAACGCAATATTTTAGCAGTAATACATCCATTGAAAAACCGCTCATGAATTATCAATGTTTACTAAAAGAGTTATCTCGCCTTAACCGGTTTAGTTAAACAAATTTATTTTAAAGCACATATGTTTGGTACTTGTAAAAATATTTTTTATATTTATAATGCGATAAATCAGGAAGTTTTCTTCAGAAATAAACATTCTTATCAATAAAATTGAACATGTGTGTACAAATTCGGAGATTTGAGTAACAATTAGACTGATTGGTCACTGCAAAAGTACAATGCAAGATAGTGGTATACCATGAATCTACCTAATTGCTTTGTTAATCTGTAATACGCACTAATATTAGTTTTCCATTCTCAATTTTATTATCCTCTACAAAGTTTACGAAAATACATTACCTGTATATATAATTTATGCTATTCTAGGCACTCCTTCGAAGTCGAGTACATTTGTATATATTTTTATTTTTAACAAGTAACGTGAAAAATATTTTAAAAACAAGGGTGTATAACGTACACTTTTAAACAATAATTTATACGTATCAATCAATACATATAGAACGTACCACACTTCCTGTACTAAGTCGGCAACCTGCCACATGCATTCCTAGTAAAACTTAAAACTCGGATACAGCTAAGCAGTCTGTGCAGCTTTTTTGGAAAGTTCAAACTTGAATAGTTTTACCTCGAATATATTATATGTGACCTAAAAGGATTAGGTGCTAGAGTGAAAATTCCATGTGGGTGTATATATATATATATATAGATGCATAGTTGATTAATTCCGACTAGAATTAAAATTAAACGATTGTGTCAATCAGCTCTGTATATAGATAAGAATGCTAAATGTTCCTTTTAATAGAAGGAGATAGATCAAGAGTAATTGAAACTACAAATGTAATTTAAAAATTCATGGAGTCTCCCATCTGGATTATATACGTGTTTGTCTGTAAAAGTCATTAAAAGTACATACCACATATTTGTTTTGTTTCTAAAAATAGTTGTGGGAAAAGCCCATAGTTCGTGCTGACATGTGATACATGTAAAAGAAATGTGATTGTAAAATACAAAGGTATCCTTAATATTCACGTATCCTCGTTAGATGATGATGACAATCAAAAATATTATGAACAATACATGTATATATACAATAACATTATCGCACTTCAAAGTAAAGAGGATATTGTGTATCATGATCTGTCTGCTGCTTCGTGAGTAGCAACAACAAGCCATTTTAAAACGATGATAAATCAGTCCAAAAAACATATCCAATAACAAATTGATGATTTCAGAAACCCAAAACACTTTTCCTTTTTAAATTATCTCTTTAATTAAAAAAGTTACATATATTTGAAATAATCGTTTTTTGAACGTTGAAAACATGGTTTTTTTTTAGTACTTAAAAACAGGTTCCACTTATTCCACTTTGATTTTTAAAATTATGAATATAAAATGTACACACCAGTGACCAGTAACAGTCCCCAGATCTGATTTCCAACAATCTTGTAGTCTGAAAAATAAGAGGAAATAATTATTTTTATCCTTTTAAAGTTTCAGATTAAAGCAAAAATGAATTATCTCCCCTTACGAAAACATGAAAAAATAGTAAATTTGATAAAATAGTTGTTGCATGAAAAAACTATTATAAAAATAGTGAAGATATAAACTTTGTGTCATAAAATAATAGTTTTGTAGATAAGAAGTGTCCATTAAGTTACTTTCTTTGCACATGATTGCAAATTTTCATATACAAAAGAAAAAAATCTAACCTGATTTTAAATTGGATCAAATGCTGTTGACTGGTTACCCTTTCTATGTTATGAAGACCTGCAACATAAAATAATTTGATTAAAACGTTGCTTAAGGTGTGAAGGAAAACATAATTATTCTACAAAAATAAACTAGAGGCTCCCATGTGCCTAAATCACTCGCATGGGAAAACTCGGCATTTGGTGTGCATATTAATAAAATAAACAAATTACAAAAATGTTTTTGTAGTTTTTTCTTCTTTTTTAATCCATTGTTTGATTAATTTCAATAAATACAATCTACTTTCATTAAAATAAAACAAAAAGGATCATTCAGTACAATTATTTATAATGTCAATTAGAGTTAATGTTTCCGGAAAATTGAAGTATCCTCACACACCCATATTGGAATGAAATTAAAAAGATATCTGACACTATTTTTTTACCTTTTGATAGAGTCAGGTACATCATTAATCTACTTGGAAACAAAATTTCTTATAAATCAGAGTATGTTTGCATTTTGGTGGCCATCTTGAAATCAAAATTGCAACATAATAAATTTTTATCAAATTATAAGCAATAAAAACAGGTGAAATAAGCCTTGAAACGAAGCTGATTAAAATGACTCATTTGCACATTGCATACATGGAATTTTTAATTAGAAATATAAATTGGTCAGTTCATGTTGAAATATTTGAACCCCATCTTCCAAAAAGACATTTGACCCAACTCAATCTTTAATACGGATCACCGTAATAAACGATCTGGCATTTTCAACCTGTCAGTTTTAACAATTAATTATAGTGTTTTCCCCAGCTTCTAAAAAGCCATTATGCTTTTAAAATCAAAAGCATCTTTGAGTTCATTGAAATTCCTACTTTTAAATTATATAAAGTTTGCTTTTATTAAAGGCATATTGAATATTCTCTTAAAATTGTCACTTCTAAACATAAAAGTATGCCAAGCAGGCTTGAGGGAAACACCATTTATGAAAAGAAATAAGGGCTATTCCAGAAAAAAATGTAAAGGGTATGTTGAAAGGCACTTAATTTTCAAGACCCAAAACCTGTATAATTTGAACATGAAATCTACATGTATTATTGCTAGAAAAATTGAATCTCCCCATCACACATGCATAAATCTAAAAAGTGCCTTCCAACACTCCATTAAACTTATTCTGAATAGCCCTGAGCTAAAGGAAAATTATTATTAATGTCAACAAAACAAGTAAGTACAAAGTAAAACATAAAAAGTAAGTACAAACCAAAACAGAAAATAAAAGTAAGTCCTTCTTGGACTTTGTTGAACAAAATATAAACGGTCAACAGAACTTTCAACTGAGGTGTGTACCCTTCTACTACTATTTCAAGGCTTCCGTTCCTATAGTCTTCGTATAGCTGGTATACATATGTAGCAGAGTCATCTTCATATTTGACGTTGTACCATTTCCGGAACCCCGGGACGACCGAAACAACTTTTCCCTTATATACTCCATCTTCAAATTGATGGTTGATATTTTTTCCTATCAACACTGGCATGTCGCCTTCTTGACTAACTTCTACGGTGTCACCTTGTTTTGACTGCTCTATTAGTTCCAGGACTTGGTTTGTCAACTCCAAAACAGTTTTCGCCTTTTTCTTACTTGAGAATAGGAATAAGTTTTTGTCCTTTGCTTTCTGCAACAATACATTTTTGCGAAAATTGAGTTGGGCCTTTAATGCCATCTTTTTTTCTGTTATTGAAGAAATCTGGTCAAGATGAAAGGTGACATCTTCTTTGCATTGCCACAAACCAAAGAACAGTATGTTGTTAGTAAATCCTTCTTTCTTTTTCACTAACTTTAGTTTTTTTTTTTTTTGCAATATCATTTTCTCTCAACTTGATTGCCTCAATTCTCTTATCCGCTATTGCTTTCATTCGTTCTTGAAATTTTTTCCTCATAATAACCCCCTCTCTCCTGCTGTCATTGAGATACTGTTCTTTGGTTTTGTCATCCAAATTGTCTAGCCATTCTTTAGTTTTGTTGTGAGAGTATATAAGATATGCTTCATTACATAATGCTGATGCATTGGGTCGATATTTAAGTAAAAAATCAAGTTGTCCAAAGAAGAACTCAGGCACTTTGTTATGCTTTAAAGCACTCATTGTTTCCCCATATATAGTCTCATCTTTTGAAAAATATCTCCCTCCTGGGAGATGATCACATTGCCTGTCTTTCTAATAGAGTCAACATTGATGAGAACAAAGTCTGTAATATTTGAATAGTCAAAGTATCAGTTTCATCAGACTTCAACAGATGTCGCAAAACAATGTCCTCGTTGTCTATTTTATCTGGAAATGGTGACAAGTTACCTTCCAATACTTCTGTAGCATCATCCTGTGCTTCCTTAAGAAAATCTCTTAATGATGTTAGTTGATCATTCATATCAAGTATGTGAGTTTTTTCTTCTATATCCCTCCAAAGTGGAGCTGTCACCAATTTTGATATTATACCAAGAGATCTGCTCCCAGCCACAAGTACTGGATTTGAAATGTCAGTAAAAACTGATTGTAAAAGTCTATTTGTACATCCTTGTACAGACTCTAAAAAATGGCTGATGTTCTGTCTATGATAATATGTAATTTGACCTATCAAGAAAAATATGTTGAAGCGACTGTGACTGTATCGTACAAACTTCACTGTTGTGACTTTTTTGTTCTTCAAATAAGTGTCAAATAACCTATACACACCACTTTTTTCATCTACACCTCGACCAAAGGCTTTGCTTGAAGTTCGAAGTAGACGAACAGTTCCACTTTCACTTCTGTTTGAGAAAGAATCAAGGTCATCTATTACATTTTCAGAGGTATTTTTCAAATGCAAATTTTCAAACTTCAGTAAGGCTGCTGCACATACATCTGCAAAATTGACAAGTAAGTGAAGAGAACAAAAAAAATTGTTCATACGTGACATTACACTTTTCTCCTCATCTGAAAGAATATACCAATCTTCTTTTAACTCTCCTAATATTTCAGTTCTGTATTGTTCCAGGAGAGACTGAAATTTTTTCTCAGTGGCCGCTCTATCAGACATAGTGTTTTTAATATTAGTTAGCAGTTTGTATCCAACACTTTGGTCATTTTCATGTTTGTCACACATTTCATTTATATCATGAAGTATTTCTTTCAAAGTGTCTAAGACTGTTTCAGAGCTCTTACATTGCATCTCACGCAGTCCCAATAGGTAACTGTTTTTCTGGTCATCAGAAACTGCGAACACTTCGAAAGATTTTCCATATTTAGAAGTCTCATCCGAATATAATGTCAAATTAGTCTTTTTCGAAATATCTTGCATTTGTTTTGAAGCAACAGATATTCTCATATCATTGATTCTGTTAACTGTTGAACAAGATGGTACCTGATTTGGTATTCGTTTGCATAGAGAACACACTGTTTCTATAACACGACCTATCTTAGAAGCAGCAATATTAAAATTTAATAAATTCATAACACATTCAACAGCGCTAGTTGTGTAACGATTTTCTAAATTATCATAGAGTTCTAATTGTTCATTATCCTCAAGAATATTACGTAAATAGTTGTTTTCCTCAACTAAATTCTTCTGTTCAGATTTCAATTTCTCGTAATTTTGCAATTTAGTTTCATACTCATCTTTTTTGGACATCATTTCTCTATCTTTTTTGTCTAATTCAAACTGCAGATATTCAATTATCTTTTCTTTCTCATTTTTTTCATTTGCAAGCCGTTTATTATCCAATTTCAAATTACGATTCAACACACGCAATTGTCGCTTCTGCTCCAGTAAATTAAACGTTTTATTTGAAGTTTTAATAGGGGTCTTTTTAACCATCACTAAAGTTTTTGTTTTTTTCATTTTAGATGATCGTACTTTTCTTTGAAGTCCTTTTTTTTCTTTTCTCAAGTTTGCTATGGTACACTGCTGCTTCTCTACGGTACTTTCCGCACACTGCAGTTGGGCAGAAAATTAAGATAGAACACTTGCTTCTACAGCAGACATGGTTGAGGATGTAATAGTTGGTACAACAAACTCTTTTTGGAGAAGAAGAACTCGTCCCTTTCCACCTTTTGATCGATAATTATAACATAAACGATTTATTTTCGTATTTAGAGCTGGAATAGGAATACTACTGCAATCAATGCCAAGTAACTGTGATAAATAGTTTGCAACTGCTTCTGTTGGTGTGTTTGTAGTTCTTTTCGCATAACCAAAAAGTTCATATACAAGTCCATTTTGTAGAGGATTTTTCAAGCATTGTATACAATTTGTTGACAGATGATTTTCTGATAGACCAATTCTACTCATGTAATCAGACATGACGATTTACTTTAAATATTAGTATTACAACATGTTAAAATTATTTGTTTTAATACAATTGTCTATTCTGTCCAATTTTTTGTTTACGTTTTTAACCTTTCTTAATAACCTATACTTCAGTTTTTGATTTTCTATGCGAAGGTATTTCATACGCACCCTTAATGCTGTTATTTCTGTCACAAATCTTGATTCTTTACTTGTAGATGCTTTGACCTAATGGGATTGAAAAATAAATGATATGTCTGTAATACACAAATATTCCACCAAAAATTTAAACACAAAACATTTAAAAAATAGTTTGATTAAAATCAGTCAAATGGTTTCAGCGCAGGACAGACAGACGGACAGACATATAAAAATATACCATTAATTTATTATTTACAATTAAAAGAATTAACTATAAAAAAAAACAAGAGTGCACACGCTGAAATGTCTCGCCTTCTTTACTTATCATTGATATTATGTTGATAGTCCTAAATATAAAGCTTTATTACAACTGTCACATAAACTTAACATTAACCAAGAAAACTAAACATTGACCATTGAACCATGAAAATAAGGTCAAGATCAGATGAACCATGCCAGACAGGCATGTTCAGCTAACAATTCTTCCATACAACTAATATAGTTGACCTATTGCTTAAAGTTTAAGAAAAACAGACCAAAACACAAAAACTTAACACTGAGCAATGAACCGTGAAAATGAGGTCAAGGTCAAATAAAACCTGCGCGACTGACATATAGATCATAAATATATCCGTACACCAAATATAGTTGACCTATTGCATATAGTATTAGAAAAAGGGCTATACTAGGCACAGCAGGATACAAAATCGACAAAGTCAATACCAGACATTTTATTATCTTCAAAAACATTATGTTTAAATTTCACAAGGATTGTTGAAAAGGTACTCAAGTAAGATCACTGAAACCATTATTTCTTTGGACAGACGGAAAGACAGACGATGCAGATGAAGATATTGCAATTACAAAGAATGACAGACTATTGTTTGCCATTATATAAAAACAGTAATAAATGAATTAAATACATGTGTGCGCATGATATTCATATGATGTAGACATAATCTTTCAATCAGTTTAATTGAGGTCTTGAGCTGGCATGTCAGTAACTGCTAGAAGTCTGTTGTTATTAATGTATTATTGTCTTTTTGTTTATTTTCTTTTGTTTCATATTCTGACATTGGACTCGGACTTCTCTTAAACTGAGTTTTATTGTACATATTGTTGTGCGTTTGTTTTTCTACATTGGCTAGAGGTATAGGGGGAGGGTTGAGATCTCAAAAAAACATGTTTAACCTCGCCGCAATCTTGCGCCTGTCCCAAGTCAGGAGCCTCTGGCCTTTGTTAGTCTGGTGATTTTTTATTTAAGTTTCTTGTGTATAATTCGGAGTTTAGTATGACGTCCACTATCACTGAACTAGTATGCATATTTGTTTAGGGACTAGCTGAAGGACGCCTCCGGGGGTGCGGGAGTTTCTCGCAAAATTAAAGACCCATTGGTGGCCTTCGGTTGTTGTTTGCTCTATGATCCGGTTGTTGTCGCTTTGACACACCCAATTTCCATTCTCAATTTTATTTATTGCCTTTATTAATGTATTTACCTTTTTTCACTACATGTATTTGTAAAATATCTTTTTCTGGCCAATGGTTTTTTTTTCCTGTTTGTAGGGACTAGTATCGAACACCAAATTATCACTTTCAGAACTTGTCTCTGCTTCTCTTAGAACTAAAATATACAAAAATAGAAACATAGGTAATCCATGATTAAAAGTCTACTCATTCTCATTTTGTCAGAAAATACATATTAGAAAACCTGAGAAAAATCCAGAGGATTTGTCAAATTTTCATTTCAACATTTTAAATTTCTTTCAAACAGGGGTGAAAAATTACCAAAGAACTGAGCCTTTACAACTGTGTAACAACAAAGTAGAATGAGGATAGTAAATAAGAATGAAATATGTCATATTGTATCCAAGTGTGGTGTTTTAAACTACCATATTTTAACTATGTCATTTTAAAATGTGGACGTATTTTGAAGCTTATTCAATTAAATATTATTTAACCTTTTAACTGAAGCCTCCTCAGTTTACCGGCAGTAACTGCATCAAGTCTGTATTCCGTGTCATTGTCAGATGAGTCATGTGGACTCGCTGGTGGAAAATACTCCTCGGAGTCTTTTACTATTATTGGATTTTGACTATTAAATAAACAAAATCAATGTATAAAACAAGAGTTAACACACATGCGGTACATGGCTCCATAGAAATATTCATTCAGCATAAAAATATTAATTCTAACCACTGCCACTGTACCCTGGTCAAGGTCAGGTGAGATATCTCAGACACCCATGCACATCTGAATAATAATAAACACTTTAACAGACCAAATATAGTTGAGGTATCACTGACAGTTACTAAGAATCAACCTTAATATTAGGAAAACTTAAGTTAAACACGTGAACATGACATTATGATAAAAGGGATAATTTTTCATTTCCTATCGTTAATTATCCGTTTTTAGATGGTGACGTTCCCTTGTCACCATCTTATGGTGTTTATATATCTCAACTTGTACGATTCGCTCGTGTATGTAACAATGTTTTAGATTTTAACGAGAGAAATTTATGTATTACTGAAAAATTATTACACCAGGGTTTTCGATATCACAAACTAGTCAAAACATTTACTAAATTTTATCATCGGTATAAAGACATCATTCGTAAATATAGCTCAACATGCAGACTTCTAATACGTTCAGGTATTTCACATCCAATTTTTTATGTTAATATTCTTTATAAAGCACAAAGGTGTCAGTATTCACCTCAGAAACTTACAAAACCTTTGAATAGACTTATTAAGAAGGGATATAATTACGATACTGTTGTCAAGTCATTAAAGATTGCATATTTTGGCGTTAATATTGAGTCACTGATAAGGTCTTTGCATCGGAACTAAACACATTTATTCTAAAAACAGTTGTTGGCATGACACTTGTTATGTTCTTCTCATATATGTTATGATGGTATGATACTAAACCCCTAACGGGACGGATTGTGCCTGATGTTCATATGATGAAATCATAATCTTTCAGTCAGTTTAATTGAAGTCTGGAGCTGGCATGTCAGTTAACTGCTAGTAGTCTGTTGTTATTTATGTATTATTGTCATTTTGTTTATTTTCTTTGGTTACATCTTCTGACATCAGACTCGGATTTCTCTTGAACTGAATTTTAATGTGCGTATTGTTATGCGTTTTCTTTACTACATTGGTTAGAGGTATAGGGGGAGGGTTGAGATCTCACAAACATGTTTAACCCCGCCGCATTTTTGCGCCTGTCCCAAGTCAGGAGCCTCTGGCCTTTGTTAGTCTTGTATTATTTTAATTTTAGTTTCTTGTGTACAATTTGGAAATTAGTATGGCGTTCATTATCACTGGACTAGTATATATTTGTTTAGGGGCCAGCTGAAGGACGCCTCCAGGTGCGGGAATTTCTCGCTACATTGAAGACCTGTTGGTGACCCTCTGCTGTTGTTTTTTATTTGGTCGGGTTGTTGTCTCTTTGACACATTCCCCATTTCCATTCTCAATTTTATGTCATGGTCAAGTCAGTGTTATTTATTCTTACATCTATGTATAAATATTGGTAGGGGCAACTTATGCTTAGCAGCAGAGAAAGCATAATTTCCATTGATTCAATGTTTTTTTTAATTACAAAGCCAAAGAAAAGATAATCTACAATAATCATTAACTAAAAAAATAACTTTCATTTTCAATTTCATGTAGAAATCAAAATTTACAGTTTATAACTCTGTAAACCTTCTACTTAAGTGCACAGTCTTTCATTAATGATAATGTAAATATAACTATTTTTATTTTGAATAGCTCAGAACTATGATCTAGACATCAACACAGTGACAAATGAGTAAATTTTGTATGTAAACAAGAATTTTTTACAATCCGGAAGTGACCAAATTACCTCCCTTAGAGTACCCTATTCAATGCAGTCCACTGGGATTTTGATGAAAAAATTTAATTATCATGTATAGAACGGGATTTATAGGGGTAAACAATTATGTTAACATCTAGAATGTATCAAAATCTACCAAGAAATCGCTATGGTGATAGTGTAATCGATATAATTTCGGAAAACATGACATTTTCAGTGTTGCTAAAACTGTCCTCGCCATTACCTGTCACTCATTCTTGCAACAAAGGGTTTACACAAGGGTTCTCCACGGGTCTTTAACCTTAGATCCTTTGGGCGTTTTAACAAAGCCAATTAACGCGGCACTGTGCAGTACTTTGATGGATATATTTCGGGGCCTGTTGGGAATAAGGTAAGACATTGGATATATGAATTATCTCCCATAGCATTGTTGTTGCTATCGTGAGTTTATAAAGTAATTTGATAATTTTGTCAAAAGTGCACATAATTCCCTTATTTGCTCTAAGTTGACTTGTTGGTAAACTAATAGTCCTGGTCATGAGCTTTAGTGAGCTATCTGAATAACCTGTACCAATAGTAATAACAGATCATATCCGTAGCCAGGGGGGTTCGGACGACCCCCCCCCCCCTTGAAACCAAATAAGCACTGTTAAAGTCAACGTTCTGTTCAAATTGTGACTGTTAAGGTCGAGTTCATGAGTCCAAATACCCCCCCCACCCCTCCCCTTTTGGAAATTCCTGGCTACGAGCCTGCAGATCATATGTTGAGGTTGAAAATATCAACTCAGCTTTGCTTGTATAACTATATTTGCTTGTAAAACTATATTAACTCTATTTGCATAAGTCAGGAAATTAAGGGTAGGGCATGATATGTATGTTTCAACAACGTAAATATGAGCTCTGTAGCTCTCTCAAGTTCAACTGACTTAATATTTAATACAAAAATCAGATATCAAATTATAAGCATATTACACAACAAGAACACTTGCATAATGTAAATAGCTAGGCAAAGTGAAACATGCATAAATTAAAGCAAGCAAGCTAACAAGAATAGAAACGCAAATTGAATGTATATATATATATCATGTACTGTAGTACGCCGCTAGATTAAAACTGACGAGGAAAGGTAACACACGGCCAGCGAAAGCTCTTTTAAATTGAGAGCCCAGGTGGTCGTGTGGTCTAGCGGGACGGCTGCAGTGCAGGCGATTTGGTGTCACGATATCACAGTAGCATGTGTTCGAATCCCGGCGAGGGAAGAACCAAAAATTTGCGAAAGCAAATTTACAGATCTAACATTGTTGGGTTGATGTTTAGACGAGTTGTATATACATTATGTACACAGCCATGTATCACCATCATTGATGGCGATCCGATGGACACATCTGTTGTAGAGTTGTCACTGACTCAGACGTACTTATAAATATAATTATTTTCTGTGACTGTATATTACATTAATTTGTAGGATCCTTTACTATAGATAATTTAGCTGATCTGTAACAATAACATCTTCATGCCTTATATATCATGTACTGTAGTACGCCGCTAGATTAAAACTGACGAGGAAAGGTAACACACGGCCAGCGAAAGCTCTTTTAAATTGAGAGCCCAGGTGGTCGTGTGGTCTAGCGGGACGGCTGCAGTGCAGGCGATTTGGTGTCACGATATCACAGTAGCATGGGTTCGAATCCCGGCGAGGGAAGAACCAAAAATTTGCGAAAGCAAATTTACAGATCTAACATTGTTGGGTTGATGTTTAGACGAGTTGTATATACATTATGTACACAGCCATGTATCACCATCATTGATGGCGATCCGATGGACACATCTGTTGTAGAGTTGTCACTGACTCAGACGTACTTATAAATATAATTATTTTCTGTGACTGTATATTACATTAATTTGTAGGATCCTTTACTATAGATAATTTAGCTGATCTGTAACAATAACATCTTCATGCCTTATATATCATGTACTGTAGTACGCCGCTAGATTAAAACTGACGAGGAAAGGTAACACACGGCCAGCGAAAGCTCTTTTAAATTGAGAGCCCAGGTGGTCGTGTGGTCTAGCGGGACGGCTGCAGTGCAGGCGATTTGGTGTCACGATATCACAGTAGCATGGGTTCGAATCCCGGCGAGGGAAGAACCAAAAATTTGCGAAAGCAAATTTACAGATCTAACATTGTTGGGTTGATGTTTAGACGAGTTGTATATACATTATGTACACAGCCATGTATCACCATCATTGATGGCGATCCGATGGACACATCTGTTGTAGAGTTGTCACTGACTCAGACGTACTTATAAATATAATTATTTTCTGTGACTGTATATTACATTAATTTGTAGGATCCTTTACTATAGATAATTTAGCTGATCTGTAACAATAACATCTTCATGCCTTATATATCATGTACTGTAGTACGCCGCTAGATTAAAACTGACGAGGAAAGGTAACACACGGCCAGCGAAAGCTCTTTTAAATTGAGAGCCCAGGTGGTCGTGTGGTCTAGCGGGACGGCTGCAGTGCAGGCGATTTGGTGTCACGATATCACAGTAGCATGGGTTCGAATCCCGGCGAGGGAAGAACCAAAAATTTGCGAAAGCAAATTTACAGATCTAACATTGTTGGGTTGATGTTTAGACGAGTTATATATATATATACAGTACTGAACTGTAGTGCATACATCAATTGAAGATTGAATAAATCCTTCCCTGTTTAACGAAAGGCTTCAATGTTTCTATACTATCGATAGTCATTTTTTAGATTTGACGTGCTTGGAAAAGCTGCCGAAATATATTTTGAAATAATTCATGTCCTTATTGACTTACGAAAGAAGGAAAATTAACAGTTTCAATATGGCGACTCGGGGGAACGCAACATTTCTTTCTTAATGATTTACAGAAACGGGTTTCCTCTGGGGACCGATTCTCTTAATTCTAAATTCCATGAATACTTAACATTTTTGGTGTAACTGACTATTTCAACAGACTTTTTAATAACCAATATAAACATCGTACTGGCTAGAATTTACCTTGCACATTATATTTAAAGGGGCTCGCGGGTCTAAATCATATTTTTTATTTAATATAGGACTTCTATATAATTTTCTATAAATAAACTTTATCTTCTACTTAATAGAAAAGTGAAATAAAAAAATGTGGTCACCGTTCATTTACGCTCACAATCTGCCTTCGAAAGAAGCTTACATTTTTGTTAATGTCCTTTTTTCTGTTGAACTAATAGGAGAAATAGTGGTAATATTGAAATAAAAAAAGAACTAATTTACAGAAATCGCCTAAATTTTACAATTATTTAGTTCATGAACAGCTTATTCGAAAACAACAATAAAAAATATAGGTCACCGATGAGTTAAACAAGATATTTCAATTTTAATGCCAAAAAATTGCATTTTGCACATAAAGGAAGATAATTTGGAGCTTTTTCAATGATATCTACATTTTAAAAGTCACCTTGGGCCAATACGAATTGATTTTTTGGAATGATTTTTGTACCATATGATAAAGTAACAACTAATAAAGGTAATAAATAAAATTTATAATGAAAAATTAATGTTTATTTTTTTTCTGAAAATCTTATACCCGCGAGCCTCCTTAACACACTTTAATTGACCATCAACTGTAAAAGAAACATAGCAATCAAAATGTCGAAAATGTATGTGTAACCTAAACTATTTCATACATTAACTATTAATCAAAGTTCGGTGGATTAATTCGTTGGTGAATGAACAATTCAGTCAACATATAAAAGTCCCGAAAAAACGTGTTAAACAACTATTGAATACACTTACCAATAATACAGTTTGCAATTTGAAAACAAAACATCACTAGACTTAACATAAATCCAAATATTGCTGCATTTTCCTCAGCTGAAATTAAGCAATATATATCCATGGAAAATAGCATACAGTAAGTTAAATCACTAGCAATTTGTAAGTGAAAAAGCATATAAAGTATTCCAGCTCACTTCCGTTTAGCATCAAGTTAAATTGTTTTATATATCACTCTTGCTTAATCGTTTCTTTCAGATAAGTTCACTTTTTTGCGAGTTGTACTGTGAGTAATGCCTACTATTTATATTGTGTATGTATCAAGAACATATCATATGAAATTCATATAATAAATTGCATGACTAGAAAAGATATAAAAACATCAAACACAAAGTACAGTTATTTAATGATGTAATCTTTCTAACAGTACAGTATTTCATGTGCTAGCACACACGATAAATTAAAACACCACATGACTTATACCATATACCTTTTCCTTTTCCTTATTTTCATTTAAATACTGCACAATCCCCAGTGAGGGTCTATAAATTACAATTAGCCTTAAAAACAAACAAATAATAATGTTTCAAATACTACTTCGTGTTTGGACAACTATGAAGAGTTAATAATATTATTCACAATAATATGTAGGCATTTCAAATATGATTATGGAAGTATGAGAGTCTTCGTCTATCTTAGTTGCAAAATAACAGATCGTAACATGTCTAGATTTTTAATCTAATCAGTTTGATGCAAGAATACAATTTACAAATAGAAATGTTCATTTATATGAACATTATTATTTCTGGGCCTTTTATAGCTGTGGTATTGGCTTTGCTCAATGTTAAAGGCCGTACGATTACCTATAGTTTTTTTTTATATCTTGGTCATTAGGTCTCTTGTGGAGAATGGTCTCAATGGCAATCATACAACATCTTCTTTTTATATAAACGTACTATTGTGTAATATAAAATTTATTTTGTAATGTGAATATTTTTTCAAAGCAAGTATCTTTTTGTTTGATTTGCTCGGTAAAATCAGCCGAACGTTTTAATCACGTTCTATTGTTAAAAAATATAAAGCTTCTAAATGATCAAATATAGTGTCAAACTGCTATATATCTAACCATTTTTCCCGACAATGTGTCTGGTTCAAATTTTTTTGAAACTTTGATATTTTTGTCAAAGGTTCATAGTAAATATTTTGTCCAAATTTTAGGAAAATTAAACTAGCCGAATTATTTTTATTCAAGGTGTTAGGTCCCACCATCCTAACCTGTTTATCTAAGTAAGTGCTTCATACATAAGCTCATTCACTAGTGTGAAATTTTAGAAATCAATCTCACTGATTTGTTTTTTGTGAAAATAATATATTACACACCATCTTCTTTCTTTCTTTCACCGTCTTCTAAAATATAACAATTGTCTTATTAGGCATGTTAGTCGTTCAGAAGACATATTTATCATTTATTCTGATGTGAATTATACCCCGTCTGGGTTATATAAACAGTTAATTACAAAAGTGTGTTTGCTGATTTGCTAAATGACTATTTTTAAGGTCTTATAACCCAAGATTGTCTTTTTCCAGAATTCAAAACTCTTTATAAATTTGGTAGGTCATAAGAGCGTCACTGTTCTTTTTCAACAGGAACGCGCAAACCTAAATATTTGAAAGTCAAAAATGTCTTAATACTCGAACAGGTTTTCACAAAGTTCATCTCATCGAAGAATAACTATTTAAAAGAAATATAAAGCTATTTTAAATATTTTTCAACGGAAATTTAAGACATACATTTCCATTTGTTTGATATTTTTCAGCTTTTGATTTTGCCATTTGATAACGGACTTTGAGTTTTGAATTTTTCCTTGATTTTGGCCTCACTGAATGTTTATCACAGATTTGTACTTGCCCGGACAAGAAGTGCCACATGTTAAGGAGGAATTGCTTCCACTTCCAGAGCAATCTATTTCTTTCCTTTTTTTAATTGCGTTCCTCGGGTTTGTTAAACATGTTAATCTTAAGTTTTTCTATGTGGCATGTTATTACTAGTAAAACTCCAGTTTGTTTTGTTGTTTTTTTGTTGGTTTTTTTTTGGGGGGGGGGTCTTTTTTCGTTTTTTTTTTGTTTTTTTTTGCCATAGTTTTGTCAGGATTTTTTTACAAGTTTTGAATGTCCCCTTGTTATCTTCTGTCTGATATGGCACCTGGCGCTAGTACTTTTAACTATGGTGTGGCTTTATAGCTCTTCTGGATTCACCTTCATTATGAATGCCAAAACTTAAATTTCTAAACCACAAATGTATAATTCTTGAATTCGGGCGAAACTATTAACCAAAACGGATTCCAATGAACGGGTCAAATCATTCTTACAAAATAACTTTTAAAACTCTTAAAGATTTATTCAGTATACTGCAATTGTTAATATGTTTTTCTTATTCAATAAAACTCTACAAACTACCAAGTATTTACTGACACTCTATCCATCATACCTCTATAAGTATCCTTAATTGGGCGATGTTCTTCTTCATCTTCGTTTGATTTCCATTCATCCATCGGTAATGAGGCCTAGTTACTGCTGCACATGCATGGATTATGTATTAATACATATATACATATACTACTAGTATTAAATGTTCAAATAAGTAGGGAACGGGGGTGGTCAACAAAATTCTCATTTTTCATTTTAGGAGAAAGAACAACATGTGTCTGCTGCTTTTTACGAAGACTATTCTTATCTGCAAGTGTTTGTAAGGATGGATGGATCAAACGTGTTTTATTATAAGTTGATATCAATATTGACGTGAGTTATTTTTAGTAATGTATGTTCAAAGTATAAATCATATATGTGACGCAGTTATAGTAACACGAAATGGTAAACATCCGTCCGTTTGTTAAAATCATCCCTTATCAAAAATATTCCACACAGTGATACACACAAGCTTGTGATAGTTATGTGACATCTGTACTATCCAATGGTTACGCTCCACTTCCCTCCTCTCCACCCTTGGCGGATTGAGACAGAATTTCGGAGACACAAGGTAAGGTTTTTCATTGGTTGCAATCGAAACTCGATGCATCCGATCAAAAAGCGCCTATAACATGATCACCTTTAAAATTTAGAAAGTGTATATAAACAATGACCACGTGCTTATTGTGCAACAAGTCTTTACATCCCTAAACATACGACTATATTTAGTGACAATTTGAATTATTTAATTTGCTAATAGAAGTTCCTATGTATGTTTCTTACACAAATGCATGAAAGTCAACGTATATTTTCGTACCCTGCTTTACCAAGTGTGCAGAATCTAGACGTTACCGTGTTTTACCTCCAAATTGAAGAGTTCAGGTGCTATCATTGGTCAAGAATAAGGTAATCGGAATGGGCGTGACTTTAATCTACCGATAGATGGCACAATTTTGTTATAACAAATGTTGGCTTAATCTGTCAAGAGTGGAGAGGAGGCAAGTGGATCGTTACCCTTGGCTATCGAAGATGACGGTGTGACTGCAACTTTATATTTGCAAGGTTGCATTCAGACTTTTTCATATAGACTAGGGCTTTGTTTGCATTTGCAAAACTTATATTTGTGTGTGTAAATCTATTCCATACTATAGTGTGATTTCGAGACGGTCCCTTTGGTTCTTTCGTCCCTTTCTTCTAATACAATATTTATTTTCTTTGCAACATGTTCATGTGCTTCTCTTGGGAGATTCGTCATCGGTTGTCTTATGATATAAGAATGTTCGGTTTGTCACAAAATAAACTTGTAGTAACGATGTTTGATAGTTTCTGTTAAATTAAAACACAACCTGTTTAAAATCGGACGATGTAGACAGTGTATCATAGTACAATCAAAATATCTTTTTTGATATATTAATACGCACTTGTCTATATAACCTTGTACTTAACCTACTTCCTCAATTAAAAGATAATTATATCGTATTGAAGTTTAGACTAAAATTTCAAATAGCGAACTGAAGTAAAATATTGTATAACTATTTAACAGATACCAGGTTTTTAATTAGCACGACAGATACACGTTTCGTCGACTCCATACTCTTTTTCTTCTTCTACAGAATTAAGTAACACAACAACTTACTTTAAAAGTAAGTTACTTTTTTCTGATCCCTCAATAGAGAGAATATATTATATTTATCTTCAAATGAAAGTCCAGATAACTGACTGAATAAAAATTTGTGCATCAAGATAAAACGAAAACTTTGTAATGAAGATATCTTGACAAATAATAAATAATAAATAATCTAATGGGTGGTCAACAGATTGATAGCTTGATAAAAAGTACTGTCAATCAAGTCCAATCTATATAAAAAAAATGATAAAATTTTGTCTTATTAACTTCATTTTGATAATGATAAACATAACTGTTTTGAAAAAAGTAAAATTACAATAATACCGAGGAAAATTCAAAACGGAGATTCCGTTATCAAATGAAAAAATCAAAAGCTCAAACACAAACACATTTAAGGGATGGATAACAACTGTCATATTCCTGTCTCGGTACAGACATTTTATTGTGTAGAAAATGTCGGATTAAACCTGGCTTATAGCTAGATAAATATCTCACTTGTATGACAGACGCATAAAATTCCGTTGTATTGACAATGATGTGTTACTAAAAACAATCAGACATAAAAGGAATAATTTCATAAATAGGTTACAGCAGTCATCATTGTATTATAATCCTAATTAGTATAAAAACAAACGAAGATGTACAAAAAGATGTTTCAAACAGTTTACACCAGACAGACGACGACGACGGACGATGCCAGACGACAACGAACGCCAAGTGATGGTTTATTTGCAGCACAAAGTAAAAAAAAATCAAATCAGAAAATATTTCTTTAATTTGTTTATTTCTTGTTATTAGAAAAAAGTACTTAGGACGAGTTCTTTGTTGAACATATAACAATTGCTGCAAGGATAAGGAAAACACAGTTCGTTATCACCATTCCAGATGTATAGTTAAAGCAATCACAGTTGGCTTGATTTTCCAATGACCATCTTGAGAAGTTGTTAAATGTCGTAGCAGCAGCTTCAATTAAAACAACAACAATAGATCTCGCAGAACAGCTTTAGCATATCGGTTTATCTTAATAATACAAGTTGATTTTGTTTAGAATACGTAGCTTGGTCGGGTTGTTTAACACATGATCATGTAATTCGTCTTTCGCGTTACTGCAAACTCAATTTTTATGTTTTATATTTGTTGGTGTTTTTCTTCATTTCACTAATGATCATCATTCTGATGTTGTTGGATTGTGTTGTTTTTGGTTTAGGTCCTAGTATATAATTTTGAAATAAAACAAAGCTGTTTTCAGATTAAGTAGTATTTAGCCTTTAAAGTCCTAGATTTAATAAATTACCTGCAAATAAGCATATTACGTAAACTAATATGTTGATTCCAACTAGACCTTTAAAGAAAATTCCCAAACATTCCGAATTTGCACAACAAGCATAAGCTATAAAAACACTTCCAAATAGTACTGCACCGAATGCTCCACAAATTTGAAGGATTTTTGGTACGCCTTCTCCAAATGGACATTTGCAATTGTAACCTAAAAGAATACAGTTTCAAAATGATTCATACGAAATTAAAAACTTATTAACCCAGCTTTGAGATATTCAAAGGGAATAATATGCTCTAAATATATCTTGATCATGTTAAGATAGATAAGTAATGGCATTTGATTGAAATTATAAGTAACGGAATTAGTTGATGTGTAAATTCATCTCTGCCCTAACGAACTCAACATTTAGTACTTCCTTCCAACAAGCCTTTAACTAAAAGTAAAATAAACATAATAACAAAAAACAAACAAAAAACAACTTAAAATTGAAGAAAAGATGTGAAAATTAATTTGCACTGAAAATAATGTCAATCTTGATAAGGGCAAGTTATGCATGTTGCAACAGGGAACATTAGGATCCTTCACAATAGGATGTCGTTTGGTGCAAGGGCACATGGCACTCTCCCTTAACTAAACATGGAACATTGTTACGTTTTTACACAGGAGAACGTCTTCCCTCTCTAGCCATGGTACTCACCGATAGGAGGGGGAAGTCAGGTAATCGTAAATATGTTAATATCGGATAAGCCGTACATTAGTTTGTTAGAATCAAAACAATAATAGTGATTGTATTTAGTCATTGATTTCTTTGTTTGATTGTAAAATTTGAATTATGAAATTATGTATCTAAATAAAAAGTAGCGTTGTCGCTTTTACGGGCAATGCAGACATATAACATTGCTTATTCAGCTTTGGTTTTGATTAACAATTTAAATGCATAATGAAAGGTCAAAAGAGTCGTTCTTGTTTTTCTGTATTTATAGAATGTGGTGAAGTTAAACATTTTAGTGGGCACCCCTTACCTAGGAAAATGGGATATATTGTACAACATATATAATCTAACAATTATAAAATGTTACCTGCATGTGGCGGAGTTAATTAAAACATGTTAGTGGGCACCCCTAACATAGAAAAATAGGCTATATTAGCTAACAATTATAGAATGTGACCTAATTGTGGCGGAGTTAATTAAAACATGTTAGTGGGCGTCCCTAACATAGGAAAACGGGTTATATTGTACAACATATATGTTAACTATTATAGAATGTGGCAAAGTTAAACATGTTAGTGGGCGCCCCTCACCTGTTTAATTATGCCACAGTCAGGTCACATTCTATAATAGTTCAGTTATTCTGTATTTAAGTTTGTGTATACACTTACCAACACCAACGTTAACGATTTGAAAGATGAACATCCCAAAGCAGAAAAACGATCCACAAAAATAACCTTAAAGAAAGCAAAATTCAAGTTCAAAATTAATATCATATTTTTATATATTTGTGGTTTTAGCGTGTTCAATAATTTGAGGTAAATCCAAAATGGCTGCAAATGTTTGCACCTGTCCTAAGTCAGGAATCTGATGTACAGTAGTTGTCGTTTGTTTTGAATTTATACGTGTTTCTCGTTTTTCGTTATTTTATTTTATATATATTAGACCGTTCGTTTTCCCGTTTGAATGGTTTTACACTAGTAATTTTGGGGCCCTTTATAGCTTGTTGTTCGGTGTGAGCCAAGGCTCCGTGTTGAGGGCCGTACATTGACCTGTAATATTTTACTTTTTTAAAATTGTTATTTGGACGGAGAGTTGTCTCATTGGCACTCACATCACATCTTCCTATATCTATTCGGACGCATTACTTATTATTTATTTTTTCTAAGGTTAATAAGCCTAGGTATATACATGTAACACATCAAAAGTCTTTGAAGTTGTTTCCGTCATAGCATCTTTAACATATTATTTAAACATGTGGTCGTTTTGTAAATATTACATGCATATATGTGTTAGAAATATAAAATTAGTTGAATGTTTGTGGTATGTTCTAAATACATATCTTTGTAAAATAATCAAAAACGTAAATATAAGATGAACAGGCAATATATGGTTTTCCATACGTTCCGTTTGCTGGTATAGTCAAGCGTTTTAGTTTCTCATTTTTCATTAACTATCAACTGACTTCGCTTTGGAGTTTGTAAATGTGTTTTTTTTTTTTATTAATTGTTATCTTTAAAGAGGATATGCACGGGATGCATATATCTTTTGAGTGTAACTATCTTTTTATTGTTTTTTGGGGTTTTTTGTGTGTTAAAGGCAAATGCAAATGCATTGTTCTGATTTGCCGATTGATGGATAAATATGATGAACTCGATTTGAGTTCAACATTTTTCGTTTTATCTCCTTAAAAAAGATTATTTTTTATTTAAAAATGTAGTACAGAAGATTTATTCTTTTGCAGTTATGATTTAAAATTCTTAGAAGAGTTGTTATACATGCTATTGGGAACACCTTTAGTTAACTTGTAAGCCATGTATTAACATTACTGATAATTTTTCATAGAAATGACATGATACCATAGACTGCCATCTTTCTCTGTTATTTTTCCTAAAATATAACAACGATTAATAGTTTACTGCTTCATAATACAGCTAGAAACTTGAGATATCTTGATTTGTTGTGTATGTGAATATTATAACTTTTTTTTCTAACAAAACTAGGGTATAAAGGTATCCTACCCCGCTGTCTTGGGAGAAAGCTCGCTGATGATTGATGTTTATTTTCAAAATAATTGTTATCTCTATAACTTATTCAACAGTAATAATAGACTCGCTTAAAAGTGCGTTAATTAATATATTTAAAAAAATAACTTAGTAAGTTGATAACTCTCATAAATTGTTTTTTTAACCTACAATTAGTGGATTTGGCTGAGAACTAACTGTCAGTTACTGTGAGTAGTCTGAGTTTATGTTATAAAATTGAAAATGGAAATAGGGAATGTGTCAAAGAGACAACAACCCGACCATAGTTGTACGGAACTGTTAATACAGTGCCACGCCCAGTCTACATTTTTTTGACTTGTTATTTTGATTTGGGTGGCCCTTTTCAACAATTCGTTATAATACTTATAACCCATTATATAACCAATTTTCCTATGATAAGGGCGCCCACATATATTTTTAACCCCACCACATTCTGTTTTGCATGTCGGAAATCAGAAGCATGTTTTTCAGTGGTTGTCGATAGTTGCTGTATAACATATTTGTATTTCATTCGTTGTTTTTTTTTTTACATAAACGAAAACAACTTTAGTAAACCACTGTTTAAAAGTCATAAATCGATTAAGTGAAAACAAATCCAGGTTACAATCCAAAACTGAGGAAAACACATCAACTAATGAGGAAAACAACGAAACAACAGAAACACAGAACTGCAACAAAAACAAACACCAACATACATAGAAACGAACTATTTGATAACAACTGTAATTTTCCTGACTTGGTACAGGACATTTTGAGAGAATAAAATGGTGAGTTGAACCTGGTTTTATGGCTAGCCAAACCTCTCATTTATATGGCACTGTTAAAATTACCGTGACAGGAATACAGTACAAATAAATGCAAGAATACTCAGGACAGAGAAATATATATATAAACTATATAATAGTACATTACATTACAACATGCAAAGCACAGATAAACAACGGACAACTCCTATGAATTTACAACAGTACACCAGTACACCATTAAAGAAATATAACCTGGGAATCATGCGAAGGTATCAACATGAATCAGGACTTTAGTTTTCTCGTTTTAATTGTTTGACATTTGTCATTTCAGGGCCTTGCATAGCCATCTATGCGCTATAGGTTTTGCTCATTGTTGATGGCCGTTCGGTGATCTGTATTGTTAACTTCTATTTAATCTTTGGTGAGATTCGTCTAGTTGTGCAATTATAGCACATCTTGTTATTTACATATACATCCGCATTTTGATTTGCATTTCTTATTTTGCATAGTTAAATCGTTACACTCGTGTGTAGTCACATAAAATAAAACTTTCTTCTAAATGACTTTTTTTAAATGTCTACTTACAATCAAAGATGTAAAATCTTGTTTCAACACTACTTACTTGCATATCTTAAATTTTAACAATTGATAAGACAATCACATTGAAATCTTCAAGTAGACAGTTGATAACATGTTGAACCTAAACTGTGTATATTCGTAGTGTACAAATTTTAAACTGAAATAGTGCAAATAAAAGAAGGACGTTTGAAGTTCAGTATAAAATTTTCGAAGATAATTTCTACTTGTATGTACATTCTCTCAATATATAGTTCTTGATATATGCCACTGCCAGTGGCGTACGCCCGAAGTTCAACAATTGGTCTGAGGGCTCCCAAAGTATCCAGGTCATATAGTAGTGAGTTCGAGGGCGAAGCCCCCTGAAGCGAACGAGATATCAAGAAGGAGATACCTGTTCTGTCATGAAAAACTCATCAAAATCAACATACTTTAGAGCCTAATTGTTTATCGTTAATGTTTAATTTATAATACTAGTAACTGAATAGTTCATGGTGTTGATTTGGTTTTAGAGAAAATGTCCAAACCAGTAACTTTAGAATATGTTTAAAAGGAGTCATGGGGCAAAGCAATCAATAAGACCCCTTTCTGTGCGCAAATTTCGTTAATGGGCATGAAATAATTAATTTTGATAGATTTTAAGGTGTATTTTGAAATTCGTAATGGGTTTTGTGGAACCCTGGTTCTGGCCTGGGATTGCTTCCCGCAAAAAAATCATTAATCAGTCCATTCCAGGATTTAAAATAATTGAAAATTTCTCTATCTTCTTCTGCCAAAGTTTCATGATAATCTATGAAGGTTTTCAAATTTGTCATGTAAAAAAATAATACCAGCTCGTCTGTTAGTTGCAAAAAGATAAGTCCATAAATTGAAAAATTAAAACAAGATTCTTTAAAAATTTTTGTTTCATTAATCATAAAAAAAAAAGCTTCTGCTAATTTCATAAAACCTATCTGTTTGTAGGACTAGGCTACTCTTAAAGGAGGGTAGTTTACCTTAACTAATAATTTCTTCACGGTTCAGCTTGCAAGCAAGTAAATTAAAGAATATTATCTGTACTAGCACACGCAATGTAATCGGCTGTAACTGCAAAAAGAAATTCCTTTTATAATTATCGGAAAATACAGGAAAATTAAATGTATGTCCAACTTTTGTAAATGCATGTTTAACAAAGTTATTGATATAAAAAAAAATTTAACAACATGCTGAACATTATGTTGACGCCGCCGACGTAATCTAGGATAAGTATGTCTCGCTTGCTCGACAGGCTCGACAAAAATGCAAATCTCAACAGATAATGAATAGTTTTAAACAAAGGGAAAGAAAGTACAATTCACAGTAAATTCAGACTTTGACAGAAAATGAACGCATGTATAATACGCATGATACGATACCTTTTGTTTGAAAAGTAAATTTCATCATTTTTATTCGCAATTATACAAGCAATAATGAAGAATGATTAACAAGACTTATTTTTTCCTGTTCTGTTTAATTCATTGATATTAATATATTCTTTTACCAAAATTCAAGTGTACACCCGGGAGTTTTGACGTAAACGTAGCTACGCACCTGTTTTACCATATCAGACGTTACTGAAAAGCTGAACGAGTTAATGATACCCGGACTTATATGATCCATCAAAAAGATATGAAATATAAACTTTTTCAGACAATTTCAAATCAGAAGAAATAACGAACGTTTGACCGCGAGAATTTCACAAGACAACCTGAACAAACAATCAAAATATCAAAGTGGGAGATAGTGTCTAGATGCAAGATGATTCACTGCAGATAACAGAGGAAATTGGTGTCTCAGAACTTTTTTTTATAGAAAAGATGGATATTCTAGATCAATGAAATTTGGAATAAAGAATTGATTATTGTATGGTCTTATTTGAAAACTTTTTCAGTCAAAGGTTTCGAATTCTACAATGCCAACATATGAAAGAAGAGCGTAAATCAAAATCTCCAGCCAAACTGACGATTCTTAAATGGACTGACTTCGTTGATTGTGATTAAAATAATCATTTCAATTAGTGCGCTTAGACAGTTCAAAGTTGTCTATCTATTACACGGAAAATAAAAAGTTAATTATAATTTTGTATGTTAACTATTTTTAACAGCGTCAAGGATATGAAACTAGTCATGATGTGTATAACTAACTTTGATTTCTACAGTAACGTTTGTATGTGTAACACGTTTGTTCACAAAACAAGACCTTACGCGCAACTAGATTATATCAATATAATTTGTGTTAAAAGCACATCATTTCAATAGTAACCTATTTCAAACACCCCCACTATAGGTACTGTATAATCTGTCTATATCAAGATATATATCAAAAACAACTGTCAACAAATCTGCAACATTGAAAACGATTTTAGCCTAACCTCCTCTTTTTGTGAGTGAACCTTGTATGGTTTATTTTTTATTTGAGGGTCATTCCTGTCTAATCTGTGATTTCTAAACGTGATGATTTCGATTTTCCAATTGTCAACTGCTAATTTTCTTGGGAGTAGCAAACCCTCTACCACATCGTTTGGCGTTTATATATATATTTATTTATCGCACGGCGGGTAAATTATCACGTTTTGGTTGGTTTAAAGTTGTCACGTGTTGACCACCTAAGGATCCGTAGGGGTTTAGTAAATTTCATAGCGGGTTCATGACGTCATGAATACTGTTAATGGTGATTTCATCTATTAATTTTGTTGTGTTTCTTTGATTATTTTTTCAACAAAAAGCAGCAAAATAAGTCCAGCGTGCGATAAATTCTAAACACGGTTAACTACTGACCCCTAAGGACCATAGATGGTCAGTAGACCTAGTGATCCATATAACTCATAATATCTTCCAAGCTCAAAGACACCTGGCTTCTTTTAAGAAGATATCTGGATAGGTGTACTCGAGCAACAAAAGCCACAGCTTACTGCCGCTGTTTGAACTTCCTTTAAAGAATCCTTTCACTTTACCTTCCGTTTGAAGATGCATGCTCGAAGTTCTCTCAATAAATACATCAAAACTTGGGACTATTTTGGACGGATCTATTTAATAAATAGAAGTATAGAAATTAAAAATAACAGTGTCAAAATCTTGATTTTGTCAAATTTTATTACATTCTGACAATAAATACACTGTTTAATGTGCATGCACATGATTTTGTTTTCTCCAGTTTTAAAGACCATTATTATGTTTTCTCCTGTCTTAAAGTGTTATTTGAAACAAATGTCGGGTATTCTGGCTAATCTATAAACGAAAGACTACACAAAATTGCCATCATGAGGGTCGTATACACAGAACTAGTTTTAAAGGAAGTTCCATGATTTAGATTACAATAATCATCATAACATGTGGTCTTCTCCACATCGGCTCCTCCAGTTGAGCAGCCCCTTATGACGTCTGAAAGCAAGAAAACAAAATTATTCAAACAGGGTAATCTAAATTATAAAACATGTTTTGTCAAAAAGTACCGAAACATGGGGAACAACAGCTGCACTCAAGTAAAGAATATCCGTAGACATGTTCATGTTTTATTATCTTACCGAATTCTTACCAGTACACGTTTGTTGAAGAACGTACAATTAGTAACAATGATATAACACAAGTTATATGTGTAAGATTTCGTTTTTCGCACTTATCCTGTACTTGAAGTACAGGATAAGTGCGAAATCTTACACACAAGAGTGCATTAACTGGAACAAATAGTGTTTATACATGTTTTAACTACTTTCTTTTTTCAAAAGGGTATCTACTGTGGGGATATATAAGTGTGTCCGGTAGATGCGACATAAAATGATTTATCATATAATTAGACCAAATAACATATGATTTTAACTGTATGATAATAGCATTTAATTAATTTAAATTCCATCTTTTTTCGAATTGTTGCTTAGCGGGCTGATATGAAAAGTTAATCACATGCTTCGACTGTTATCACATGCCTTTCCGTAACGTTATCGCATGGCACTACGGTGGTAGTCGGCAAATTCCGGAAAATACACCTCAATGCTACGTATACGGTGCAGAGCACCTAATTTCACTCCCAGTTTTTAGTGGAGTTCGGGTTGTTTCTTATTCATTATTTACAACTCTTAAAATATTAAATAAATACATTTTTAACAGTTTCAAACATAATTTAGAAAGTTACTTTAAAAAAGGATGACTTTTCCAAACAGTGTCCATTATGTATATTGTTGAATTATTATTTTGTCGATTCGTCCATATAAAAATGTATTTCTTCTCTGTTGAGTCATATGATAGACAGATTTTATATCAATGTATTAAATTAGGTGTCCAACGTCCGTGAACGTTAACTCTTTGAACACCTATTTGAGAACCACGTAAAAGGATCATCAATATATGAATTATTTTTCTCCATTGTTGAAGCATATGATAAAAAGATCATAACATGTCATTTTTCATATCGCATGTATTATCAGCCCTCGGTCAATATCAGCCCTCGAGCCATGCGGCTCTTGGGCTGATATTGAACCTAAGGCTGATAATACTGCGATTATATACGATATGAAAAATGCCATGTAATAATCAGATAATATACATGTATTAGGTGTTTGATAAATCTTTTTAACATATGACTGATATATCCCGATTGGTTTTATTGCACCTACAATTTACTTGTATTTACAACTATGTATACCAGCATGTAGCATGTAAAATAAACATATCATATCTGTCCTTGATAAATTACATATCTAGATAAATTTGCATTGATAAAAATATAGCATTTTGATAGACCACCCTATACATGCTTTATTCCCCTATATCACACAGCTTATTTTCCTTTAATATGTAGATACCAATTAACAACATGCGCAATTTCGGACGATTGCCTGCATGATCTGGTTTTGTGATGACCTCTTTTAACTACGGTTCCAATTTAAGAACATTTTAGCCATTCATTTACTTGAACAAATATTCACGAAGGACACGTTTTATTTGCCCGTTCTGCTGTCTATAATTCGTCTATCGTCAAATCACAAATTGGTTACTATGCGCGACTTATTGTTACATACTTGTTGCAGTGGTGAAATCTATAAGTGTCTGTATTTTTCTCATATTTCTCTTTGTTATTGATAGTTTTGTACTCGGAATATCTAGTATAATAATAAGTACCTGTCACACCGTCATGATCAACTATCATCAGAACACCAGACAGCCGGCATCATGCATACTAACGGTCGTGGTACACTGATTATTCGTCGAACTAGTACATTTGAAACATCTCATACCTTCTGAAAAGAGAACACTTGCTTGTTTCTCAAATTCACTAAATGCTTTGTTTCGTAAACTGCATTGGCGAATATAGAAGGTTGTTTTTAGAAGGGGTAATGTAGTTCCAGGGTTTTTTTTTATTTGATACGATCTGGGGATTTTTCTGAATGTGTATTTAAGGTGTTGTTACATCATCCATTTGGTTTGTTTTGAGCTGGATGTGGAGCGCCTAAATCAGATTAAATGTGCATAATTCTATCTAATCAAGATTTTTTTTTCAAATATGAGTTATAGGTTCGGCTACGAATTCCATAGCTCAAAATATACGATGAATACATATGTAATATGAATCATGATAACTTAATATACAGATATTGAAATCAAAATTAAGACGTAAAAATCGAACGTTATTAGAAAACTCGATTATGATTACAACTGTATTTCTACTAAACAAGATGTATGTATAAAAGTAGTCCTTATATCAAAATAAAAAGATGTGATATGTTTGCCAATGAAACAATTATTCAACAAAGTTAAAAAAAAAATGCAATTATAGGCAATCGTTCGGCCTTCAACTATGAGAAAAAACATCGTATGATTGGCTGTAAAAGGCCCCAGCATAAAAAACAATGCAACAATCAAATTGGAAAAACTAGTGGCCTAACTTATAACAAAACACTTTCCAAAAATATTAAAGAGACATGAACAAACGACAGGCTCCACATTGATAAATTCTCTCATGAAATGATTTAATATCGAGTTGAGTGTAAAGTCACATGGAAAGAATTAAAACACTCTACATAGCACAATTGCTATAATTATAGATTATTGTTATCGGGACGGCGAAAGCGAGAAATGCAATCAAGTTGAGATGACCAATGATAATCTGTTTATCGCTATTTCACCTATGACGACGTTGTCAATTTCATGTCAATTTCGTTAGCATCGTCACGTGCCTTTTTAGTTTCTAGCGATAATTTCCCATCTCAAGCGAGTAGCATGATATAAAAAATTATCACAAACATAGATCAAAGGAAAAATACACAAAATAGCGATAATATATTATATGTAAACATTTGAAAATTATGCAAAGGGAAGAAGGATGAAAAGGTCGTTGGTCAATTTACGAGATAAATATTGTTTCAAGTATATTACCTTTCGGCTTTGTTGTCGGTGGAATAGTGGTCACCAGGTTAGCATTAGATAAAGTATGGATGTTGTTGGCAGTAAATATCAAGAAGAAGACTGAAATGAAATATTTTGTAAAATTGATAATGCAGATAAAAAGTAAAACAAAACTACAGCGCTCATGAGGTTCTTCAGTGAAAAACAAATGCAGGACATTAACTCACACCTTAGCTGGATTTGGCAAAACTTATAGGAATTTTGGTCCTCAATGCTCTTCAACTTCGTACTTTATTTGGCCTTTTTAACTTTTTTTGATTCGATTACCAAAATACATTTGTAATTGACCAAAACAATATATGAACATCTAACCAATAACTTAATAAAAAGCTTAAGGTGTTGAAAGGGGAAGGAGGGTGGGAAAGTTTATAAAATCCCAAAATAAAAATCTTGTTTACAAAACTATCGATCTGTAGATAAGCAAGAACGTGTAATAAGATACATAGTGAAGAAACTAACCAATGGGCATCCAGTCAAAAGAACGTAATGCAGGGGTTCCCCAAAGGATTATGAAAATAATCATAAAGAATGAATTAATGCTTTTCGTCGTTTGCATAAAATAAGTTATTAAAATAACTTGCCTTTATGCTTTCCTCCTTCAACCCAAACAAACACCGAGAGGTTTACCTTTCACTTGAATGAATCGGCGAGTATCTCATGTATTTAACAGGACCATTTGGGCAATGCATAAATAATAAGAGAAACAAGAAGTTGAATTACAATATTTTTACTTATTCAGAGTAAAAATGTTTCTCATACAAAAATAAATAATATATAATATATACATATACATTTTCCAACAAGATAATAACAGAGACATATAATGTATTATATGTATCTGATAATAATGAATGCAAAACATAAAACGATAATAAAATAATACAGAATACAATAGCTTGGCCTAGGAAGGGGTCAACTAAGCCACCAGGAAAGATGCAATAAAATAAATCTTTCCTACCCCACAAAGGCCAAGCACTTGGCAAAATTCAAAACTGTTCGTCATATTTGATGTTTAACCAGTTATTTATGCCTTCACAAGATGTTCAATTTCTCATATTTGCTATATTCAGTGTAGTTCAGGCTCAATCTATGTTTGTAACTAACAGTGAAAATACTGAATGTGATTGAGAATATTTGAAAAACCTATAAATAAGTTGCAATACAGTACCAGCCCAAGCAAGTTCTGCAAAATAACAATGAGACAATGTCCTTGTCAACAATCTTTTCAGTGATTATATATATATTACAAGATCAAACTTCAATAAAAGGCTGTTTTCACCTAAACAAAAACAACTAAATGAGCAAGACATATAAGCAAATATCTGAATGAGAGATTAAATCAAGCATTCATTGTGTAATAATGACTTAACGGCCCAAGCAGTTAAGTTTAGTTAAACTAGCATGATATCCTACTGCTATGACACATTCATATTTTGTGCACAAAAATAATTTTTATGAAAGGCTTACTTTATGTAGAACTTTTGAAAACAACAAAGGTTCTAAAATCAACTACCGGCCCATGCAGGTAATTATATCAGAACTGTCAAAACATTGTCTATTGGAGTCTCTTTTAAAGCATTTTATCATTGCAGCATAACTGGAACTCAGATCAGCATCTCTCAGCTGTACAAATTTTTAAACAAATATATTGGTAAAAGACATTTTAAGCGAAAATTCTGGGTTAAGCCTGGTTTTATGTCTATCCAAACCTCCCGCTCAAGTGAAAGAAAACAATACACATAAATGACAGAACACCGAGAACATAAATACATAATATAACAGTTCATTTCTTCATTTAAACAACAGAATAACAACATACGCCAAAAAATAAACCTTTATTTTTAAGACTTTCAACTTAATATCAGTCACAGTCAGTACAGCAGGCCAGACATTTAACCGTGGACACTCTTATTTAATTGAGGAAAGGAAATTTACAAGGTTATTGGCCTAAATATATATGGAAGAACATATCTACTTTTTTTAATCGCATTTCAAAATAATAGTCATGTATATACTATACTCACCATAATAGAGAACAAACATTATCGGAAAGATATATTTGATGAGTTTATGCGTAATTGTGATATTTAACGTTACTCTCCAAGGCAACAAGTTTTAGTCGAATATCCCCTGATCCTTAACAATGTAATACGCATTTGTAATACAAATTATTTTAGATTAGATATCACTTCGTACTTTGCTATTAAGGTGGTATAGGAGTCCAAATTAAAAATGATAGAATTTGTTCATACTTTGCCAAAAAATAGTATCTCTTGAAATATGTTCAAAAATATCATAAAAATTATAGGTCACCGCACATTTTCTAAAGCTACAGGTCGTGACAAAATGACATATTTTGTATGGATTATACAGGAAAAAGCACCATTATGTAATTAGAAGCTAAACTAAATGATAGAATTGTAAAATGAAATACAAGAAGATAGATTTACTAAAATGCTTTGAGAATATCAAAAGAAAAGATAGGGTCACCGTGCGTTTTTTCCAGCTAAAATACAAAGTAGCAAAATTCCATGTAGATTCCTTTAGAAAATACACTATTTCAGAGTTACCTCCCCTTAAAATGCCAGTTTAAAAATATTAAAATTCAGGAAGTACTTATCAACACTTGTACAAATATTAATATTTTTAAGTTATAATCTTCCAAATTTGTTCTTTTAAATGCAAATTTATATTAGTTATCTGCGTTCCTGTATCAAATTTTGCTAACTTGATTGAAAATCTGGACCTTAGATTCTCTGTTTTTTACAATCCAAGATGTCATATCATGATTGTTATTAATAAATAGTTATCTTGATAGCTTTAAAACAAAAATTATATAAAACATGTTTAGCTTAAGAGTAATTTCCAGTTAGTCTAAATTTATTAAGAGGTTTAAAGTTTAGAGAAACGCTTCACTTAATAAGAGAATAACTATGTTATAAAATGAAATAGAGGATATAGGAAAGAAAATGAAAAGCAAATATAAGAAGATTAAAAGTTATTTAGATCTATACACATATATCAAAAAGAATTATATATATTTAACTTATGAATATTTGATGATGCTCCGACATTGTATCTTGTCTTACTCATTCAACAAACTCCAGTACATCTGCTTATCGTTAGGACTTCTGAAGTGTCCAACAAATGCCCGCTTATTATTTTACCAACAATTGAACTATGAGCTATTATGTCAAGTTCAAATCCAGAGAGTTTTTATTTCAGATTTTGACTTGGAAAAGTCATATATAGTTAGCAGTTATAATTTAGTTACCCAATGGAGTGCCTTGGGAAATCACAAAAATAATGTTCTCTTAAATCAAAATAGAGGCAACCTTTTTACAATATCGTTCATTATGATCTGACGAACCTATACAGACATGCGGTAAAATATGTTTCGGTTTATTTCTTTGACGAAGCAAACAAACATTTGATAGGATCTGTCGATCGGTGAAACACGACGCCTAAGTGTTTCCTTCTTCAGAATTAGTATTGATCTTTGTCCCTATTCTGATCGGATTTGAATTGTATAAATGTAAATAAAACATTAAATGATTCATTTACAATTGTATCTTTCAGTCTTTTTAAGTTTAATCAATATCGTAAACAGATAAAAATCTGAAAATACAGGAAAAGGAGTGTGGTCAAATTTTAGTTTTAATAATTTTGCAAAAAGTCAAGAGCAATCTGAAAAGTTGTAACTGGCGAATATTGCGTTTGCATGTACTTACCTACTAAAAAATTATCATATGCAGAAAAATGTATGGAATATACCAAGTCGCAAATCTTAATTTACGACAGAAGAAAAACTGAATACGAAATGCATAATAACACGAATCATAACGAGTAGACGGGAATGCTGCGGACGTTTGATTAGGTTTTTGGTAGAAATATATATTGATGGTTCTATTAACATGATCAATAGAATTGTATTAAAACATTACGGTTGTGATATAGTTACGAATCAGATCTACTCTAACATCGCTAGGTTGATTGTTTATGCACTTTATATATTCATACATACACATACGAATCATATATATACAAATTACCAGAAAGTGTTAAGTGTGTAGTGTATAATTTAATGGCTGACACCTTAAGGTAAAATATAAAAGCCGTTAAAGACGACAAAACCTGTAGTTGATCAACATCATAGTTATATTACAGTTGTGTGATTCCCTGGAAATGATGCGACATCCATGTATCTCATAATATTTACAAAATGGTCAACGAACCGTGGTGGCCTCCGTCAAGCATTTGAAGAATGAATTTTAATCAACATTTGGTTTAGTACAAAATGTTGCTTCCTTGTTAACAAATACCCTCTATCTACAGAATCCTGATAGAAAATTAGAGCTCTGGAATATCATATCAATTGGTAAACAAGTATGTAGACACTGCCGTAATATTGTCGTAAAGTTTTAATTTTATCTGATCCTTATTAACAGTTTAAAGATGTAAGTGACGATATGAAGCAGACTATCTCGTCATGATCATTGAATAGAAGTAATATAGTTTAGTGCCAACTGCCATCCCGCCCCTTATTATTTGTGCCTCTTTTGAAGATTTGTTCTTATTAGAGGACTATTCTCATTCAATGATCATAATTTTCTCTACCTTTAGTTGTAAGGCAAAAGATATTAAAAAAATCACATTTCGCATTAACAGACTGTAACTTTATCAATATCATCCTGAACATGCAAAATTAATCACCTGACCATCTTGACGTTAAGCAAGCTAATATTCAATCAATACAAAATATCTGCTCCTCTATCTTGGCAGAGGGATTTGCATGAAACCAATATTTTACAGAATTTTTGCACCATTACATGACCAGATTTAACATATTCGGTTTTGTGTGTTCCTAAAGAAAGAAAACCCAGAAAACTGTTTCGAACGATTAATAGTTAGAATGACATTCATATGTGTTGCATGAGTTAGACTCTAATATAAAGCAAAATAAATATACAATCTTTATTTAATGTTTAACAGAAACAGTTATGATGCACTTTATTAAAGGTTATAACATTCACCCAATATATTTTCATTATAAAGAAAATACGAACTACTAAAATGTTGTATAATAAAACAACACCAACAAACTTCTAGAGATACAGAAAAAGGACATGCGAAATTAAAGAAGACTTGATTCAGATATCCTTACATGGTACAGGGATTATATAGGAGGATGCAGAACCTGTTTGCTGTATGCATAAACACCCGTCGTTCCTGTCTACACCACTATAGATATGTCATAAATTTTAGCAAACAATAAAAACTTAAACATAGCAAAAGTGATCATCAAGACAAGATCTACAAATACGTCTTATATTTTGTCGATATTGTTAGTAGTCTCTGTAGACGTAGTGGCCCTTGATTGACCATTTATATACAATTTTTTTGTGCGTTGGACAAAATTTAAAAAAAACAGTAATCAGAAGAAATTAACGGAGATATTTTTATCATGACTTATACATGTTATCATCTAGTCTATCTAGTTTGAGAGAGCCAATAAATTATCAGATATACACATGCATATGGGCGGGCAACACGAACCCTAAGAGACTCTTGTCAAAAATATTCGGCTGTTAATCTGTAAAAGGATTGCTCTATTTCTGATACCGCCAGAAAATGAGAAAAAGTAGAAACTGCATAACAACTATCTTTTAATATTTATCATGCATTCACTGTTACTAATTGTTAAACGACGAACGGTGACCTCTAGTTGTTGATGTCTATATCATTCGGTCTCTTGTGGTTAGTTGTCTCATTGACAATCATACCACATCTTTTTTTACATTTATTATATTTCCTACAGTTGAAGTTATATCAGAGATATTTTAAACTCAGTCAAAATGAGAAAGGATCAATGAATGCACTTTGGTTTTTTTCTTGCTTTCATTAAAAAATAAAAACACCGTTATGTACTAAATGATTTTATCATGTGGTACAAAGACCTGATATGCATTGTGAAAAGTTCATGAAAATGATGATTATATTCACCAGACTAGAAATTAATTATTCACATTTTTTGTGTAGCGGATGTCGTGCTACCTGGTTTGGTTCTAATCAATAAATAAAAGGCTACACAAAATTGTCATTATGAAAGTTGTATATACAGTACTAGACCTAACGGGATTTCCATGATTTAGATTACAATAGTCATCATCGCATGTCGTCTGCTTTACATCAGATCCTCCTGTTGAGCAACCTCTAATGACGTCTGAAAAATGACAAAGCGTATATGAATTAACAAAAAAGAATTTAAGATATCTTATAAAGTACACACGTATACGGTTTATCTTATGAAAGCTAAATTAAATAAGATATCTTATATATTACATGATATGTCTCGAACATTTGCCACTGGACGTTAAGCAACAAACAATTAATCAATTTAAGTTCGAATAAACCGGCTTGCAATAAAAATGTGTTACATTTTATCAGAACTTTGTATCAGTTGTAACGTTTAATTAAAGCAGACGTTCAAAAGATAATTGTAGAATACAAACAGTATTCAATCACCAACGCTTTATTTACAATATTAAGCATCTTGGATTCGATAAGTGTCTCGGGTATATAAAATGCAAAATCACAAAAAAACACTCCGAGGAAAATTAAAAAAAGAAAGTCCCCAATCAAAAAGCAAAACCAAAAGCTCAAACACACCAAACAAATGGACAAAAACTGTCATATTCCTAACTTGGCACAAACATTTTCCTATGTAAAAAATGGTGGATTAAACCTGGCCTTATGAAAAGAATTTCATACATACATACATGACATACTTTATCAAGTAGACCATTTGTTCGTGACATTAGATAATATATATTAGGACTTACCTTATGACTATAACGTCACGATTCTCATTGATTTTACATAAATAAGATTTATTTGCATTTAATACTCAGAATAAAACTTTTGTCGTATCTATTATTGAATAAATTACTTATCAAAATATCTTTATAAGGACAAAGATATATCGTCTTGCTCGTGGTCCTGTTATAGATTTTCGATCAGCTATACTGAGGCTCGGGTTCAATACAGCTAACCTCGAATCTATAACAGGGCCAATACAGAAACAGCCACATAATAACACTATATCATTAACACTTTTTTTGTATTCGGTACATCATTTTCATAATGTACCTGTAACACCGTCGTGCTCAATGGCCCTCGTGATACAAGAACCAGGACACCAAACAAGCGGGAAATACTGCATCGCAACAGATAAACTAGTTCTTTGTGTACAATAAGTTGTTGTCCAGCTGGTACATTTGAAACATTTCCTGCTACCTGAAATGAGAATATAACGTCGCCTTTTATATCCTACTTTATCAAATACAACTCAATGCTACGTTTCCTGTGAAAAAACATTACAAAGTAGTGTACAAACAATTTATTTAAAAACTGGAAAGTATATTGTGTAAATTAACTCACAAAAAAATAAGAAAAATATTAAATAATTGCATTTTTTAAAAGTTTCAAACATAATTTAGAAAGTTACGCTTTAAATAAGTTGACTTTTCGAAACAGTTTTCATTATGTATATTGTTGAATAATTTTTTTAGTCGATTCGTCCATATCAAAATACTTTTTTTATCTGTTGAGGCATATGATAGAAAGATTTTATATCAAATGCACTAAATCTGGGGTCCAACGTCCGTAAACTTTTTAATCTTTAAACTTCTATTTTGGAACCACATAAAAGGATCAATATATTATTTTTTTTATTTTTCTCCATTGTTGAAGCATATGACAAAAAGATCATAACATGTAATTTTTCATATCTCATGTATTATCAGCCCTCGGTAAATATCAGCCCTCGATCCATGCAGCTCTTGGGCTGATATTGAACATAGGGCTGATAATACATGCGATATGAAAAATGCCATGTAATAAAATGATAATATGGTATCCATGGGTTTTACTCATTGTTGATCTATGTCTATAGATATAAGAAGTTGTTGTATAAGTGCTATGCAAATGAGACAACTCTCCATCTTAATCCAAATTTGTAAAAGTAAACCATTATATGTCCAAGTAAGGTCTTCAACGCGGAGCTTTGGCTCACAACAAACAGTCATAAATGAAGGGCCCAAAATATGACATGCCCATTATTGCTTAAGTCCACTTCATTATAACTTGATTGATAGTTGTCCCATTGGCAATCATACCAAATGTCATTATTTTTAAATGTTTGTTTCTAAAAGTTATCACTTGGTATGTCTCTTAAACTAAATATGAAGCAACGTCGACATGCAAATCTGCTGTTACGTAGTAAAAATTTTAAATATGATTTTTGTTGTAGAATTACATAGCTTCGTTGATATCTATATAAAAAGTAAAATCATAAAAATACTGAAATCCGAGGAAAATTTAAAAAGGAAAGTCTATAATCCAATGATAACATCAAAAGCTCAAACACATCTGATTCAAATGTTACTACTGTCATATTCCTACAATTTCCTTTCGTCAATCCTCCCTCCCCTAAAAAAATAACTATACGTGCATTACCTATCGGCCGAATAGTGGTCGCCACATTACCATTTGATGGTGTATTGATGTTGTTGGCAGACAATGCCGTGAAGCAAACTGTTAAATAAAAAAAATAATAAAAAAGATTATCAAAAACTTGATTTAGTTGTGCTAGACATTTTCATCAAACTAGGTGCATACAAACGTTAACAGTTAAACTAAAAAATACAGATGACGATGAAAAGAGTATCATTTCGGAAAATATAGAAACAATAATAATACATATAAAACATTAAAACATGCATATTCTTCTTATAATGTAAGAGCTTTGAGTATACACTTACAACACATTTCAACATTTACTTTCGAAACACTTTATATTCTATTTGTCAACTTTAAGGGTCTCTCTCTCTCACACAATAATATAAATCATCACCGTATATGGATATCAATTCTCGAAAAGGTGAAATGGGAAGAGATAAAACGGTTTTTTTTAATATATTAATTTTACTTAGTAGCAAATAATATTTCTTTTACTTGTTTAAAGGTCCATCTTCAAGACAAACGGCACACATATAAAGTAGACCGTACTCACTTTTTGTAATTGATTTCAAAAGAACAGTCATGTAATCAATATACTCACCGAAATTGAAAACAAACATAATCTGATTAAAATACGTCTTCATACTTAAATTTTTTCCTAGATGAAAAATTTTAGTCTGGTATTTATCGGCTCAGATCTGCAACAATAGATATGCGTTTAGAAATAACCGAAAAGTTATTTTGAAATTATATATATACGGTGTATCTTTAAACTTATCGATCATCTCATAAAGTGTTTTTCTTATCGGTAATCCATTTGGTCGTGATTTTGTAAATGGTTGCCTAGATAAATATTTAGAAAATGTTATCATACATGAGGATTCCTGCTTAATTTCATCAGTATATATTTAAACCCTTTTAAATAGTAACTGGGAATTTCCATTTCTACAGTTACGAGATACTTCCTCAATTACACGTTAAGCCAGAAGGACTTGATTGACCTGTAAATCCGTGTAAACCAAACCAATACGATATACAGGTTGTATCCAAGGTGATTATCAAAATTTATGTTATAACACATCGATTTCAAACAAAATAATTTGATTTTAGTCTCAAATTTGCCTCGACAAACTTCGAAAATTTGTTTCCCTTTATCAACACTAGATTTGTCACTTATTTTACACAATCTGAGAGCAATCTGAATAGTTGTAATTCCCTAGTCCTAGACGGCTATTGTTATTTTGTTTATTTAGTATTTAGATACGATATCATTCATGAGTTAAATATCTTAAATATCTTAATATTGTTTTATCTGCTTTGGAATATTTTAAATCATAGTTGCCATCTTATTTCTCGCCAAAGAAGCTTGATTATTTATGGATTATATGAATTTTTGAAACGTTTTAATAGTCATATATAGTAGATAAGATACCATGTAATAACATTCGAATAATTCAAATAACGTCATCATCTCTTTTGATATACAGTGAAATTAAAAAGATAAATCAAGTACAAATGTTTAGAATAACTTTATCAAAGACTTGAAAACGTTAAAACCTCGAATTTGTCAAAATTAAAATGTATTGATTAAACAATAGCGCCATAATGAACGTGTCAAGTTACACGCATGTATAACTTGGTCTGTTTTATCAGAACTTATCAAATTATGTCATGACATTTTTCATATCAGATGTACTACAGCCCAAGGTTTAATATCAGTCAAAGAGCCGACATGATGCAGTCATGTGATAATAGTCAAAAACATATGATGATTTCAGTTCGCAAAACACCAATTAGGAAAACATGGAATTTAGGTTAATGTTATGCTATTATCATACAATACAAATATGAGTTATGTACTCTATGTATATGATAAACATTTGAATTACATTACCACTGTTTAGTTAATTTTGTTTCTTTAAAAAACGTACCAAATATAGATTTTTTTATCAAGGTAAAATTTTAAAACAGCCAATGTAAACATAAACAACACGACTGCTGCTTGTTTATTTAGGTCTACATCATAGTTTGTGGTTTCTTGGAAGTCATGCGACCTCCTAACATCACGTTAAATTCAAATAACTGTCAACCAACTCATGATGGCGTAAAAGTTTCAAAGAATGATTTCAACTTGAAACTTTTGGTTTAATATACTCCTTGTAAGCAACCCTCTATCTGTTTAGAATGCTAACTCAGGAATATCGTATCAATAAAATAATATATACTCCATATGCAGATGATACTGTAATGTTACCAAGTAGAAATGGAATGTTCACAAATAGAAAATTAAAAGCAACTCTTTCGTCGTAAAGTTTTGTGTTCAACCGATCCTAATTGGCAATTTTTATATGTGTGTCAAGATAAGAAGCAGACATAACTGTATCTGTTGTTTCGTTTACTTCAACTGCAATTGGATAGTTGAATAATTTAATTATATAATGTGATATTTTGTATTTCAAACAAACAGTGTATTAGCAATGTTGATGTAAGCCGTGAAGAGAGAGGCGGAAGATACAGAACAGACAGAAATTTATAATTCACAGTCTAAATACCAACGTCATGAATATGGTAAAAGGAAAAACGACTTATAGACAAACGCAAACAAAAGACTGAGCAAATATTCGAATAAATCAAAACTATTAAGGTCTAAAGAGAAGCAAGAAACATTTGCAACAATAAGCAACCAAATATAATGAAATGTGTAAATCGTTCATTGCACCTGAGTATGCAAACTTATCAAAAAGAAATATAGTAATCCAAAATAAGTGATTGTCACGCAATTAAGAAATCTTTTCACAATGACAAAACTATCTTAAATCACTATTATATGACAAAAACAGCACTTGTTAGTTTTCTTTTTGGAACTATTTTGCACTTCTAACGGTGCGGTGCGTATAGTTTCCAAATCGTTTGCTAAGTCATGTTTTACGAATGAAAGGAATCAATATAATCCTGATACATAATTAAGTCGGGAATTTCATTACCACTGATTACTTTTAAATGTTCCTTAATTGCTCAATAGATCCGAAGTTTTGGTTTGGAATTTTGGCTTTAGCTTCTATACTATTAAAAGAGAAGACCTCATTTTTGGTGTCGCTTCTCTTCTTTCCACAATAAATTAATCAACACGACTCTGTGTCCTATATGTACAGTGCATATTCGCATTTGTCATCCAGTCATATGATTATTCAGATTGAGTTATTTTGGGAGAAAAACGAGAAAAAAGGTATCCGGATATTGTCCCGTCATTGGACGAAATTTAAAGTGTATTTTAATTCTGTTCAGAGTTTATTAAATGAAGAGGGTCTGTATACTATGTCAATTGACCACCATAGATCGATTACTAAACTAAGAATTGAAAGTAAATACACTTTATTTATATAGTAATATACAGATAAGCGCTAAAATTATTCATGTGAACTTTTGATACCTTTTCTGAAATTCTCCATTCATTAAATATTTTACAAAATTCATTGATTACAAAAAAAAAGATGTGATATGATTGCCATGTTGAGACAACTTTCCACAAGAGACCAAAATGACACAGAAACTTACGACTATAGGTCACCGTACGGCCTTCAACAACGAGCAAAGCCCATACCGCATACTCAGCTTTAACAGGCCCCGAAATGACGATGTAAAAAAATTCAAACGAGAAAACTAGCGGCCTTATTTATGTACAAAAAAGGAACGAAAAACAAATATGTAACACACAAACAAACGACCACCACTGAACTACAGGCTCCTTACTTAAATGTTCATAACATACTAAATGTATGTTCATATTGAAATTGATAGAAAACCAAAAATTTGGAATTTTGGAAATGAAGGAGGAGGTATAAAACTTCTAACAACACTTTACATACTTTTAACTCCGCTCTGAATGCCCGCGATTTCGCGGGTGTGTTCTAGTTAAGTTTTTATAACAAACGGGATATCACATCCTTGTTTCTAGGTTTAAGATACAATACGTGCAAACACAGTCATCTTTTGAATACCCTTATTCATAAAGGTTTTCAGTTTAACAGCATAATATGAACTCTGAATATTCCATTAATTGATACTTTCATGATATGCTCTCCTTGATCATCTGAAATCAACCCTAGTTTTTGATGATATTCATGTTGATCAGTAGTTTTCTATATTGTGTTTTTTTATTTTCTTGTTTGCCTTTTCGTCGTTTTTGTTTTTTGCCATGACATTGTTAGTTTGTTGCCGACTTGGTCGTACATTTTTTTATGTAAAAATGGTGGACTCAACCTGGCCTAGCTAGCTGAACTTCTCACGGGTATGACAGATGCATATAACTCTAACACACTGACAACGATGTGTGAACAGAACAAACAGAGCAAATAGACCAAACTGTCAAAAACAGGTGCACAGAAGCATACACTGTACCACAACCCTAGTCACCACAAAATAACACGAAACATAAAAAACTTCGGTTAATTCTAGGTGCTCCCGGAGGGTTGGCAGATCCTGCTTTACATATGGCACCCTTCCTGTTCTCATTTTAGTAAAAACCCAATAAGAAGTCTAATTCGGTAGGTCACTTCATAAAAATGGGACGGGATTGTAGGTTCGACACTAGGAACATATCCGTTATCATCTGTGAAACGGATATTTTATAACGATCAAATAACTCGTGATGGCGGGCGTAAAAAAACAGAATGATTTCAACTGCACCATTTTGAAATCTATCATTGGAAGTCTAGAGTACGATTCTTAAGTGTAGATACCAAGATTTATTGATAAGTTGTATTTGACTTTTAATTAATTTTTAGTAGTTACCTAGCCAATACTCTTATATCAGTACTTTTTAGCATTTAGATTATGTTGTTATGTTTCTTGCTGTTATAATAAGCCCGGTCATATCCATTTTATTTGAGCGATTGAAAATAGTTGTAACATCGCATATTCTTTATCGCCCTGTTTCAAGTCAAAAGCCTACATTTCCATTATTTTGGTTGGTTTCTGTTATCTGTATTTTGCAAAACTTTTAGGAATTTTTGGTCCTCAATGCTCTTCAACTTCGTACTTAATTTGGCCTTTTATAACATTTTTGATTCGAGCGTCACTGATGGGTCTTTTGTAGACGAAACATGCGTCTGGCGTAAATATTCAATTTCATTCCTGGTATCTATGATGAGTTTATTCATTATCAAAATGTTTATCGGTTTGTCATCTAGTTTTTTGCACATGGTGTTAAGTTCTTATGAATTTGCGATTTAGAAAACTACCGGAAGAAGGTATGCTTCATATCTAGATCATTTCTTTGATATTGACACAAATACACTTATTTAGTGTAGAAGAGAGGCAAAAGATACCAAAGAAATATTCACACCAAATAGTCTATAAACTATGACTAAAAGATGATTCATTTATTATTCGTCACCTTCTCGTTGCTTCTTCCACTTCGTAAATGATTTGTCCTTTTAAATTTGTTTTATTCGAGCTTCACAGATGAGTCTTTTGTAGACGAAATGTGCGTCTGGCACAAATACAAAATTTCGATCATGGTAATTCTGGTTTATTCGTAGTAGTCATTGACCATTTGCCTAATAGTTTGGCAAATTTAATTTGATATGTGATGCTCTTGCGTGCACTAATTTGTTTTCACTTCACATTAACAGGGGGTATGATATTTTCACAAAAGTTGATACAATAGAGTAATGAGGAGAAACAATTGAAATGGGCACAAGATAAGTCACTATCAAGAATTATTGGCTCAACTGCCTACCGACAAATTTTTTCGAGGTCTTACACCTACAAATAACAACTTTTGGATTATAGCTCTTCATCTTTTATATAAGCTTTGGATTTTACATATTTTGGCCCCGAGCATCACTGAAGAGGCATGTATTGTCGAAATGCGCATCTGGTGCAGAAAAATTGGTACCGTTAATGTTATATAGTCGTCTGATTGTTTCCCTTTCCCGATCGTGACATTTGGGCTCAGTTTATTTTCACGGTGGGTGAAGCTTGCATGTCAAAGACGCCAACTGGCGATCTCCTTTCTGAATTCATTCGAATTCCTTAGTTTTTTGTTTAATGCCCCGATTTATCTTATCCTAATAAATTTACGAGGTTTGAATATCGGTAAAATAATGGCTCCATGATTGATCATATACTCTCAGCCTTTCTCTTAAAAGGCTCTGGATGTTGCATTCTGTTTATCTTAGAAGGTAACATTTAATAGTGTTCCCCATAGATATTGTCTGTCAGACAGAATCTCATATAACATATAGTCCTCGGACATTATTTCGCAATAAAAAAGTGTCCATTTCCATGAAATTTTGTCTGAGAAAATTTTACAGTGTGAAATTTAGTCAATCACAAATATATATGAGATTCTAAATACAATACAGTGAAACAGACTGATTTTTTTTTATTAAATTTTAAGTTCAATAATTAACCAACCGGTTTATTTTCACAAATAATCTACAGCCAACTTGAGAAGGACATAAAATCTTGTAAGCATAATGTGTAATTTGTTATTTTACAAAAAATAACTATACACCAAATAATACATTTACACTTAAATCCCAATTTAAAATCATACTTAAGCAACACGACATGTGCCACAGGATCTGTGTACCCTGTCGGAACATCTAACACCCCCCCCCCCCCTTTTCCAACTTTGGTTTGGGGTTTTTGTTGCGCAATGCACAGTTTTAAGTTGTCTAAGATGTGCTATGTACACTGTTGTTTGTTTTTTGTCTTTTTGTCTTTAATTTGTATTCTTTGTCAGTTTGTTTTCGACCTATAAGTGGGATTTACATTTTGGTATATTCCTCCTCTTTTAAGGCGTAGGCATAATGGGTTTTTAATCTGTACAATACCTTATTCAAAACTACATTTTATAATACAAACGATACAAAACCTTCCAAAACAATAATATGAAATGTACAATTAGATGTGAATACCTTTATATGAGAAAATACCGATAAAAGGCAGATCAAAGATCTGAGTCATTTTCATATTTCTCCACTAAAAATATTTATGAGTTGCGCTTTGTTAATACAGCTGATTTAAATACTTATTCTCTGTTGCAGTCGTTATTTAAGATTCATAGCTCTTTTTTTTTAATCTTTTGATTCCGCGAAATGTTGTCTAATTATAATCCTGGTACTTTTGATAACTATTTACACCACTGGGTCGATGCCACTGCTGGTGGACATTTCGTCCCCAAGGGTATCACCAGCCCAGTAGTCAGCACTTCGGTGTTGACATGAATATCAATTATATGGTCATTTTTATAAATTTTCTGTTTACAAAACTTTGAATTTTTCGAAAAACTAAGGATTTTCTTACCCCAGGAGTAGATTACCTTAGCCATATTTGGCACAACTTTTAGGAATTTATTATCCTCAATGCTCTACAACTTTGTATTTATTTGGCTTTTTAACTATTTTGATCTGAGCGTCACTGATGAGTCTTATGTAGACGAAACGCGCGTCTGGCGTATAAAATTATAATCCTGGTACTTTTGATAACTATTTACACCACTGGGTCGATGCCACTGCTGGTGGACGTTTCGTCCCCGAGGGTACCACCAGCCCAGTAGTCAGCACTTCGGTGTTGACATGAATATCAATTATATGGTCATTTTTATAAATTTTCTGTTTACAAAACTTTGAATTTTTCGAAAAACTAAGGATTTTCTAACCCCAGGAGTAGATTACCTTAGCCATATTTGGCACAACTTTTAGGAATTTATTATCCTCAATGCTCTACAACTTTGTATTTATTTGGCTTTTTAACTATTTTGATCTGAGCGTCACTGATGAGTCTTATGTAGACGAAACGCGCGTCTGGCGTATAAAATTATAATCCTGGTACTTTTGATAACTATTTACACCACTGGGTCGATGCCACTGCTGGTGGACGTTTCGTCCCCGAGGGTACCACCAGCCCAGTAGTCAGCACTTCGGTGTTGACATGAATATCAATTATATGGTCATTTTTATAAATTTTCTGTTTACAAAACTTTGAATTTTTCGAAAAACTAAGGATTTTCTAACCCCAGGAGTAGATTACCTTAGCCATATTTGGCACAACTTTTAGGAATTTATTATCCTCAATGCTCTACAACTTTGTATTTATTTGGCTTTTTAACTATTTTGATCTTAGCGTCACTGATGAGTCTTATGTAGACGAAACGCGCGTCTGGCGTATAAAATTATAATCCTGGTACTTTTGATAACTATTTACACCACTGGGTCGATGCCACTGCTGGTGGACGTTTCGTCCCCGAGGGTACCACCAGCCCAGTAGTCAGCACTTCGGTGTTGACATGAATATCAATTATATGGTCATTTTTATAAATTTTCTGTTTACAAAACTTTGAATTTTTCGAAAAACTAAGGATTTTCTAACCCCAGGAGTAGATTACCTTAGCCATATTTGGCACAACTTTTAGGAATTTATTATCCTCAATGCTCTACAACTTTGTATTTATTTGGCTTTTTAACTATTTTGATCTTAGCGTCACTGATGAGTCTTATGTAGACGAAACGCGCGTCTGGCGTATAAAATTATAATCCTGGTACTTTTGATAACTATTTACACCACTGGGTCGATGCCACTGCTGGTGGACGTTTCGTCCTTGAGGGTATCACCAGCCCAGTAGTCAGCACTTCGGTGTTGACATGAATATCAATTATATGGTCATTTTTATGAATTTTCTGTTTACAAAACTTTGAATTTTTCGAAAAACTAAGGATTTTCTTACCCCAGGAGTAGATTACCTTAGCCATATTTGGCACAACTTTTAGGAATTTTTTATCCTCAATGCTCTTCAACTTTGTATTTATTTGGCTTTTTAACTATTTTGATCTGAGCGTCACTGATGAGTCTTATGTAGACGAAACGCGCGTCTGGCGTATAAAATTATAATCCTGGTACTTTTGATAACTATTTACACCACTGGGTCGATGCCACTGCTGGTGGACGTTTCGTCCCCGAGGGTATCACCAGCCCAGTAGTCAGCACTTCGGTGTTGACATGAATATCAATTATATGGTCATTTTTATAAATTTTCTGTTTACAAAACTTTGAATTTTTCGAAAAACTAAGGATTTTCTTACCCCAGGAGTAGATTACCTTAGCCATATTTGGCACAACTTTTAGGAATTTATTATCCTCAATGCTCTACAACTTTGTATTTATTTGGCTTTTTAACTATTTTGATCTGAGCGTCACTGATGAGTCTTAAGTAGACGAAACGCGCGTCTGGCGTATAAAATTATAATCCTGGTACTTTTGATAACTATTTACACCACTGGGTCGATGCCACTGCTGGTGGACGTTTCGTCCTTGAGGGTATCACCAGCCCAGTAGTCAGCACTTCGGTGTTGACATGAATATCAATTATATGGTCATTTTTATAAATTTTCTGTTTACAAAACTTTGAATTTTTCGAAAAACTAAGGATTTTCTTACCCCAGGAGTAGATTACCTTAGCCATATTTGGCACAACTTTTAGGAATTTTTTATCCTCAATGCTCTTCAACTTTGTATTTATTTGGCTTTTTAACTATTTTGATCTGAGCGTCACTGATGAGTCTTAAGTAGACGAAACGCGCGTCTGGCGTATAAAATTATAATCCTGGTACTTTTGATAACTATTTCATATCAAAGAAACACAAAGCAGACATTTTACCAGTATTAATGCTGTTAGATAGTGGAGAAATTAAACTCTTGGAAGTTCAGAATATATAAATGTTAACAATATGCCGCACAAGCAATGTACAGACCTATGATACATAGTAGTGCATATAAACTTTTCATTCCAGGATATATGGGTTTACTAAACTTCAAAGTAAAATATTCACAATTGTACAAGTGTCCGGAAACTGATTTTCTATGGGAAATAGAAATGTCTTCATTTACAGAAGTGCAATCTTCTACTAGTATTATTGTTTCTTATTTGAAATTGGACAATGTCTATTCTAAAGGTTCGTGCTCTAGATTTGTTCAAAACACTTGTCAGTCGTATATCAAATGTTTGCTACAAGATGTATCCACCATTAGATATCTGCATTGATTATCAAATTGTACATCATGTATAGCCGAACTTGTTCCGTAAATGTTGTTATCAAAACTTACACAACATTTTGAGTGAACAACAACAAAAATTAACGGTATGGTACCAAATTCATGCTATTTGAAAAGTATTTTTTCTTTTGTTTTTATTTAATGCCTGATGTTTAAGTGTAAAGCAAACCAAAATACCGATATCTGACCACCTCATGTTTTGAAAACTTCTTAAGCATGTTATATTTCTATAATTTTGAGTCTTGATTAAATAGACTAATACGTTGTCTTTAGAATCACATTATATTCTTAAATAAAAGGCTGCTACTTAAAGTGACAAACATTCATTTTGATATAAGTCAACTATGGAACAGAAAAAATATAAAATGTGAGAAACATATGAAAATCATTGTTTGTATTATCAACTGTTCTAGTCAAGTTCACTAAATTGAAACTGTTGCAAGTTTGCCTGTTTTGATTCTAATCCTACACCACAAGGTTGTATAAAGTTGTAACAATTAGAAATGAATAACCAGTTGAAGCGGAAACTCCATGGTTGCAATAGTCGTCATCACAAGTGTGATCATCCATTTCTGCACCTGATGAACAACCTCGGATTACATCTAAAAATAAAAGGAACATGACCATCATGTGGATGTCAAATAAACATGCATCAATAACGACAATTAAGACACGATACAAGAAATGAAATGAAGGTAGTAAGGCGACATATATATCATTTCGATGGTATATATTTTGTTCCTTTTGTTTTAACAAACAATTGCTTGCAGTATGTTGTCCTGTGTAAAAGAAACAGAACAAAAATTGTGTCTGCGTAGTTAAAAACATGTGTAGGTTTGGTACTAGCGCACATTATTAGTCCTACATTATATCCAATCCCTATGCACGAGTCATTCTAAAATGAGGGTGGAAACTGAAAATATGTCATAGACAACAAATCCACCATGAAAGAGAAATAGCACTGGTACTAAAGGGTTTTTACGCTATATATTTGGACGCCAAACTTTATACACGTTTGTTGTGCGAACGTTGTATTTTCTGTCATTAAGAGGATATCGGCATCCTAAAGCTATGCATCATAAAAATTAAGAACCCATTAATAACAATATGAGCTTAAAAGACAAAGTTAATGTCAACAATATGTTTATTTCCCCGTCTCCCTTGTTTACCGAAGAAATATTAAATGTGAAACTCAGGATCGATTATCTCTTTGGTGTGGTATAATGTCTGATGCTGTGAGTAGCATGATTTTTAAAAGCGAAATTATTGTGTTTTTTTTTATAATTCTGAAACTGAAAGTCGTATTTTCACCAACATTTTTTTTATTTTTTCAACAGGCAAGTGAATGTCTAAGTACCTGTGGTTCCATCATGTTTTATCACCATTTTGATACAATCGTCAGAACAATAAACCACCGTAAAATATGACAGAGCCACATAATGGTACACACTAATGCTACACTGAGGAATTTGCCATGAAGTGCATTTAAAGCACTTGATTCCACCTGAAAAATCAACAGATTAATGAGCAGTTAGATCATAACAGTATAGAGTTATTTAGTGCATAATATTGATACATTTAATGCAAAAATAAGACCATCTTTAACTTTTGGGTTTTTTGTAACTATACCTACGAGGTGTGATTCAACAAAATCATAGTACGTCACATACGGGTGCATACGAAAAAGGGTCGAACAAAATATTTCCATGAATTTGACAGCTGTAGGAATAATGAGGAAATGAATATACATTCCATTGCAGTAAAACAAATCTGGATCATAAACATATATCTTAGGTGTTTAAAATCACCATTATATTTTTTATTTGGTTATCACTATAGAATATTTTGAAAACTAGAGGTCGCATGGTTATAAAAGCTTGTACACAGGTAAACAAGGGATGTATATTTTGTTGGTTAACTTGCAGTGATCGTTATTTTCTTAAATCCAATGAAATGACAGCATAAAAAAACACTATGGAACACTGCAAATATAAGACTCCTGTTAATAATATTTCATGACGAAGATTTTTATTTAAATATAACCCTTTGCTTTTTCGATGATCATGCATGTACTCATGTATGCATTTAGGCAGGAGAATATCCCTATTATATTCTACTTGCTTTACATTCTCACCTGAGAAAGTAATTATTATAGAAGTGTAAGTTCTACGTTTAATTCGAGTAGCAATTGATCTTAATCATAAATATACATTTGAAAAAATAAAATTGAGAATGGAAATATGGAATGTGTCAAAGAGACCACAATCCGACTATAGCAGAAGGCCACAAATGGGTTTTCAAACTGCGAGAGAATTCGGCAGACGGAGGCAGATTTAATCATATTTTATTTCTAAAACAAGTGTTGCGTGCGCAGAAATTTGTATCAAACATGAATTTCTTCATAATCCGAAAGTTATTTTTTAATATATGAACAATGTTAGATTTTGCTGTTTGCTAGACTGCAAGTTTTATATTTTATTCAATTCAGGTATTTGTTTGATACATAATAAATGATAGAAATCGTTACTGGCATAGCTTTGAAAACAGCAATGGAACGACGTAGAAAGAAAAAGTATATCTAATTGTTAACTTAAGGGCATATGATACAGTTTTGATCCCGTATTTACATTTTGATAAAAATTTCCATATAGACTATTTTGTACCTGATTAAATCAAATATATAATAAAAATATCCCTTTGTGTGCTTTTTTTTGAGTAAAATGAGGCCGAAAATTTGCACAAAATTCGGATTACTGGCCATATTTTCACTTTCAAAAGAAACCGATAACGTTTTTGTTTTAAAAGATAAACACAAATTGTTTTTTGTTAAATAGTTTAAAATTTCTGTATTTTATAAGTATTCAAAAAATTTATACATTTGTTTTTGCAGAAATAACTCATATTTATCAAATGTTCATGAATGTAGAAAAATACATCATTTTTTGCTGTATATTTATCAAATTAAAAAATTGCACTATTTACGTTTTCATGAAAATTGGCATACAACATCTTCTCGCGTAATCAAACCAAATGGCATTTAAAAAAAGAGGGATCCATGAACTCGTTTTCAAGATAAATCAGTCTAAATGATAAAAATCAGTCGAAAACTGAATCTTTTCCCAATAAGTCATAGTTTGACGACGCGAAAAAAACAATTTACGTTAGCATTTTCATAACCTCCCCTGTAACTGTATCGTATGCCCTTAATGGCATGTAAAATAGGAACAACTACTGGACAGTTAAATGACTTGATGCAAGGATATATCATAAAGAAAACAGTTTAATTCTAATTTCCAAATTCGTCTTTCTATCTCGATAAGTAAAAGTACATAAGCAAATAAAACGTAAATTAGAACTAATCAGTGTAGGAAAATAATAACTGAACCAAAATAGTTTACCCTACTTGTATAATGTCACGACGCCGTTCAGTGTTATAAAATTAGTATGTCTAAGTTAATACAGAAATCATTCAGAGTACAGGAATACATGAAGTTGAGCATTGTTAAAAGTATACTTATTTACAACTCTAGATTTCTTATTATCCTAACCATAATTTTCAATAAGATTAGGCGATGTGGATAATAAATTGTCGACACAATCCATCAAATTACTAATTGATTAAAGAAGATAAAGTCGCTTACTGCCTTTTGGTTCTTTTATGGTCGATATATTCCCAGAGTCAATAGCATGTATTGTCATGAAGAATGCTGTAAAAAGGAGAAAATGAATTTCTATGAATCAATTGTGAGCTACGATAATCATACAGTAATTTATAACGTGCCTTTCCATTATAATGTAAAAATAGGTATTTGATATAAAAAAAAAATCGACAAATTGTACAAATCAATTTTAAAATCTTATCAAAATAAATTACCATATTGTTTTTGATGACTAACTCACCAAAAATCTATGAAATTCTCTTGAAATTTCCAAAAAGGTGACACCTGAAATAAATATACTCACTTGTAATTAAACAAATTAATATTGGCATTCTATCCATCTCTCTGTTGTCTAAATAATCTTCAGCATACTAGGAAAGATATGGATTTCCAACAATACTTAAAAATATCTCGAAACTTTGTTATACAGGACAAAACAAGCTTCCGAATATCTTGCGCTCCGTTTGGTTGTTTTGAATTGATTTTGAAAACACTTTTATATGCAATCGCATTTTACGTATTTCGTAATTTTATATTCTATACCTAATAATAGGTACATAAACTTTCTCTGTATGTCTAATTAAGGACTTCCAAGTATGAGCCAAAGATTTATATCTATATCGAGACGCATTGAAAAGAACAACTAAACCGTTAAATATCATCTTGGTAACGCGTGATATAAATAATTACATTAGATGTATGTTTCATTATAAAACGTTATTCTGATTGGCTAACTGCACATCACGTTTTATTCATTAGGCGGTTGTATCACACAATAAAACTAATCATTCATGATGACACGAGTCCCATAATAAAGTGCACAGGCAAATTAAATAAAAACTCGATGTTAATCCTAGCTACAAAATGTAATTATAAGTATTGAATGCTTCTTTCTGTAACTTCATAGGGTTGTAAAAGCGTTGACCGTGCGCACATTTTAAGAATGAAGCGCTTTCGCGCTTCATACAAAATGTACTTCAGTCAACGCTTTTATACCCCAATAAAGTTACAAAAAGAAGCATTCAATTCTTAAATGAAACTTCAGTTTTCAAGACGACAAACATACTTAAGTCATACTCTAGGAGTTAAATAACTAATTAGGAAAACAAATCACAGAAAGTTCTGGTCCTTGATTAGTTTATTAATGTTATATTAGGGTCTTGAATTAATAAATAATTCCTTCATGGCATGCTCTTTGCTCATTTTGACGTGGATAGGAATTATATTTGTCGGTATTTTACACTGAGCATTTGAGTCAGAATAGTAGTCTTCATCGTTCCAACCTCTTATTCATTGTTTCGAAGTGTAATGTAGGTTGACACATACTCCAAACTGATGAATTTGTGTCTCGTTTGTATACACTTATTGTAAGATTATAAAGTAACAAGGACCATTTTGTAGTAAACTACATTCTACACAGTAAAGCAGAGAATTGTACACAAACCTATTTACCATAATTATTCGATATGTTCATGACATGCAGACAAGCTGTTCCTAGCAAACTAATGTTTGTTTTTGTGTTATTATTACAGCAAGTTCCTTTGAGTGTAGACAGAAGCAAATATAAATTTATGCATATTGTGTGCGCCTTTCGCAAAATTATTTCTCAAGCCTTACACATTTTCATACTTAAATAACAAATATTGAGTAGCAACCATTTAATTTTAAATATCACTAGCAACAATGTTATAAAACTATAAAGTATTGTACCTCGTGGTTGACGATATCTTAGTGTTTTTTGTTTGTTTTTTTTCTAAATTGGTATTGGAATCACTTTTATTATTCATATATATTTAAATACTAATCAATTACTACATCATCTGCCGTTTTGTGTCTTGTTGATAACTTCTTTGTTTCTGATACATATGTTTTTACTTACTTAAGAAAACCTAAAATAACTGCTAATCGATTTAAATCAACTTTCATAAAAATAATGAAAACCTTAGTTGTTATAACGACGAAAACAAAATTTGCACGAACAGAGCTAATTAACCTTTTTGTAAAACTAAATCACAGTAAGTTCCAATACTTGATTTTGATATGCTGATGTACTGGACATTCAACTTGACAGAAATTGACTACAATCGTGTTTTTTTTTTTCGGAAATGAGGAAAGGAGAAACATGCTGCTACTAATGTTTTCATTCAGTGATTGCAAATCACGATTGTTTTCATTTTATAAAGCGGTATATGGTTACCTTTTTCAACATAACTCTTGGTGGTATATTTTAGTTTTTGTATTCCTTTTATTCTTAAAGATTGTCTTATTCAGTGCAGCAAAGTCTGAAAACATAACCCGTCCTCCCAACCCATTGCTATATGAAATTCTTGTTTTCATAATTTTTCAAGTATACATTGTTGACAAAACATGTTTAGAGAAATGAATTCCCTTAAAAACACAAATTTTAGTACAGAAAACGTTATCAAATTTGATTTTTGTACTTCGTGTTTGACCATGTTTTTTTTTTGTCAAGATCAACAATGTCACTAAGGAACAATAATACTATTATATACTTAAACTACGATTTAAAAATTGTGCGTTTTCAATTAACCCTTTTCTATTGTACTATTTAACAGACAAAGTAGACAATATGAAATGAATTTAATAAAAGCTCTGTCAATTGTATAACAAAAGACAATTTAACGACAGTACGAAAATTTCCGTTATCTGCGTATTAAAAGTAGTATTTTGTACACTAGGAAGATTACATACGATTTTAAATTAAAATAAAATCAAAATATATTCTAATGCAATTCCTGTGCCATAGAGTAGACAAACTATTATGTAACATCTATCAAAAGATAACACAACATTATTTTGTCTTTCAGAAAATAGTATGCATATCATTTTTACATATTTTTTCGGCTTGAAATCAATTGAGTATATTTCAATAAAACAGCAAACAAACAGTCACAGTAAAATCAAAACAGGCGTTTTCTGCACTTGACACTTTTCATTTCTTCCACTTACCAAAATTTGAATCGCAGTGAGCTAATAGATCAAATACACTGCATGTTTAAAAAAAAAAGAGGGGTTAACTTGTAAACCTAACGCAACCTAACCAGTTTGGTAACAAGCCGTGACGTTAAACTCAAAGAAATGTCCAGTGTCAAATACCAGTAATTATAATTAGAACAAACATATATCATACAAGACAAATTTCACATGAAGCCTTCGGTGTCACATTTTCTTCTGATCGAATTTAAATAAATATACAGAAAACGAATTCAATGTTCTCGTTTCTCGTTTTCATATAGATTAGACCGTTGGTTTTACCTTTTGAATGGTTTTACACTAATAATTTTTGAGGCCATTTATAGCTTGCAGTTCGGTGTGAGCTTAGACTTCGTGTTGATGGCCGTACCTTCACCTATAACGGTTAACTTTCATAAATTTTTACTTGTATGGAGAGTTGTCTCACTGGCACTCCTACCTCATCTTCCTATATCTATATAGGGAGATGACCAATTCTGACGAGCATGTGTGCTTTGGGTAGTTGTAGTAGATCATATGAAGCTGAGCAATATTCATATTCTTATGTCAGTGTCCAATTTCTTGTTACTTAGTTGACAAACTGACGGACAAACTACCGGAAGTATCGACGCAATGGTATATGTAACATTAATGGTACCGGTTTCACTACAGGCGCATTTTGTCACTTTAAAATATTACACTTCAGGCCATATTAATATGTCTTACAAAAATCTGTAAATGTTGTTACGGTAGTGATAATAAAACCAGAGGATCAATAAGTACACCAAAGCCGGTAATAAATATTTCATACAATAGTTCTTTAACATATTGACACCACTGCTTCCTTTATAGTTAAAAAGATCTAACGTAATAAATGCAATTATTTAATCTTAATTATGTTAATAGCAGCTTTATTATTTATAAAGCAAATAACTTGACTTTTTTAAATTCAATTTTGTTTGTTCGTCCTTTTTTTTTTTAATTTAGAATAGAGTACACTAAGTTTTATTGTTTTCTATTAAATTCTTTATAACTATTGCTAAGGAAGTATTTGCATGCAGTTAATTGTCATGTTTCATAACAATACTTATTATATTTTGTTTGTTGCCATAAGTGAATAGTTCATATATTTTTGCAAATGTTGGCAAAGTTTAAAGACACAGTCAATATCAACGCTGTCACCTAGAAACATTATAACAATTATATTCCGAATTACGCATTTAAAACTGAGTGTTATAGTCAACCTTGAACTTTAAATCACAATTAAATATTCTTTAATTACGGATTTGAAATTTATCAACCTTGAGCTATATATCACAAGTCAACGAAGAATAAGAACGAAATTTTATAATAAATGTTCTCTTAAATACAAACATATGAAAGTGTTAACAATTATATTTTATTTGATCAATAGTTTGTATATTATATACATCTTAAATATTCAACACATGTGGCTCTCAGACACCAGTATTTAAAGTCATCAATTTGTTTTACTGTTTCATCTGTATATGAGGTAAAGTGGATTTCGAATATACGACAATGTGACAACGACAGAAAATATACTTAAAAAATCTCTAGGGCAACACACAGTTATTATCATACGGTCTATACACCATAATATATCCAATCAACTCCGAATAAAATATTGTAGAGAAAAAAAAATCCGGATAATCTTTGGAAAAGAAAAAAATGTAGGCATGACCGTTTTGCTTCACTAAAAATAATTTCAATTTCGATTAAAAAATATCTTCAATATTTTTATAGAGACAATTAATGATTATGCATTGTTTTAATTCTTGCCTTTGCTTTTTGCCTCTTAAACTTAATATGAAGCAACATCGACATGCAAATCTCCTGTAGTAAAATTTGTAACTCAGATTTTATTGTAGAAGTCGATATAATTACATAGCCTCAATGATATCTATGTTGAAAGTAAAATCACAAAAATTACTGACCACCGAGAAAAAGTTAAAAAGGATATTCTCTAAACAAATGACAAAATCAATAGCTCAAATACATCAAACGAATAGATAACAACTGTCAATTTTCTGCAATTTCCTAGAAAGGGAAGAATGATGATACAGTCTTTCATCAATCCTCCCCCTCGTTATTTACTATACGTGCATTACCTATTGGCTGAATAGTGGTCACCACATTACCACTAGATGGTGTATTGATGTTGTTCGCAGACAACGCCGTAAAGCCAACTGTTTATACAAAAAAATTTTTTTTATAGAAATGTTGAAAAATGTAGAAACAACAATAATACAGATGAAAAAGTAAACATGCATATTCTTCTTATACAATTGAGATAAGTGAGTTGCTTTGACGACAGAGAAAAACAGCGTTTACACTTACAACACATTTTAACATTTACTATCGAACATCTATTTACTATTAGTCAACTTTGTTGGTCGCCTCTCTCTTTTCTCTCTCTCAAATAGAACATAAGTAGCAGTTTATTCAGGTTTTGTACAAGAAGATTTTTATTACGGATTTGACTATGATATAAATCTTCATTGTATGTGGATACCAATTCTTATAAAGGCGAAATAGGAAGAGCTAAAATGGATCTTTTTAAGTATATTAATTTTACTAAGAAGCAAATCAAATTGTTAAAAGGTCAATTTCCTAGGCAAACGGCACACATATAGAGTAGACCGTACTCACTTTTTGTAATTGGATTTCAAAAGAACAGTTATGTAAACAATATACTCACCAAAATTAAAAACCAATATAATCTGATTAAGGTACACTGTCTTCATACTTAATTTTTTTCCCTTGGTAAATAGTTTTAGTCTAGTATTTATCGGCTCAGATCTGCAACTGTTACAATAGATATGCGTGTCAGAAATTATCGAAAAGTTCTTTTGAAATTATATATACGGTGTATCTTTAAACTTATCGATTATCTCATAAAATTTTCTTATCGTTATTGAATTGGTCGTGATTATGTGAATGGTTGCCTAGATAAATATTTAGAAAATTTTATGATACATGAGGATTCCTGCTTATTTCATCAGTATATACTTAAATCCTTATAAGTAGTAACTGGGAATTTCCATTTCTAGAGATATTCACGCAACAATTCCTTAATTACACGTTTATTTAGCCTGAAGTATTTGAATGATCTGTAAATCCGTGTTAACGAAAGTAATACAATAAACAAATTCTACTCAATGTGATTATCAAAATTCATATTGCAACAAAAATTTTGATTATATCAGTTTTGTTTACCCAAGACGATATTGAATATAATAAATGTTCAGGTGACAAATGAAATTACTAACATTTTTAACATAGAAGCATGTTTCAGGTTTGTATAGATTATTGACACTGATCAGCCGAAATATTTGTCAACATGATTTTATAACATCATTTTTGTATAATACAAATATCAGTACCGTCTAGAAATTCTTTGGCCAAATTATATATGCTATTTTTACCCTTCGACAAACACGTTTGATCAATTGTGAACTTTATAATGTATGACTGTTGTAAACGTTTTTAAAGTCATGTTAAATTAGATAACATATGATTAAATTCGAATAATTGATATTCGTCATCTCGTTTTAAATTGGGTGAAATTAAACAGATAAATCGTTTACAAGTCTTGATAAAAACTTTAATAATGAAGACTCTTGATCTACAACGTCAAAACTCTCGATTTGTTTTTAATTATCTCAAGTGATAACTACACTCTTAATTCACCATAATTATTCGATATGTTCATGACATGCAGACAAGCTGTTCCTAGCAAACTAATGTTTGTTTTTGTGTTATTATTACAGCAAGTTCCTTTGAGTGTAGACAGAAGCAAATATAAATTTATGCATATTGTGTGCGCCTTTCGCAAAATTATTTCTCAAGCCTTACACATTTTCATACTTAAATAACAAATATTGAGTAGCAACCATTTAATTTTAAATATCACTAGCAACAATGTTATAAAACTATAAAGTATTGTACCTCGTGGTTGACGATATCTTAGTGTTTTTTGTTTGTTTTTTTTTCTAAATTGGTATTGGAATCACTTTTATTATTCACATATATTTAAATACTAATCAATTACTACATCATCTGCCGTTTTGTGTCTTGTTGATAACTTCTTTGTTTCTGATACATATGTTTTTACTTACTTAAGAAAACCTAAAATAACTGCTAATCGATTTAAATCAACTTTCATAAAAATAATGAAAACCTTAGTTGTTATAACGACGAAAACAAAATTTGCACGAACAGAGCTAATTAACCTTTTTGTAAAACTAAATCACAGTAAGTTCCAATACTTGATTTTGATATGCTGATGTACTGGACATTCAACTTGACAGAAATTGACTACAATCGTGTTTTTTTTCGGAAATGAGGAAAGGAGAAACATGCTGCTACTAATGTTTTCATTCAGTGATTGCAAATCACGATTGTTTTCATTTTATAAAGCGGTATATGGTTACCTTTTTCAACATAACTCTTGGTGGTATATTTTAGTTTTTGTATTCCTTTTATTCTTAAAGATTGTCTTATTCAGTGCAGCAAAGTCTGAAAACATAACCCGTCCTCCCAACCCATTGCTATATGAAATTCTTGTTTTCATAATTTTTCAAGTATACATTGTTGACAAAACATGTTTAGAGAAATGAATTCCCTTAAAAACACAAATTTTAGTACAGAAAACGTTATCAAATTTGATTTTTGTACTTCGTGTTTGACCATGTTTTTTTTTTTGTCAAGATCAACAATGTCACTAAGGAACAATAATACTATTATATACTTAAACTACGATTTAAAAATTGTGCGTTTTCAATTAACCCTTTTCTATTGTACTATTTAACAGACAAAGTAGACAATATGAAATGAATTTAATAAAAGCTCTGTCAATTGTATAACAAAAGACAATTTAACGACAGTACGAAAATTTCCGTTATCTGCGTATTAAAAGTAGTATTTTGTACACTAGGAAGATTACATACGATTTTAAATTAAAATAAAATCAAAATATATTCTAATGCAATTCCTGTGCCATAGAGTAGACAAACTATTATGTAACATCTATCAAAAGATAACACAACATTATTTTGTCTTTCAGAAAATAGTATGCATATCATTTTTACATATTTTTTCGGCTTGAAATCAATTGAGTATATTTCAATAAAACAGCAAACAAACAGTCACAGTAAAATCAAAACAGGCGTTTTCTGCACTTGACACTTTTCATTTCTTCCACTTACCAAAATTTGAATCGCAGTGAGCTAATAGATCAAATACACTGCATGTTTAAAAAAAAAAGAGGGGTTAACTTGTAAACCTAACGCAACCTAACCAGTTTGGTAACAAGCCGTGACGTTAAACTCAAAGAAATGTCCAGTGTCAAATACCAGTAATTATAATTAGAACAAACATATATCATACAAGACAAATTTCACATGAAGCCTTCGGTGTCACATTTTCTTCTGATCGAATTTAAATAAATATACAGAAAACGAATTCAATGTTCTCGTTTCTCGTTTTCATATAGATTAGACCGTTGGTTTTACCTTTTGAATGGTTTTACACTAATAATTTTTGAGGCCATTTATAGCTTGCAGTTCGGTGTGAGCTTAGACTTCGTGTTGATGGCCGTACCTTGACCTATAACGGTTAACTTTCATAAATTTTTACTTGTATGGAGAGTTGTCTCACTGGCACTCCTACCTCATCTTCCTATATCTATATAGGGAGATGACCAATTCTGACGAGCATGTGTGCTTTGGGTAGTTGTAGTAGATCATATGAAGCTGAGCAATATTCATATTCTTATGTCAGTGTCCAATTTCTTGTTACTTAGTTGACAAACTGACGGACAAACTACCGGAAGTATCGACGCAATGGTATATGTAACATTAATGGTACCGGTTTCACTACAGGCGCATTTTGTCACTTTAAAATATTACACTTCAGGCCATATTAATATGTCTTACAAAAATCTGTAAATGTTGTTACGGTAGTGATAATAAAACCAGAGGATCAATAAGTACACCAAAGCCGGTAATAAATATTTCATACAATAGTTCTTTAACATATTGACACCACTGCTTCCTTTATAGTTAAAAAGATCTAACGTAATAAATGCAATTATTTAATCTTAATTATGTTAATAGCAGCTTTATTATTTATAAAGCAAATAACTTGACTTTTTTAAATTCAATTTTGTTTGTTCGTCCTTTTTTTTTTAATTTAGAATAGAGTACACTAAGTTTTATTGTTTTCTATTAAATTCTTTATAACTATTGCTAAGGAAGTATTTGCATGCAGTTAATTGTCATGTTTCATAACAATACTTATTATATTTTGTTTGTTGCCATAAGTGAATAGTTCATACATTTTTGCAAATGTTGGCAAAGTTTAAAGACACAGTCAATATCAACGCTGTCACCTAGAAACATTATAACAATTATATTCCGAATTACGCATTTAAAACTGAGTGTTATAGTCAACCTTGAACTTTAAATCACAATTAAATATTCTTTAATTACGGATTTGAAATTTATCAACCTTGAGCTATATATCACAAGTCAACGAAGAATAAGAACGAAATTTTATAATAAATGTTCTCTTAAATACAAACATATGAAAGTGTTAACAATTATATTTTATTTAATCAATAGTTTGTATATTATATACATCTTAAATATTCAACACATGTGGCTCTCAGACACCAGTATTTAAAGTCATCAATTTGTTTTACTGTTTCATCTGTATATGAGGTAAAGTGGATTTCGAATATACGACAATGTGACAACGACAGAAAATATACTTAAAAAATCTCTAGGGCAACACACAGTTATTATCATACGGTCTATACACCATAATATATCCAATCAACTCCGAATAAAATATTGTAGAGAAAAAAAAATCCGGATAATCTTTGGAAAAGAAAAAAATGTAGGCATGACCGTTTTGCTTCACTAAAAATAATTTCAATTTCGATTAAAAAATATCTTCAATATTTTTATAGAGACAATTAATGATTATGCATTGTTTTAATTCTTGCCTTTGCTTTTTGCCTCTTAAACTTAATATGAAGCAACATCGACATGCAAATCTCCTGTAGTAAAATTTGTAACTCAGATTTTATTGTAGAAGTCGATATAATTACATAGCCTCAATGATATCTATGTTGAAAGTAAAATCACAAAAATTACTGACCACCGAGAAAAAGTTAAAAAGGATATTCTCTAAACAAATGACAAAATCAATAGCTCAAATACATCAAACGAATAGATAACAACTGTCAATTTTCTGCAATTTCCTAGAAAGGGAAGAATGATGATACAGTCTTTCATCAATCCTCCCCCTCGTTATTTACTATACGTGCATTACCTATTGGCTGAATAGTGGTCACCACATTACCACTAGATGGTGTATTGATGTTGTTCGCAGACAACGCCGTAAAGCCAACTGTTTATACAAAAAAAAATTTTTTATAGAAATGTTGAAAAATGTAGAAACAACAATAATACAGATGAAAAAGTAAACATGCATATTCTTCTTATACAATTGAGATAAGTGAGTTGCTTTGACGACAGAGAAAAACAGCGTTTACACTTACAACACATTTTAACATTTACTATCGAACATCTATTTACTATTAGTCAACTTTGTTGGTCGCCTCTCTCTTTTCTCTCTCTCAAATAGAACATAAGTAGCAGTTTATTCAGGTTTTGTACAAGAAGATTTTTATTACGGATTTGACTATGATATAAATCTTCATTGTATGTGGATACCAATTCTTATAAAGGCGAAATAGGAAGAGCTAAAATGGATCTTTTTAAGTATATTAATTTTACTAAGAAGCAAATCAAATTGTTAAAAGGTCAATTTCCTAGGCAAACGGCACACATATAGAGTAGACCGTACTCACTTTTTGTAATTGGATTTCAAAAGAACAGTTATGTAAACAATATACTCACCAAAATTAAAAACCAATATAATCTGATTAAGGTACACTGTCTTCATACTTAATTTTTTTCCCTTGGTAAATAGTTTTAGTCTAGTATTTATCGGCTCAGATCTGCAACTGTTACAATAGATATGCGTGTCAGAAATTATCGAAAAGTTCTTTTGAAATTATATATACGGTGTATCTTTAAACTTATCGATTATCTCATAAAATTTTCTTATCGTTATTGAATTGGTCGTGATTATGTGAATGGTTGCCTAGATAAATATTTAGAAAATTTTATGATACATGAGGATTCCTGCTTATTTCATCAGTATATACTTAAATCCTTATAAGTAGTAACTGGGAATTTCCATTTCTAGAGATATTCACGCAACAATTCCTTAATTACACGTTTATTTAGCCTGAAGTATTTGAATGATCTGTAAATCCGTGTTAACGAAAGTAATACAATAAACAAATTCTACTCAATGTGATTATCAAAATTCATATTGCAACAAAAATTTTGATTATATCAGTTTTGTTTACCCAAGACGATATTGAATATAATAAATGTTCAGGTGACAAATGAAATTACTAACATTTTTAACATAGAAGCATGTTTCAGGTTTGTATAGATTATTGACACTGATCAGCCGAAATATTTGTCAACATGATTTTATAACATCATTTTTGTATAATACAAATATCAGTACCGTCTAGAAATTCTTTGGCCAAATTATATATGCTATTTTTACCCTTCGACAAACACGTTTGATCAATTGTGAACTTTATAATGTATGACTGTTGTAAACGTTTTTAAAGTCATGTTAAATTAGATAACATATGATTAAATTCGAATAATTGATATTCGTCATCTCGTTTTAAATTGGGTGAAATTAAACAGATAAATCGTTTACAAGTCTTGATAAAAACTTTAATAATGAAGACTCTTGATCTACAACGTCAAAACTCTCGATTTGTTTTTAATTATCTCAAGTGATAACTACACTCTTAATTCAGTCTGTATTGTCAAATAAGGGTAACATTATATTTGTGACAATACACATCAATTAATAAATGAAATGTTTGGCTATATATGAAAAGCGTAATATGAAAAACTAACAATCAAAAGCATGTTGACGTTAACAGGTCAAAATTCAGAGTCACATTCATGTTCACTTGCTAGATAATCGATATTGGAGTTTAACGCTACATATTATCAGAAGAGATAACTAATTTCTTAATTTATAAATTGGACCCTGTCATCCTTAAAAGGTTTGTATTTGAGCTGCATTAGTAAATATGTCTGCCATAAAAAAAAAATTAAAAGAAATATTCTGTATGTATTTGTTTGATAATTTACATTGATTGTCGAGTTGTGCATTTGGAGAATTAGAACTGGTACAAATAATATTGTTACTGTAAAGCAACTCCTGTGTGTAAAATATCAATTTGAGTAAATGGCAAAAAGATAAAGTTCCTGTCGATCACTTTTTCCTTTAAAAAGGAAGAAGTTATAAGTTGAAAGCAAAAGTTAGAATCACACAAATACCAAACTCCCAGGAAAGTTAATCAAACATACCAAACGAAGGGACAACAACTGTCACATTCCTGAATAGGCACAGTTGTTTTAAGGAATGGTTGATCAAATCTGTTAAAGCAAACATTCCAAAGATATAACATCCGACTTAATGTCACATAATAATGTTTATTTGTGTATTTTTCTGTGCTGCATGTTTTTGTATTTATTTGTACTGTAATCCTGTCATTTAAGGTGGTACCCAAAACTTTCACTAAAATTAATTTGGCTCGTTTAATTTTCATAAAATTTTGACAAAGTATTTACTTTGACCCTTTAACCAAAATATATAAATTTCAAAAGTTTTGAACCAACCATATTATCAGAAAAATTTCACTGGTTATATAGCAGATTGACAAACACCAATTTTGATCATTGAGAAGCTTAATATTCCTTTACAACACAACGTTATTAAAACGTTTGTCTGATTTTACAGAGTTATCTCCCTGTAGTGTTATGTACCACCTTAATAGTGTCATTTTAGTGTTATATTTACCATTGCCATTAAAAGCTAGGTTTGGCTAGCCGCAAAACCAGGTAAAACCCATATTTTTTTTTTCTAAAAGTGTCATGTACTAAGACATACGATAGACGACGTGAATACATAAAAGATATCTACAACAGATACAAACAAACAGTCTTGATTGTCATTTGTTTATAGGTTCAATTAGTGTTTCTCGTTTTTCGAGATAAAAATATAGACAAACTCGTTGGTTTTCCAGCTTGAATTGTTTTGCAATAGCTATTTTGGTGCCTTTCATAGCTTGCTGTTTGATGTGAGCATAGACTCCGTATTGAAGGCATTACTTTGACATATAATGGTTTTCTTTTACAAACTTTGAAATAAATGTGTCACATTGGCACTCTTGGCACATCTTTTGATATTTATAATTTAGTTCTGAGTGTCCCTCGATGTCTAATTATAAACAAAACATTTGACAATGGTAAAACAACATTTTTAAAGTCTTGTAGAACTCTAAAACATGGTATCTTTCTTTTTGATTAATGTATTATAATTGACCAAATTGATCTACACATTATGCCATTTAAATTTATAATTTTACAATATGAATTATTCTCGTAACTTAAATTGTAATACGTTATTTATGTCATTCAACTTTATTACTAAATGAATAAAATAGAGATTGGGTGTCCTTTCAAATCAAATCCACGAATATTGTTTTATACTACAAAAGGGTAATGCCCAGATCGACCATTCTTCACGATGTTTGGCTCTGAAATTAATGTGCCGTCATCATTTCCGTCATTGCACTGCCCGGCAAAATTTAATTTTATTTCGTACCAGATACGGTAAATATTGAGCTTACACTGAAACACTTTGTGGTACACATTCTCTTAACGCCCTCGGCAATGTAACAACAGATTTTTACACGTCAAAAGCTTTTCCTTCCTAGGAACCACGTCAATTCAACATGAAATGAGTGGGGGAATTTTACTTCTTATGTGTAATGACCGTCTTCAACACGATGAAGTTTACGTCACTTGTATTGTGAATTGCTTTGTAAAGACATGATTGTATATACAGTTAAAAATTAACACATTTGTGATTATAAACACAAATTGAGTCACTCTTCACAATACCCAGTTGAAGGCTGTTCCAGTTTATATATACTTTAGATAACTTCAGTTTTCTGTTTAAAATGAGTACCGAAGTGCGACTGAATGTGACCCACCCCCATTAAACTTCGTACTTTATATGGCCTTTTTTACATTTTTTTTATTCCAGAGTCTTTTGTAGACAAAACGCGCGTTAAGGTCAAATATAAAATTTCAATTCTGGTATATATGAATAGTTAATTCATATATTTATGCGTACAATGTTATATATGGGGGTGGTTTTCAGCACTGAAACACCCAAAATCCGGTGTGAATCCGGAATTAATGTGAGGGGTGCAAAAAATATTGTTCTGCGGAACGGAGTATGTTTCGAAATATTTTGGGTCAATTAGCCGAAAATGTCGTGACTTCATCAGCTTTGTCTACAAGTATTATAGTCTACTCAGCAAAACGTATACCCTAAAGGGTAGGGGACTACTTCGGTTTCGGTTAAAAATGAGTACAGAAGTCCCTCAAACCCAATTCATATTAATGCATAAAATTTTCAGCCCACTGATATATTGTTTTTGTTTTCGAAGATGGCGTACAACTTAAATGTATATTCCAAACTTCCAATAGCTTCTGTCGGGAAGACTATTCTTTTGGTTGTTATATTGACTGGGTGTATTTTGTCTGTGATACGCTTCACCAAAGTATATTTAACGGGTATTTTCTAGTAAACAATGTTTAATCTTCTAAAGAGTACACAAACGATGATGAATTTTCTGTTATATAAAATATCATTGATAGTATCTTATTCTATAAATTAGCTATTTACAAACTTTGAACTGCTAGAAATAAATGTAATGGATTTTCTACATAAAGAAATTTTTTTTCTGGGCAAACCCTTTCGGCTGTTTTAGGTCCTAAATGTCCTTCCACTTACTGAATATTGCGATCGGGAACCAGTCTAGATTTGGCTTTGTTTGTAGCACCACTAATGGATCTTTTGTAGACAAAAAGCGCATATAATATGACATGCAGGGGCCTTAAAGTGACAGCCAATCAGTTACAGACCGACTTTGTGTGAAATGGTAAAAAGACATTTGAAAAGAAATGCATTAATTTGAAAAATATTTGGTACAATTTAAAATAATTACAATGTATTCTAAAAAAACCATAGATATTATTCCTTTTTCTGTACAATGATTTAAAGCAGAATATAAGACACTTTAATTCTTTACTTGATTTATATTCGCGAACTTCGTTCTTACATAGTCTATTACAACACACTGTAAATGTCAATACACAATATTGAAATTTGTTGAGTTGTCTCATTGGCATTTATATCAGATCTTTTGGTTAAAATATTTTTCGTAAACAAATAAATATTTGTTTGCATTTTCCGTAAACAGTATATTGAAATACGACAATATTGATATAATGTATACACAGTTAATCAAGTTAGACGCCCTCGTTTCTTTGAGTCCGGCTATATAAATATATAATACTCCATATTGAAGGCCTCACTGTTACTTTGCGATTAAGAATAACATTAAAAGTGCTGTAAAATAGGTATGTGATAAATAAAAATTAGAATGTGTGGCATAAGTGCCAATGAAACAGCTCTCCTTCAAAGTCACAATGTGTAAAAAGTAAACAATTATAGGCCAAGTATTGCTTTTACACCGAGTCTTGACTCACACCGAATGACAATAACTTACTGGTACCTCACATAGCAATAGAAGAAAAAGAAACCATATGATCAGTAGTTAGGCGTATCTCGTGTTTGCTATAAGACGTGGTTCGGTACTTGTCTATCCCAAATTCATGTATTTAGTTTAAATGTTTAATGTTATATTTGTAATTCTCATCGGATTTTGTCAAATGTGTTGACGTCTTTTCTATTATATTTATGTGTTATGGTAAAGAAAATTAATCACCGTCTTCATTTATCAGATTTGATTTCGTTCAACGTAATCAGTCAATATTTTACGTTTGAAGTTAGATTCAAAACAAACCGAACATAGTTTTATAATATAGTTAATTGCTACCTTAGTTTGATATTAATAAGTATTAAAATGTGCTTTGTTATTAAATGCAATATCAGTATTTAGTTCAAATATATTATCTTAAATCAATCATAATTCTATCTTATTCATTCTTATGTGACGTCATTTTTCATTTTTTGATGATCTGTTTTACAAATTCAAATGACGTCATTTTTTCGTCATTTTTCAGTTTCAAATAGGACGTCACTGGGCGTAGAGGTTTAAACTTATTCGGATGTGTCTACTTTTGTGTTTCAAATGTCTGGTTATGTAAATGTATTTCAGTTGTTTCCTGTAATTAGTTAATACTTCAGTTTTATCATGTACATCTTTTGAATATTCATTTTATAAAATTTACTGTTTGCAAAAGTATAAATCATTCTAAATTATAGGGATTTTCTGGTAACTAACAGAAAACCCTTGCCGTTTTTGGCACAACCTTTTTGATCTTTTGGTCCTCGATGCTGTTCAACTTTGTACTCGTTTCTGCTTTCAAACTTTTGTATCTGGGCGTCACATGTAGGTCTTGTGTGGACAAAATACACTTCTGGCGTATTAAAATTTTGAACTTGTTGCCTTTTGTTGGCTGTTGTTCGTGTGATTCTTTGTCAATTGTGTTCTCCAATTTATTTATGTTGTAGTCCTGTGTTGTCATTTTGATGTTATATTTCACATGGCCATAAAAGTGCGAGGTTTGGCATGCCACAAAACCAGGTTCAACCCACCATTTTTTTCCTTTAAAAATGCCCTGTCCAAGTCAGGAATATGTCCATTGTTATATTATAGTTCGTTTCTGTGTGTATTACATTATAACGTTGTGTCGTTTGTTTTCTCTTATTTTTGAGTGTAAATTCACATTGCGATAAGACGTGTCACGGTACTTGTCTATCCCAAATTCATGTATTTGGTTTTGATGTTATATATATATGTTATATTTGTTATTCTCGTGGGATTTTGTCTATGTGTGTTACATTTTAGTGTTATGTCGTTGTTCTCCTCTTATATTTAATGCGTTTCCCTCGGTTTTAGTTTGTTACCCCGATTTTGTTTTTTGTCCATGGATTTATGAGTTTTGAACAGCGGTATACTACTGCTGCCTTTTTTTTGCATACGAATACTGAATTTGTCCTTAAGGATTGTTAATGTTATGCTGGTTAAAATATAAATTTACTTCTAAGAACGACACGTATTTCAACTGGTGTGTACAAATTCTGCACATTACTGTGATCCCCTTTCTCAATTCGGGGAAAAAAACCCGCACATTGATAGAATTAAATATAAAACTGAAAACGTCAGGTGGAAAGGTTCTCCAGAAAACGGGTAATAGACCGGCTCAACAATTCAATAGAAGTTCAGATCTAAACATTTATAAAAGTTTTTGTATATTTGCAAAGCGTTTTACATCAGGTGAACAAAATTGGAGCATGTAGCAGACTTAAGTTGTTCCAAATGCATTTATTGTTTTCATAAGAAACCGCACTCTTGTCGAATGTTCGTGCTTGTACAGATCATAGCAGAAAAATGACAAAGGAATTACAATAAGGCTTCGTGTACGTTTCCAATGTATGCAGACATTCAAATCAGCCATCAACAACATAAAAAAAAGCAAACAAAGCAAACAAATGAAAAAAAAAACATTATTTGAATAACTTCATATTCAAAACATATACATTCATTTATTTTATTTTTCTCACACAAACATATCAATAAATATACAAACACAACACAAATTGAAGCAACTGAAATGTTTAATTTTAGATGCATACATATGTGTTACATGAATACTTAGTTTTATTTGATACCTATATTTATTATGCTATTTAGTATGAAAGTCTGATACTGAAGCTTTCGTTTTAAGAATTACTTAGCGGGCTCATTTGAATAATTCCTTGTTAACAGAAGTAAACAATGATCTTTTTTTCTAAAATCATTTTGGTATTATGTTTAAATTTGTCCACATTTAGTGACGGTTCAAATACATATTGGTGAGCAACACGGACCCTTTAGAGCCTTTGGAGTTAAATAAAGGCATCAGTAGAATACCGCTCTTCGAAAGTCTAAAATAGATCAAGAGAAATCCTGGTTACAATCTAAAACTGAGGTATACACATCAACTATAAGAGGACAACAATGAAACAATAGAAACACTGAAGTGCAACACACACAGATACGAACTATAAGATAACAACAGTCATTTTCCATTCTTTGTACAGGACATTTTGATAAACAAAAATGTGGGTAGAACCTGGTTTTGCGGCTAACCAAACCACGTGCTTTAATGGCAATGTTAAATATAAAACAAAACATACTAAAATGGAAACATTACATGACGGAACAACAGTACATTATGTAAGAACGTTATGGACAGAGAAATACACAAATAAACATCACAATAGAACATTTCTTCATGTTAATAGTTATAAAGGTACCAGGCTTATAATTTAATACACCACACGTGCGTTTCGTCTACATAAGACCAACCAGTGACGCTAAGATCAAAACAGTGAATAAAGCCAAAAAAGTACAAAATGTTAACAGTACTGATGACCCAAATTCCAAAATGTTGAGCCAAATGCGACTTAGATTATCTATACCTGGGATATGGAAATCCTTAGTACTTAGAATAATTCGTACTTTTAAAAACAGTAAATTTATAAAAACGACTATATAATTGATGTTTATGTCAACACCAAGTGTTAATATAGAAATATTCCCCTGGATAAACCTGTAAAGGGAACACACTGCTCTATTTCTCATACCCCGAGCCTTTGTAGAAACTACATGACAACTTTTTCAACATTTCTCAAATATTCACATTTAAATTCGTACAAAAGATTTGAGCCGCCGATATTCAAACATGAATCTCTCGTATATCTGATGTTTTGCTACACAATTTCTTCAACAAAGTTATTATGAACAAAATGTCGTTAAGAGTTGAGGTTGTTGCAATGATACAGTTTCAAAATATAAAATAATGAATACCGATATCTGAAAGATTTTTGTTCAGTATATATTTGAAACATTTTATTTGGCATATAGATAAATGAAAAAATCACTCTGTGGTTTGTTTGGTTCATGTTGCTTTGTCGTCAGTGGTCTATGGAGTTTTTGTAGCAGTTGCCTTATCTGTTTTGTCATGGTGTTGTCTGTTTCGAGGGACAGAAAAAACTGGCTTATCATATTTTCTGTTATTTGAGTTCTAAATATTGTAAAAAATGTCATTGTGAGAAAGGGTCAATGAATGTACTTTTTTTGCTTCCTTTTGAAATGAAAACTCCGTTATGTAAATGCTTTTATCAGATGGTACATAGACATTTTATACATTAAGTGAGGTGTATGAGACTGATTTGGTTTTCTTTAGTCTTAAAGTTTAATTTCCAATCAATTGACATGGATGTCAGGTTATCTGGTTATATTCTAATCTATAAACGAAAGAAAACACACAATTGCCATGATGAGAGTCATGTATACAGTACTAGTTGTAACGGAAGTTCCATGATTAAGATTACAATAATCTTTAGTACACGTGGTCTTTTTTGCTTCGGCTCCTCCTGTTGAGCAGCCTCTTATGACGTCTGAAAAATTACAAAGTTAATATGAATGTTAAACATTTTATTCAAAATGAGTATGATTTGTAGTAATTATTAATAACTTAATAAGTACAAAAGCTTATTGTGAAATACTAACTGTCTTTAATAAACAAGGCAATATACAGACTTTTGAGCATTTAGGATTATAAAAGTGTCTCTGGTAGATATGTGTGTAATATTGAAACCACTATATCATGTATACTGAATATACCTCAAGTAGACGTTTTCTACGTGACATTTATAATACAAATTACATGATTGATAATTGATAATTCCTCAAAACATATAACTCATAAATCGTGGTTTGATTTTATTACACTTATAATCTACTTGTATTTACTACTTCGTATATAACATGTATTAGGAACTATTTTTTCATATCTCTTCTTTGTAAATACGTATATAGATATCGTTAAAATCATATTGTTGTAGCTTTTTCAATGCAACCTACCAAACCTTCCTAAATAAGGATTTTTAAATTTTAGGGAAATGCTCGATTACTGACGATAAGAGCATGAACGAACTGTGTTTCTGATTACCTCATCTGACTAGAGTTTTAATGTTATTCACTATCCATTAGTGTACTCAAGAATATTATCAAAAAAAGAAGGCATTTTTTTTCAAATGACACTATTTTCCTATGATATTACTTTTGTTGTAGTGCTTTATTTAAAAGTAATGATTTCTCATTTTATACTATTTAAATCTAGTACTTGCGATTCAAATAAAGTCTATCTTATGATTATCAATTTTGACGTTGTTTGAACTCTAAACCAACTTTCGAATATCGAACCAATATCACGAGAACCACATAAAAGCGTCTGTAGTGATTTAGGATACCCTGACTCCCGTCTTACCCGTCTTAAGTGGCACTAGTCGGCGTGCGAGCGTTTTCGCCTTTTAAAGCTCTGTGTGTCCTTCAGTTTTTTTTTCTTTCATTAGTGTTTTCTATTTGATTAATGCCAGTTGACTATCAATAAACTACTTTTGATTCGAGGGATAATATTGGTTGGGGTTTAAAACAGTATGTGATATTGGAAAGCCATATCATATTCACTTTATTATATACCTCACGTGGATGTTTTGTATATGACATGACGTCATACAGCTTAGGGGTGAGATACCGCCTTCTGCTTTGAAATAGTTACTGACATCTATTTTATGACGTCACACAGTTAGAGTAGTGACAGAGCCTTTGGTAAAGTGACTGATATCGTGAGCGTCACAGATGAGTCGTATGTAGATGAAAAGCGCGTCTAGCGTATTAGATTATAATCCTGGTACTATCATCACGGATATCTGATAAAGGAGATTGCGTTTATCGTGTTTTTTTTTTTTTTTTGCATCCAATTTATCTGTTTTTACTACTAAGTATATACCTGTAATAAATTAATTAGTACCTGTAACACCGTCGTGATCAATTACCATGGTTATACAATTCCCAGAACACCAAACCACTGGAAAATACTGCAACGCCACAGATAAACTAACTCTCTGCGAACAATAATGGTTCGTCCAGCTGGTACATTTGAAACATTTTATAATTCCTGAATAGAGAAATATAGGTTTTCTCATTGTTTCTTACATCCCCTTCATTTGATCTTCTATGGCTACCTTTAATGGGTAGTTCTATTTATAGTTTGTGTCTTCCTTAAATTTGTATGTACATTGAACTGAAGCGCCATAACCAGATTAAAACGTGTGGTTAATTCTAACCAATACAAATAAATCTGATTTTTGTTTTCAAATATGAATTTTAAAAAAACAATATATGTAAATTACCTTCTGGCTGAGGAGTGGTAGCCACATTAGCATTGGTTGTAGTAAGGATGCTGTTGGTAGACGATACTGAGAAACAAACTGTTAAATGTAAGAAACATAGTATTTTGATAATAATTGAACAATATGTTATTTTAAATGCTGAATTTGGCAAAATAAACCTTTTTTATATCAGATTTGTACCAACGAGTATACTAAGACTAACAATTACAGGTGACTATGAACAGACTATTTATCATTTAAAAGCAAAACGAGGAGGATAAATTTGGTGTATGCATTTTGTGTGATTCCTTATTACCTTTGTTTTATTTTTATTGATTAAAATAATAACAGAATGTTGACTGCTATACCCCTTTTTTGACATATTTACTTATTTTGTCTGTTTGTTTTATACACGCATAGTTCTTAATATAATGGAATTTGATGCGACTATCATACAAGGGAGAAGTTTAGCTAGCTATAAAACCAGAAAATGGAAAATGCCTGTACCCAGTCAGTAATATGACAGTTGTTATCCATTCGGTTGATGTGTTTGAGTTTTCAGTTCATCAATACGCACGCAATAAATGTTCGTCTCTCTCTAAACCGACCGGCATTTCTAATATCACTACTAACAATGATATCTCTGATATTGCCTCCATCTAAAACAATCTTCAAAGAATATTCCAATAACGGCAACAGTAGTATACCGCTGTTCGAAATTCATCAATCAATTAAGAAAAAAACTAATTCGGGTAACAAACTAAGACTGAGGGAAACACATCAAATATAAAAGGAGAACAACGACACAACAAAAACACAACACTAAATGCAAGACACACAGAAACTCACTATATTATAACAATGGCCGTTTTTCTGACTTGGTATAAATTGATTTACTTGTCTTATGCCATTTTCATCAACTAATATTTGTTCTAATTATAACATACAATTTACACCTCCAACTTACCCCGTTGTTCAATTACAAAAAAACAAATAACAAAGCGTTCATATCGTTTTTTATTTTCTTGTAACTGAACAACGAAGGTATTTATAGGTATACATTGTTTGTCAATTTCCGTCAAAATAAATATCGATAAAAACGTTTTTTTACATCCATAATTACTCATTAATATATGTTAATTTTCAATTAAGAATAGACTCAATTCCTTGGCACGTGACACCAATATAATGTTGGCCGTATATTGACCTTTTATAATGAATTTCGAAAGAATATTCATGGTTGTAATATACTCAACAAAATTAAAGAAAAACATAATCTGATTAATATACAAAATCTTCATATTCGTGAAACAGTTTAACATTAGTATTCACTGACTGTGATCTGCTACAATGGATATGCGTATTTGAAATATCCGAAAAGTTATTTTTAATTTATATATATCTTAAAACTTTTCGAGCATCTCATAAATTTTTCTTATCAGTAATTGTTTGATCGCGGTTTTATAAATCGTTGTCCCGATAGATATATAGAAAATGATATAATTCATGAGAATTAAAGGCAAATTTCATCAGCATATATTTATAACCTTATAAAAAGTAAACAAGGGTTTCTCTTTCTTGTGTTACGCCTTACTTCCTCAACTACAAGTTTGTAAATACATTGTATATATTGATTTAATAGATAGACTCATCATATATACTATATTTTTAGTTCAGTATTTCATGTTATGATACGTTATTTTAATAAGCGAATGTTTATATCGCGACCTTCTGAAATTGACTTTCATTATATTATGAAATGTAACATTCCTGGGCTCTCGGTCATAAAACTTTACTCAGTACTCCGAGTACAAATTAAGTACCAAAATCGTGCTCGAAAGTTTTATGACCGCAAGGCCTGATACCTCCCACAAAAAGTGCACAGGTTAATTAAAGAAAAATTTGATAGAAATCGTGTTTTAATGATCCTAGCTAAAAGATGTAATTATCAGTATTGGAATTTCATAGGGTTGTAAAATCGTTGACCGTGCGCACTTTTACCTTTTTTTTTAGAATGAATCGGTTCCGCACTTACTAAAAAATGTATTTCGATCAACGATATTCCACCCCAATGAATTAACAGAAAGAAGTATTTAATTCTTAAATGAAAAGAAAAAACTTAAAAGCAACTACGTGACGATGGAAGACAATTACGTCCAACAAAACCTACGAAAACAAAGTTGACTTACTTTGAATTATAACTTACTCTAAACTTTTATTTTATTAAGCGCGCGTCTGGCGCCAATACCAAACTGCAATTCTTGTATATATGAGTTTATTTATAGATGATAAGATAACGCCCCGACATGATATCTCCTCTGACTCGGTAAATTGTTAGATCTCAGAACGGTAGACGAATGATTTCTGACTCAATCAACAAACCCTGGTAGACCCCGTTGCATCTAGTGTAAGATTATAAGATCTGCCGATGTGTGGCAGTTGATGTCTGAATCAATTCCTGATACTTCATTTTTATTTGGGGCTTTGACTTGATATAGTTTTTTTTTTAATAGAACTCAGTTACTCGATAGAACTCCTTTTGAAGACATAGACATTATTCTCCTTACACTTCAAGACTGACATGTGGCCTCTTAACAAACATGTAAAGTAGTTCACAGAAAATGGACGTCACACTTAACTCTGAAACATATGACTTTTCAAAATTTTGGGTTCTCAAAGCTCTTCAACTTTATACTAGTTCTAACTGTTTTGATCTCAGCATCACTGATGAGTCTTATGTAGACGAACCTCGCGTCTGGCGTATCAAATTATATGACTGGTATCTTTGATAACTATATAAATGACACAGCAAACGGCCAAGTGCACTCTCTGTTTTTGTTAGATGCATTTCCATCTGATGTGTAAAGCCTTTTCAACTTATTGTTCATAGTTCGTTCTTATGTTGTACTGTAACACTACTGTCCTAGTTTAGGGGAGGTTTTGGATCCCGCTAACAAGTTGAACCCCGCCGCCAGATTCCGTGTGAATGTGCCTCTCCCAAGTCAGGAGCCTGTAATGAAGTGGTTATCTTTTGTTGGTGTGCTTAATATTTATCTGTCGTTAATTTTTTTAACACAAATTAGGCCGTTAGTTCCCTCGTTTAAATTTTTTCACATTTACCATTTCTGTGCCTTTTATAGCTGACTATACTGTATGGACTTTGCTCATTGTTGTAGACCATACGATGACCTATAGTTGTTAATATCTGTGTCATTTGGTCTCTTGCGGAGAGTTGTCTCATCAACACCACATCTTCTTTTTTACAAAATAAAAAAACCCAACATGCATGACTTACAAACCAGAAGTTGCTGACTTGGAACAGTTCCTTTCTATAGAGTTCAACCTTTAATTATACATGTTATTAAACATGTATGCCATCATAATTTTTTACTTTTAAAATATCTTAATGTATTTGTTTACCGTAACTATTGTATCTGTATCTATATCGTATGTTTCTCTGCAAACTTGTATTTAGTTTTTAGAGAATAAAGTATCTATCTATCTATCTACAAATAAAATGTGACAGGATTAAACATGTTTTGTGTTATCTCAACATCTTTCCCCTTATGCATCTAGCAATGTAGAATAAACTAACACACAGCAATACGCACAGTAAAACTCAGTTAGAAAGAAGTCCGAGTCCTACGTTAGAATAGGTAACAGGGGAAACTAAGCAAAATTACAATGATGAACATAAATTTACACAGGACTACTGGCAGTTATTGACTTGGCAGCCCCATACCTGAATTAAACTGATTGAAAGATAGTGTCTTCATCATATGAAAATTAAAAAAAAAGAGTTACTAGCGCATAGAAATAAGATCACTACATGTCTTCTTGCAACCCGCAGTAAAGCTTTTGTCAAATTTGGCGTCCGTTATGCAGTGCAGGGTGTACTGGCATATTAAATTATATTCCTTATACCTTTGATAACTATGTACAAGTACGCAGCAAAATCTGACAAGAATGGAAATTATAAATCAAATGGCTTATAAAGAGAGCGTGCCACGCTCTCTGTAGAATCTTTGTAACAACACATTGATGGGCCTTAAACTTTTCACAGTGGTATAATACTGTTACTTCAATTACTCATCGGGGAATTAAAATGTTGCAAAGTTATTACATTTATCTATTCAATAGTTTGATTTTTAGAAGAGAAAATGTAATAATAAAGTGTTGTAACCAGTTACTTATTATATAGTACTTAAAATAAATATGTGGATGTTAATTTACACTTTCAATTTGTAAAGTTTCAGTTATCTTTTATATTTACGATGTGCATTAGTAGTTTAAACTTTATTGTACAATTGGTCAGTCCATTATTTGTCTCATATAAATATCTTCGAAACACACGCAATAAAAAAAAACCAAATACGTACGCAAAAATGTTCCTCTCTCTCTCTCTCTCAACCGATAATCATTTCTAATAGCATTACTGATTTGCTTGTCTCGTGCAATTATAATCAACCATTATTTGTTCTAATTATTACATACAATGTATACCTCTAATTTACCCCATTGTTCAATTACACAAAACAAAAACATGGCATAGCACTAGTATTATTTATTATTTTCTTGTATTAAACTGAACAACGCGGGTATTGTAGGTATACATTTTATGTTTTTATAATGTGAACAGTGTATGTCAATTTCCGTAAAAATAGATATCGATAAAATCAGGTTTTTTTTTACATTCTCAATCTTTACTCATCAACACTGACGTGTTCATTTTCATTTCAGTTTTGATCGATTTCGTAGGCACGTGACACCAAAATAAAGTAGGCCGTATTGAATGTTTATAATGAATTTCGAAAGAACATTAATGGTAGTCATATACTCGCCAAAATTTAAAACAAACATAATCTGATTAATATACGTACTCGGGAAACGGTTTAAGATTAGTATTACTAACTCTGATCTGCCCCAATGGATATGCGTATTTGAAATATCCGAAAAGTTATTTTTAATTTATATCTATATCTAAAAACTTGTCGAGCATCTCATAAATTTTTCCTATCAGTAATTGTTTAGTCGTGATATAATTATTGGTTGTCTTGATAGATGTGTTTAAATGATCTCTCATATATATATGGGAATGTAGGCTAAATTTCAGCAGTATACATTTAAACACACATAAATAGTAAATAAGAATTTCCTTTTCTGGTGTCACGCCATACTTCCTCAACTACGAATTTGTAAATAATATACATGTAACAGGCATTTTCTAAATTACAAAATGACTAAAAATACCTTGCTGAAACACAATTCATCAAATTGTCTAATTAGTTTTCGGCAATTTGTAGAAGAAAGATACCACTGAGATGCATATGACAAAAGTGGACAAAAACACAATATCTTGCAAAGAAAATATATAATAGAGTTAATTTATTCTCCCAAAACCAGCAGGGAAGGTTTGTATGTCATTTGATATGTACTTTTTGGTGCAACTACGATAAGAATGTTTGGTACCAGGACAAATGTCATTAGAACAAAATTTACAAAATAAATTTTTAGAAAATATAGATTCAAAACAGGAAAGTGACACATATAAAGCACAGAAAAGGAAGTTTGTTTTTAATTGACTGATTGTCGATTGTTTTAGTTCAGTCTCGAATATGTCATGCATTTTTCAGACGTGAACAATTTGGTTGTAATTCGTATAGATTTACCTTTTTTCTGCAGTGGATTGACCTGGATAAAGGACAGAAATTCGGACTGCCACTAAAAATTGATTTTTTTTATTGGACAGTTCTCTTACTTCACTTACATGAGGTAATATATGTGATGTTCCCATTCAGCAATAATGAGAGTTTATACATCCACATCAAAGCAAATTACCCCCTACAACATTGGTTTCGCCATACACGGCCGTGTTTTTTTTGTGATGCAAAAGATATAAGTATCTTAATTTGCACTGCCTCAAGGGAATATCTTGATCTTTGCAATCTAATGATGAATGAAACAGTAGTTGGCTGTTGTTAAGATCTTGAACTAGAGTCGCTCAAATTGTTGAAAACAAAACTTTACGACAAAAGAGATGATTTCAGCTTTCTAATTGCGAACTTTTCATTTCTAAGTAGCATCATTCCAGCAGCACCTGCATACGGGGTATATATCTCCCAATTGATACGATATTCCCGTGCTTGCATTTCCTATCATGATTTTTTTGATAGAGGGTTGCTGCTCACAAGGAAGCTATTAAACCAAGAGTTTCAAATGGTGAAGTTGAAATCATCCCTTCGTAAATTTTACGGACTCCATCACGAGTTGGTTGACTGTTATGGCATAACCGTTTCACAAATGTTATCGGATATATTCCTTACGTCGTAAGTACAATCTCCTTCCCTTTCATGAATGTGACCTACCGAATTAGACTATTTACCGGATAAGTTATAAGACGAGCAACACGACGGGTGCCACATGTTGAGCAGGATCTGCGTACCCTTCCGGAGCACCTGTTTTCTATGTTGTGTTGTGTGTACTATTGTTTGTCTGTTTGTCATTTTCATATTTAGCCATGGCGTTGTAATTTTATTTTCGATTTATGAGTTTGGCTGTCCGTCTGGCATATTTCGTCCCTCTGTTTTAAGTATTTTATCAGTAAAGGTATGAAGATGTTTCTTAAATGTAGTCGAAGTGCTCAACCCAGATTTTACGCCAAACAAGGTATTTGCAAAAGTAGGACAACTATTGTGTAACAGATCTGTCATCAAAACATTTTGAGAATCACTAATTAATTTAATAAGTTATGTGCTTGTGTAAATTTGGAATATTTCAGTAAAATTCATTTTTCATCATAAATAAAACTGCTCCAGTGTTCAAAGCTTTCAATTAAATTTGTGTAACATTACATTCTATAAAAGTATTCAGGCATTTTGTAAAAATCCTTTCAATTTTTCCAGGCGTTTTAAAATATGCATAGCAAAATTGGTCATTATGTACAATGACTGACTCTTACAGGCATTTTAGAAAATGTCTAAGGCATTAGGTTCAGTAAGACCCCTTTTTGGCCACAAAATACAGCAGTTTTAAAAAAAAGTAAAAAAAAATGTAAATCGTTGGCTATTTATTGGAAAGCAGAATACTTCTGCTACATAAATATGGTCTCTTTTTGACAATACAATGCACATATATCGTGTACTAGCATCATTAAATCATACTAAATTACTGAAATCATCCCAATTTTAGCATTTGAAATAGATTTTAGACGGTTTCCGTTAACAGTTTAGACGTGTTCATTCTTAATTTTATTTAAATGTAAATTGTATTGGATGAAAATACATAACATATTAAAAGTTTGAGAGTGAACACGGTGGGGACACTTTTATTTTTGACGAAAAACATCTAAAACTAAAGCGTTTAAAAAGTGTCCAAAATCTTTCATCAGATGAACCTGAAATTTGAGGTCAAAATCGGCCCTTACCGAACTTACTTCTTTCGAAAATGCGTGTAACAGATATAGAGTTAATAAATATACTGATATTCAATACCGAGTTCTAATTGTGTACGTCAAAAGAATAAGCAATGACGGTAGAATAGAAAAAAAGTTTCTTTTTTATATGTATTAGTTTTTGATTTTGCCACTTGATACGGGACTTTCATTTTTAAAAATCACTTTGAGTTCGGTATTTGTGTTGATTTATCATTAACAATTTCCCTTAACAAGGCGTCATTATATCGGTCCGCAGTTTTGATATTTTCAGATTAATTCAGCTCGATAAAACAAAATGAATTCGATAAAACGCGGAAACCTCAGTGTTTTATTCTCCGAACCTAGTCACTTGGATTAGATTTTTGTCCTGTTTCTGATCGTATGTGAAGTAAAAGTAAATACAGCACAATATTCATTTACAAATATATTCTTTAGTCTTCTAAATGTAATCAACATGTAAACAGGAAGTATAACACGTTGTTTGAATATTGTAAAAGGTACAATGTCGATCTGTAGTTTAAGTACTTTTACACAATATAAGTACCATCTGAAGAGTGATTTCCGAATAATTGCTTTGTATCACGATGCGAAGCTGTAAGTGTCGTAAAATAGTATTACGTAACATATATCGATTCTCATTGATGCCTTTTAATATGGAAAAGATTACATTGGTTATAATTAATAATATGTCACAGACAACAGAAGATATTGAATACGTAAAAAAATCTAGTATGGATATTCAACATCTTACCCGAAACCGCATCAATGAACAATATTTGCTTTTGTGGTTCACCTTATTATATAAGTTGTGTAAAATTCACCTTGGTATAAAAATATAGAAGAGAGTCAAAATGACAGGTCCAATAACTCTTGATCGAAACAATAACATCTTCAGAATCTTTAGCGAGTCCCGATTAACATATAAAAACAATAGTGTAAACTTTGTAGTAAATTCAACAAGGCATACTAGATCAAGTGCTTTAATCTGACAGCCAAAGACCCTTATCTGTGGAACGACAAATCATAAATTTTCAAAAACGAATGGTACTTTTAGAATAATAGCCTTATAGATTTTGAAATCTAAAGGAAGATGTATTTTATCGATCGCAATGTACTATTAAATAAGGTAATTGGTCAAAAGTAAATATACCGAAAATACCCCAAACTCAAAGCAAAATTTAAATCGGAAATAAAACTTCTCGGAAGTGTTAACATCCTTAAGCAAAGTTAAGTATACCATAATACGCAGCGGGGGAATTAGGGGCTGTAGAAGGCATTTGATTAAAACATATGTAATAAAATTGAGAATGGAAATGGGGAATGTGTCAAAGAGACAAAAACCCGACCAAATAAAAAACAACAGCAGAGGGTCACCAACAGGTCTTCAATGTAGCGAGAAATTCCCGCACCCGGAGGCGTCCTTCAGCTGGCCCCTAAACAAATATACACTAGTCCAGTGATAATGAACGCCATACTAATTTCCAAATTGTACACAAAAAAATAAAATTAAAATAATACAAGACTAACAAAGGCCAGTGGCTCCTGACTTGTAACCATTTTAGCATAAAATCGTCGAAAATGGGGTTAAAATTCAGTTTTCCGGAATGTATCTTCTACCAAATATTCAAAATTAGAAAGATAAAACATGATATTCTACAATTTCATAAACAAACATATTTACACAATTTACAATATATAACTCTTAACCGACTAGTTAACATATTTTGTATGAGTCTTACTTGTTCTAACCCACTATAACTTCGTCACTATCAATTCCTTTATTTTCGTCGGCACCAGTTTTCGCGGAAAAACTTACATGCTCAAGGATTTTTAATCGCGTGGTTCACCTGTACCAAACGAAATCCACGAAATTTGGTTTCCAACGAATAATAATGAGTCCACACTTTATATGTTACACGTAAACACGTGTCCATCCCCTAAACTTGTCCGATTCCCCCTCATGATCTCGCTATAAGAGGGCGCCAAAACGTGTCATTTTTTAAAATGCACAAACGTTTCCATCCCCCTTAACGTGTCCAAATAAAGCCAACACATTTTCTTAAATGAACACTCACTGTTTTCATATTTTTTAATGCCCAATTAATTCATTTAGGTTTTGGCCTTCAAGTATTAACAATAACATTTTTTGCTTCGTCTATTTAGATGTATTTTTTTGTCTTACCTCCAAACGTGAATGGGGGATAGAGGTATGGTAAATGAGGTCTTCTTACAACATTCAGTAAATCCCTGTAAAAGTTTGGTGTCTGTTTTGTTGTGTAGGATCGAAAAGTACGAAGCCAAGACCGGTCGTAATTGGGATTGTAAATCTTAAACCTCGTGTAGGAAGAGATAGATCTACCTAATGCATATTTATTGTTGATAGTCATCCTGAATATGCAGGAATATTTGTAACTTTTTTCTTAAAGAATCAACATAAAATATTTCATTTATATGATTTTGAATTTTCTTCTCTCAACTCTGTTCCATTTTTATTTTCCAGTTATAGTTCTCACATATTCGACATTTATGAATGAAGTTTAAATCTTTTTATGATATGCTATCGAAACCCGACTTCTTTAGAGTATTGAATTGCCGGGAACGTTATGGACATCAATAAGACATAATAGCGCCAACAGTTTTGAGACGTTCTGGCGTCTTACATTGGACATGTTATCGGACACGTTTTAACTAATAAAACTATTGGACACGTTTTGAGTGATTTTGGGATTTTAGGGACACGTTTCGGATATGTAGACGTAACGGCGAATAGGACATAATTAGTGGGACTGACACGGTTGAAAGTGGTACATATATAAATCATTCTGCCTTTTTTTTTCCTTACAAGGAATATCATATGCATTTCACTCCAAAATAACCGCTGACGATCTATTTACGGGTAGAATAACTGTTTTTTGTTAAATCAGCCGTGTATTGACAAATTGTATTTGCCTTTGTTAACCCTCATTGGAGAGATAGAAACATACGTGGACTTTATTATATATGATTGTTACATTTTTTAGTTACATGTGCTTGACTAGCTTTAATCTGGAGATGAACTCGATTGGTTAACCTACTACATTTGGAGTAATCAAACAGAACAATCAAGCAGAAGTCTAAAAAAGAACTGAAATAGCTTACACACGAAAACGTGTAACTCTCATACTGGTAAAAAATAAGATTGTATTTATTAAAAAAATAACTCATTGCTTTGTCGTTTGTTGGGATCCATGTCATTCATTAAGACGGTATTGTTCAACGCAAAGTGAAAATAATATAAACAAATGAAATTCGAATTTTCTTTTTCCTAGCTGTACTTAGCTTATTCGACGGGATTATTAGTGAATATATACTGTCACAATACGATACATGTGATATGAGACTATTCTATGCATTGCACTATGGATAACTTATACTTTTGTTGTACCAACTACATATATTTCTTTATTTACTTATTTCTTTAATGAAAGTATTATGTAGGTAACTAATGGGAAGTGAAATAACTTGCACAAAAAGTCATCTAGATTAAAGTATATACATAACTTTAGAGTAAAATTAGAATAATTATATTGACAGTATATACTTCTGGAATCATGTAATTCTGTCAATATTTGATAACAAATCCACAAAGCATTTTAACAATTTACCAGTTAATAGTAAAATTCCATTGAATATCGTCTGACATGCAGGCAATGCGATCATAACGTGTGGTTGAATCTAATTTTCTCTTGATCATGTTTATTGTTAATCAAGAACAATTACTTCTGGATAGCTATATATAGTGTTAAGCTTATCCATTTCATAATTACTCCACTTTTTTAACCGAAATTTCTTATATTTTATTGTAGATCAAACTTGTGTAAATTGTAGCACCTGTCTTGAATTTAATGAATGCAATGTACTGACAATCGCAGAAGAACTCAAGTGTCACTTATCACAATTTTTAAATAAAACTCTACGTGTACGTTGCGGCAACTGTTTTTATATGATCTTTGTAATACCCTATGGTATTTATGAACATCGTCTTCAATATTTTGCATATGTTTATAAACATTATCCGTGATAATTGTCATTTTGAAACGACTCACATAGGGTTTTACAATTGTTTGCGTATCATGACTTTCTATGGAGTTTTTTTAGTTACCATAGAAACTTGTTTAGTACCACGCATGTAAATATTTTTATGATATAGGGTGCAATCAACAGTTTTTTACGTGACGTCATTCTGTAACAGGGCATGTAATAGTGGACCCATCATGCAGAAGTCAGATATTCATAGTTATATAGATATCTATACATCAATGGAAAGATAATTCTATGAACTTTCTGAATAAATAAAAAAAAATCCAACATCTCTTGTTTAAACATGCAAATTGGTACAAGTTATCAGCTGGAAATTAGGCATTTTCCCCCTAAAAAACCTTAAAAACAGACCACCTTTGGACACACGGATCAGTAACCTGTGCATATATTTGAGATTTCTTATAATATGCATTTCGAAGAGCTTATCCAGCTGATTTAAGAAAATGTAGTTTCAGCCTACGTTCGCCTGCTCCGAAAGGAGCTATCTTACCTGACAAATCAAAGTGCTTTTTGCAACAGGTGAAAATCAGCTGTTTATGGAGTTGCCTCCCATATAGTAGGAAGTCACAAAAACATTTTTTTTTTTAAATCTTGACAAAAGTGGCATTTTAATTGAACTTCAATATATGTTTTTCACATTGAACATAAAAAAAAACAATCAACTTTTTCATTTAGTGGTATATAAATAGCAGGGAATTCCATCAGTATGTAAATCTCACTGGGGAAATACCCCTAGTTTTTAGTTCGAAACTGTTTATAGCACCCTTAAGCAAAACCTTGTATGCGATATATAAAAAATTCTCAGCTTTTCTGAATCTGTACACTATACCGATTAAAATGATGTCTTACTTTAAGGATTGTGACCACAAATAGTGAAACTACAGCTCTTTTTTTATGTCGCGGGGTAGTGGCATATTGGCCAGTGGCAAACAGTTTAACTGGCAAATCCCAAACATTTCCTGTATCACATTTTCATCAGTTTTACAAAGAAAATAAATCATAAAATAGGGTTTCTTTTAAATAAATAGAATAAAAACTATGAAATAGGCATGAATAAAGTTACTTTAAATAGATTTTGTTCCTAGTACTATATGAACTAAGTTATAGCTGAGTTGAGAAACTATTGAAATAGTGTTTTTCTTAGGAATGGCATGTGTACCTTTTTGACTATAAAAAGTACCAAATATATATTATAATGAATAAAACTTTATGTAACACTGATCAGGAGTAAAGGTCAAAGTAGAAAAAATCTACACTTTTCATATGCAACTTTTGGTTCCAAATATATGAGAGATTGAATAAAAATATCATGACGTCGCAAAAAATTAAAAAACTTCAATATTCGCACAGACTGAGAGTCTGGTTTTCTTATATCTGGTTGCTATGTACAAATCTGTAATATTTGCATTAAATATACCAAACTGATGCTTTTAAATTAATGTATACATGCCGTACAATATTTTTCAGAATTATTTTATTCCATTCGCAAACACATTTCTATGCTAAAACATCACTAATATTTTGTATTTGTCCCTTAAGGGTGCAATCAACAGTTTTTTACGTGACGTCATTCTGTAACAGGGCATGTAATAGTGGACCCATCATGCAGAAGTCAGATATTCATAGTTATATAGATATCTATACATCAATGGAAAGATAATTCTATGAACTTTCTGAATAAATAAAAAAAAATCCAACATCTCTTGTTTAAACATGCAAATTGGTACAAGTTATCAGCTGGAAATTAGGCATTTTCCCCCTAAAAAACCTTAAAAACAGACCACCTTTGGACACACGGATAAGTAACCTGTGCATATATTTGAGATTTCTTATAATATGCATTTCGAAGAGCTTATCCGGCTGATTTAAGAAAATGTAGTTTCAGCCTACGTTCGCCTGCTCCGAAAGGAGCTATCTTACCTGACAAATCAAAGTGCTTTTTGCAACAGGTGAATATCAGCTGTTTATGGAGTTGCCTCCCATATAGTAGGAAGTCACAAAAACATTTTTTTTTTAAATCTTGACAAAAGTGGCATTTTAATTGAACTTCAATATATGTTTTTCACATTGAACATAAAAAACAATCAACTTTTTCATTTAGTGGTATATAAATAGCAGGGAATTCCATCAGTATGTAAATCTCACTGGGGAAATACCCCTAGTTTTTAGTACGAAACTGTTTATAGCACCCATAACTGTCACTAGAATTGTATATGTTTGTTCTCCAATTCTTACTCGATTTATCCCTTTTTTAACCAGTTGATTACTTAGTTTTAATGAAGAACATCTCTGAGTCTGTACTAAGGATAGCTAGATGATAGATGATTTTTTTGCTTCTTCGTTAAATCTAAGTCTGCGTTTGGTGTCATTGAGATTGTGACACAGTGATGACTGCTGTGCTCCTATTTTGAAAATTTTACCTATCATGACTATTTTGTTCACGCATCGTTGTAAATATAATTGAAATTGATGCATGTCATACATGTGTGAGGTTAAGTGCTATAAAACCAGGTTCAATCTACCATTTTCTCCATTTGAAAATGCCTGTACCAAATCAGGAGTATGACAGTTGTTGAATAGTCTATTCGTTTGATGTAGTTTATCATTTGATTTGCCATTAGATTAGGGACTTTTCGTTTTGAATTTTCCTCGGAGTTCATTATTTTTGTTTACTTTATTTTTATAACGCTGTTGTTCACAAAGCGAAATGAGCAGGTCATTTTAGAAAAAGAACAAATACTTTGTGCCCAAGCGAATTTATTAACTCACGAAAAGGAACGCTGATAACAGCTACATTTCATTACAGAAACTATTCTAGAAATCTAGAAGAAGAAAAAATTTCATGCAAATACCATATTCATAGTTAAGACGCATTGTGATATTGCTACTGAGTACTACGGGTAAAGTTTCAAATTGTGACTCTCTTTTGTGATAGTTTTCAGATTTGCATAAATTCAATCTCAAGCGATTTTTTAGAAACATGTGTCGCATGCTTATTAATCGCTATCACACATTTTGTTTATTTTATAATTAATGATTATACTATAGTGTGTAACTTGTGCCAAGACTGTGGCAGCCGAGACAAATAGGATAAACCTTAATGCTATGAAAGTATTGTTTTTACATTTACTAAGAATCTTAAGAAGTCAAGTCAATTCAGACACGGACGACAGCAGTTTAAAAAGAAAACACTTTCAATATTTTTGAAAACCGCCTTCGTAATCATTGAAAGTTCTCAGTTTGCGTTAATTATAATTTCCTCGTGTTTATATATTGAAAAACAGAAAAAAAACTGTGAAAAATTAAAAGAAATGTTGCGTGCAGATCTCTTACATTGATACTGTGTTCTTTTGTCGATATATTAGTGTTTTTTTTTCGAATTCCTGCCAATATAGTGAGTAAAGCAATTTCCGACACATTTTTACAGTAAGAATTTATTATCTACTATTACAACTTTCCCCACAATCTATGGTTAAGAGTAGGGTTTAGCGGTCGAAAACATGGTTAACCAAGCAATATTCTGTAGGAACCGGTCACACTTCAGGAGCCTCTTATGAAGCGATTGTCGTTTTTTTAATGCGCTAACTGGTAAACAGAGTAAATAAAAATAAATAAATAAAATGGCAAACAGAAGATGAAAGAAGACAAATAGAAACACAAAATATACCCCAGGTCAACTGTTATCATGGTTATAGGACTAGCAAATTTGTCCACGATTGGTTTTTTTCTCCTTATTTATCACTATCAAGCGTCTTTAATAACATGATAACTTTTTCTAACGATTTTGATTTTAAAAATACTTAGTTTGGAAGACATTAAAAAAAGAAAGAAAGAAACCTGGGCTGGGTATTTCACAGCTTCTATTCTATATAAGGCGGTTTTTCCGACGAGATCGCAGCGATCTAAGATCCAACTCCATGGCTGTAGTTCTGATTGAAGAATCTCCTTTCGACACGGATATGCGATCCAACGACGACGTCTTGCGAGACGGACGCTTTCCTTTACGTTTACGGCATACAGTAAACCATCCGGTGCCATGTTCCTTTTCTCTGTGACTTAAGTTGAAATAGTCTATTCATCTTTCCTCTTGTCCTTGCGTATCCAAAGGCGAATTGAAGCTTTCCTTGGGAATTGAGTGTTTTCGGATGTACTTTTCCTTGTCGGCATTCACTTTTGGTGGCGTTGTTTCCGAAGTGAACTTTTCGGCTTCTGCAAATCTGACGATAGAAGTCGCTGATTTCGTTTTCGGTTGCCCATGAAAACGGGGATAATGTTTGAACGAATCAGTTTGAATTTCATTTGACTGGGTGTTGGTTTTATTACACTCGGTTAATTTCTTTGTATGTGGTTTCACAACACTGCAAGTTGGATTTGTTTCCCTTGTAGTGAGTTCAAGGTAAACATGTTGCTTATCGGAGCGTATTTCTCCAACGATAATCCAACCCAAGTTTAACTTTTGCGCAATTGGAGCCTTTGGTGGTCCTAGACGTTGATCAAGGACATGATGTGTCTCTATAAGGTCTCTTCCAATGAGCAATAGGATTTTGCATTTTCCATCAATCGGGAGAATATGTTTTTGTAGTTCTTGCAAGTGTTGATATTGCAATATATCCTCAGGTGTAGCAATTTCGTTCCGATTATTGGGAATGTTATCGCATTCAATCAGTTCAGGCAGATTGAATCTAGTATTGTCTTGTACAGACTTCACGACAAATCCGTTTCCTCGTTTACCGGAAGTAACCTTGCTGCCGGAGATTTGGATAACAAATAGTCTTTTGTTTCTGCCTGTACGTTGAATAGGCTGAAGGATTCAGGAGCCACGAGAGACCGGTTGCTTTGGTCGTCAATAATTGCATACATGCGAATTACTTTGTCCTGATTATTTTTGTGAAAGACATTCACAGGAAGTATCTTAGCACAAGATTTACTACTGTTGCCGTCTTTGGAGATATCTGTGCAAGTTGAAATAACAGAGGTTAGCTTGGTTTCAGCTAACTCAAGTTGCTCCCCGCCGTCAACTGATCTAGGCGGTGAAGGCGGTTGCACCTTTGGGTTGGTACACTCAATTTGTGTGTAATGCGGTGGTGTGTTGTTTATTTCCGCATTCATTGCAACTGATACTCGCGTTGCAATCACGCCTTCTGTGCATAGTCGAATCACAGCATTTGTAACAAAGATTATTTTGCCTCAACAGTTCCTTGCGTTCCTCTAAAGTTTAAGCTCTGAACCCACGACATTCATTTAGCGAATGTTCGGTATTGTGTATTATGTACAGATTTTGTTGCTGTGCAGTCTCTCCAGATCGTTGTTCGACCGCTGTCTTGTAAACATTGATTTTTGTTCCAGGCCTAGGTGTGAACCTTGGCGCAGCACCTCTTGTACTTGGTGTGACTCTTGACCCAAAAATGAATCCAGGATCGTTTTTAATTCTACTGATTCACTGATGAATGCAGATAACTCTGTTAAAGGAGGAAAGGAAACGCCGTGGTTAGATTTGTATCTAGACGCCCTTGTAATCCACTTTTTCTGAAGTCCATAGGGTAGTTTTTCAATGACAGGGTTTATTCCGGTCGGTGAATCAAAATAAGGTAGCAGACATCCCAGCTTGGGATTTTCCTTGTGGTATTCTATTTCTGATAGAATGTCAGACAGTTCATAGAGACGTGCGTTGTCCTTATTCGTCAATGTTGGGAATTTGTCAAGTTTACTCCTGAGAGAGGCTTCCAACATTTCTGGAGCACCATATCGCTCATCTAGTCTTTACCATAACCTCTGTAGGCCTCTAGTATGGTTGTTGGCATTTAATGCCCTAATACTTATGGCATGTTTACCAGACTCTGGCCCTAGCCACTTAATCAGTAAGTCTATTTGTTCCGAATCAGAAACTTGTAATTCGTCTATGACGTTTTTGAAGCTAGATTTCCATGTATGGAAGGATTCTGCCTGGTCATTATAATGTGTTAGCCTGGAGAATAATAGGTCTTTGCGTAGAAGAAATATAGTTATCTCCGACGTGAGATTGATTTGTTGCTGGTATGCAACAGGGGTCTCTTCTATAACGCCTTCTTTTTGGTGTAAGACAGGAATTTTTTCTATAACACCTTGTTTTGTGTGTAAGACAGGGATCTTTTCTGAAACGCCCTGTTTTCCTATGCCAGTTAGTGTTTCCAGATCTGGGAATACATCAACTTCTGGTGACTTAGAATGTGTAGGCAAGACATCATGTGTTTGTGATGGCAAGTTCAGTGCCACGAATGGCACGAACGTTGGTGCTTCATGACTCAGCTCAATCTTAACAGGAATTTGTTTTTTTCTTTTGAGGTCCTGTCACTTCCTTTACAGCAGTTGATACAGGACGTTTATTGACGAAATCTTGCACACGCTGGAGCGGGTCTTCCCTTTCGTCAGGGCAATCGCTAAACGCTTGGCTGTCATCGTATTCCAGGATACGAGCCTCTTTGCGTGCTTCTAGAAGGTTTAACTCGGATTTTTCTCGGCTTACACGTGCAGACTCTTGTTTGATTTGTAATTTTCAATCTGAATAATTGAATCATAAGAATGAATGACAAATACGACTATGCATGTGGAAAGAAGAGAAGCGACACACAAAATGAGGTCTTCTCGTTTAATAGTATAGATTAGTCATCACGACTCTGGGTCGTATAAGTACAATGCATAATCGCATTTGCCATCCTCGTCTATAAATATTTTGTTTGGTTTAATTTGCGAGAAAAAAAATCCTTTTAATGTCGTAGTCAAAACTTTCGTTTAAAACGGGTTTAAATGTTTGCGTTATTCTGTATAATGTGATTATACATACATAATAAATAAAGTGTATTTGCTATTTACTTTCATGTCCTAGTTGACTATATATCATCGGCGGTCACAGATATATTATATAAAGAGTCTGTGTACAAAATATATATCAGTGCCCACCATGGATGCATGTAGTACAATTGAAATTGATAGTAAACAACAAATAAACTTTATTGATAGTATATTTATGTTTATAGTATACAGAAAAACAGAAAACAAAAAAATAAAAGGACTCTTGAAAAAAAGGGAGGGCTAAAATAAATTGTCCTGTAATCAAGTACCTATGACTTTTGGTACCTTTCCTTAAATTTTCCAAAAACAACCAAACAATTTACATACCTTCAAATCAAGCTTTAAATGCACGCGATAGTAAAATATGAATCAACGGCCTTTTTGAAAGTGCAGTTTGTATTCTGAAAGATGACACTTTAAATATGTTGCAGTCGTCGCAGTTTTAACAGAAAGGATCGTTTGAGTTTATTTTGGTGTCGGTGATAAAAATAAAGAAATTATTAATCTCAATTGAACAATTAAACTTTTATAAGCTATATTTAACTTGTTTTATTAAAATTACGTCATTTTATTCATTCAACAGAAAATGATTTCAACCCAATATCAGTCAGTATTGATTTGTTTATGTTGTTTCCAGATTTTTCTTTTAATAGAACATACATGACATAGAAAGTATAATTGAATATGAATTAAAGAATATATGTGTCAATAATTATACAACCTGCATGCCTTTTCCGTTTATATTTGTTGATCTTTGACCTGCAAATGAGAACCTGTAATATACATGTATTTAGATCAGAAAATACTTTTACCTAGAATAAAGTAAAGTACTTCAAAACAAATTATTTCAATTCATAATTCAATGAACTGATTGTCCTCGGTCTTTGTACAGACTATTCCACAGAAGTTGAATTAACATAGGATTTTACTCGATTTTTCTTGAAGTTTTATAAAAAAGTTTTACAAATAACAAAATCCACCTTCGTTGCATAGTATTTGCCAGTGTTGTACATTGATTTATACATAAGAAGTTTTTTAACAATCCTGACACATATGCTCTATATGTCTTTAATCAGCTGTTTTAAGTGGAAAAATCTGTTGGTGGTACATTTATCTGTTACGCATATTCTGACCTTGCAATATTTCAACAAGGGTTTCCCCTGGGTCAATTATTTTTTTCGCCACCTCTTTCGCCAAAACAACATATTGTTTGCCAATTTATTATTTTTCTCGCCAAGTAACATATACAATTTTTTCGTATAATTTTTTCCTTTTTTTCACCCCCCCCCCCCCTCCTTCCCTCCTTAATAAGATGAGTTTGACCCGTTGTCGTCTATTATTATTCTCTAAAACTTATCTTAGAGTCTACATTGTAATGAATAAAATTAAACATTTACTTTTATAAAGTAGAACTTTATCTTTAACTTAAAAGGTGGAAAATTTATTATATTTTGAACAACTTTTAAAAAAAAAGGGGGGGCCACTTACTTTGAAAATAGGAAGATATAAGTCCCGGAATATAACAAAATTCTTGGACATGTTTTAACTATTTAATACCAGAAACAACAAAACAAAAGTTTGTATCACTAGAAATTGATCCCTCATTTAAGGTGTAGTCATTACATTGAAGGGTTACTCTCATTCGAGGGGTTGTTCCAAGAAACCAGAAATTAGTAAAAGAGCAAGATGGCTGAAATCATTATAAATATTTGTTTTCGCCAAATTCTTTCGCCAATGACGAATTTTAATCGCCACAACTTTCATTTTTTCGCAAAGTACGAAAATGGCGACCGCCAGCAGAAACCCTGATTTCAACTACGTTTTTAGAATTGATATATGCTCTGTTTACTTTTTTTCTTGATAAAAATATAATTCAGGACACGAATTGAACAGGAACTACTTATCCTCATGAAGGATTCATTTTTACAGATAGCTATACATGTGCGATTTATGGAAATGAAAATTTGAAAGAAAACAACAAAATGAGTGAACCAAACGACCACAGACCATTAATGCGTACAATTCCACCAGACTTACAGACAAAAGTAAAAGATATACAGACAAATGTACCAAGAGAGACAGGTATACAGAAAGTCTGAAACGCAATCAAGTTAAAACCTGCTTTAATTATTGTTAATATCCATGTACAAGGTCTGACTTAAAAACGTGTTGTACTTTAATGGCGTTTTTTTTTTAATTTCATTAAATATTTTTTGTCAAGTTTCTTTTAACTACAGTTGCTTTTGTTCAAAAGTAGGACTGATATTTTCCGAAAAGTTAAACATGTGATTAGTATGCATAGCTTTCATTTTTGTGTCATAATTTTAAGGTGTCAGCGGACTCTTTTGCACTGTTTGTTTGTACAAGAACGGATTAATGTCATTAATTCTATAGTGAGATAAAAATGAAATTGTTTCACATTAATATAAAAATTTAAGTAAAAGAGGGATTGCAGCTTTGTTGGTTGGCGTTATCGTCATTATGTTAAAAATCGCCAAGATATAGCCTTTTTTATGCTAATGCGGCGTAAAGGAACCAACAATCAATCAATCATTATGTTAAAAAAGTTAATATATACTGCAATAATGATTTAACTTAGTTTGCGAATTAACCAATTGCCTTTGTTGTAAAGTCCTTGTACAAACACAGAACACCAAACATAACAGTATGAAATCGACATGATTAATTCAATTGAGTTACAATTGTTATTCTTAATCAACATATAGTAATCTTTTTATAGGTGCCCCAAGAAAATTAGATGAGGAGAAAACATCATGGCTGGTAGTGGGGATTTGTCTACATTCAATTATTTCGCCGTTGCTAAGAACATTTATTGATCCTATTGTTGAAAACTTGTATAAAACACTTGTAACCAACGACACCATCGATACACAGACTTATCATGGATATTTAAAGAAATATCCTTCGAACAATCAATTTTTTCTAAATTATGAATCAATCAACAACAACAGAAATCTGCCGAAGAAGAAGATCAACTCCGAATGGAAAAAAGACTACCAAAATTACGATTACAATATTATGAGTCATGTGGATTTGTCGAAGTTGTTCCTACAGCCTACAATGGCTCATTACTCGGCAATTGATGAGTCATGTGACTCATCTGCTCTGATTAATATGATCATCAACATCAGTGCATTCCCAAAAAAGATACAGACTGATGCTGAACAGGTATCAATTATCTAGCTTGCAATATTTAGATGAATAGGTACTAATCCTTTGCAGTCGGTACCGGTTAGTCTAGAACATAACGTTTGATATAGCTGTAGGAAGAAAGTCGAAAACCTGGATACATCCTTGATAAATTTGAACCATGGTGTAAATTTCCCTGTCCGTTGTCTTTAGCCTCATTTTCATGGTTCGGGTACTTTTGTAACGCTCATCATTATGTATAAAAATTAAATAAAATCATTGCAAGGTAAATATATCCATGCGACCTTAATTCAATTTTGTGGACTTGTGATCAACTTTATGTTCACGTGGTTTGGTCAAAATATAGTGCACTATAATTAAAACCACAACCATACTTCGTTTGTGAAAGAATTGTATTGTCAGGATGTCCGTCTAGTATGGTAAAAAAGTCCTCACACTTATTCAAATGAGTCATTGGTCAGCGTTAACTTTTCGCGATTCGTTTCAATTATCAAGTATGTTAGTCAATAGTTGAACAATATTTGGTGTATGGAATATTATAATATGTACATGTCAGTTGATTCCTCTGATCTCCTCGATTTTTATGGTTCGTTGGTCAATAAAAAAAGAGATGTGGTGTGATTGCCAATATGATAACTCTCCACAAGAGGCCACGGAAACTAACAACTATAGGTCACCGTACGGCCTTCAACAATGAGCAAAGCCAATACCGAATAGTCAGCTATAAAAGGCCACGAAATGACGATGTAAAATAACGAGAAAACTAACGGCCCAATGCTTAGTTTTGATGTTCAGTATTGACCCCTCATCCGGATATGATCAGGCAGAACATACAAGAAATAAATAAAAAGAAGTACGCATATGAAAAAAATATAAATGAAGTTAGAGTAAAAGGAAGAATAACCCAGATCAGTGGTTTTAAACCATTCTCTCTTTTTATGGTTCGTTGGTCAATAAAAAAAAGAGATGTGGTGTGATTGCCAATATGATAACTCTCCACAAGAGGCCAAATGACACGGAAACTAACAACTATAGGTCACCGTACGGCCTTCAACAATGAGCAAAACCAATACCGAATATTAAGCCTTTGTTAGTCTTGTATTATTTTAATTTTAGTTTCTTGTGTACAATTTGGAAATTAGTATGGCGTTCATTATCACTGAACTAGTATATATTTGTTTAGGGGCCAGTTGAAGGACGCCTCCGGGTGCTGGAATTTCTCGCTACATTGAAGACCTGTTGGTGACCTTCTGCTGTTGTTTTTTTTTCTATGGTCGGGTTGTTGTCTCTTTTGCACATTCCCCATTTTCATTCTCAATTTTATCTCGTAGATCATGTTTTGAATCGAATGTCTGCTTTCAGATAACATTGAATAGCATGCCTTTTGTGATTTAAAACAAAGGTATTACTAAATCTCTATTATACTTGAAACATGTATACAGATGTTCCATTGTCTGTATGTTTTCCATGCTTTATTTGCTTTATTTGCTTTTAAATAAACAAATAGAATTTTTGATAACAAGCGTAGTTTCGGAATTCTTATATCATCAATGTTCTTCTACATTGTACTTTATTTGACTTTTTCATTTTCTCGAATCTAGCATCACTGATGATGTATGCTTAAAAGACTCATTTATAAGACATATATATGTGAGTTCTGTGAGTTACAAAATACATTCCGCTAAGTTGTTATCACTTGTAAGCTGTCAATAAAAATCATCTATGTATAGTTATTTCAATTAATGTACTTTTCATACTATGTACTAATCAATTGAAGTTCTTCGGGTTTTTTTTATCAAAGACATTAATTGTCTTAGCCATTTTGACAGAACTTTTTAAAACCTTTCTTTTCATGTTTTTAACTGCATAATTAGTTTCGTCTTTCGACATAATGACGAGTATGTTTCCTTTATTGTAGACGAATTGCATACCAAATTGTAATACGGATATATTTGAATAGTTTAAAACGCAACGTATAGACAAAACTTTTGGTAAATTTGTAAAAAGTGGCATTCTTTTGACTGAATTGATATTTTTCATTTTTATATTAATATTTAGGTACTATTCGGCATCCGAAATCCATGGGCACACTGTGACTTCAGTGAATGGACCTTAGCCAAATATAAACAATCATTCATTTTAATGAAACGACTTGTTGGAAACCTTGGACTGAGTAATAGAGATGAAAACAGAATCCTTGATGAACTTAAGAAATGGGCAGAAAATGGTATTTATTTATTGATAAAAATATATTGCGCGCTTTATTTGTTCATATATTGCAACCAGACAGCTAAACAGCTAATTAACAGCTAAAATTAACAGCTAATTAACAGCTAATTAACAGCTTAAAATTAATATACAATATAAGGTCAATGTCAGAGAACTATATTTTTTTTTTTTGTATGAGGCTAAAAAAACTGGGAAAATGTCAAATACAAAAAAGTCTATATTTTCATTAAGTTGAAATAATATTGTTTTTAAACTGCATCTTAAATTAAGACATTGATAGCTATTTAAATTGTAACACATATTTCAAACTTAACGAACCCCTAATTGGTGATGAAATTGACATTGCACAAAATAAAGAAATGTTACTAAATTTAGGAAATAAACACACAACTAGTTTCAGTATAAAAGAAATTACTTGATTGGACCACAATCATGGAATTCACAAACTGGTGTATAACCTGTTTAACGGGAAAACTCAATCATATTTCTTACTGTTGCGTCAAAATATGATGCCATTACCTGAACTGCAAAAAATAATATACAAAACATAGTATTCTGACAGATATCAATGTCCAAAAGAGATAACATAAACTATATTGTTTTGGTCCAAATACAAGAAGTATCCTTGTCAAATTACTGACAACACACAATTTAACAAATTTTCCGACAATTTGTTATAGTACATTAAATCAAAACAGTGATTTGGGATTTAAATTCAGTCAGGTTTCTTCTTCGTCAAAATTATCTCCCACTTACGGCAGTTCATTTTCACAATGATCGAAGAAATGGAAGCCATTCTAGAGATGACGCGCTGACAATTTTGCTCTTGAAAACCGATAAATTTATCCACATAGCACCATTACGATCCTTATATGTCAGTTATATTTTAAAAGACAAATGTATCTACTAGCTAATGGACATCAGTTAATTATCTTGTCTGCATTGATTCAACGTAAAACTATTGTATAATCGGTTGTCAGGTGGAATTTTTGAAAATTCTTAAACATTTAAAAAATTCTAATTAGATATTTCGATGAAGGTCAGGCTAAACATTTTCAGTGATTGAAGATTATATACCCTAGTTATCACACACACAAAAATATATTTTTCGAAGATATGCATTTTCATCATCCTACTTAAAAGACTGTCGTAAAGTACTTTTAGTAAAAATAAATAGCTATTCGTACACACATACTCTGTTTTTGTGATTCATTCGATAGGTATTTCACTTCACCCATATATTTCATCTTTTCGTACTGTGATTTTTTTTATGTTATCAAGTCAACCTGTAGCTTTGATATATAAAAATGATAAAATCTGAAGCGAGATTATATATAAAATACTCTTGCTTTGTACGTTTTCAAGTCAAAATATACACTTTAAACACGCCCTAACACAAAAAGGTGCACTCGATTTTCTCTTTTTGAGACAATTGTTACCCATTTTGTTTTTTTTTCTTGAGTCACATAATGGAAGGGCAGACACGACAATTACTGAACTAATAGATTGTTCCTCGCCAGTGGTATATTTTTTATAAATCGGAGGTTATGCATTTTCTACATCCAACTTGATAGATACCCATGTCGTCGACTTGATATATAATTGTTCTGCATTACTATATAATAGATAAATTGAAAACTTATGAAAATGGTGTTTTTAAAATAAAAGACTTCGTAATTGAGAAGAAAATTGTCGTTTTATTTGTTTCTATTAACTTTTAAACATTTTGTTACTATAGTAAACTTTACAGAAAGCATTTATCGCCTTCTCTAACAAAGAGATTCGATTATTTTGTTCTATTTCAACTGGGTTTCCGCCTGAATTATGAACACCAGACTCGTTTTTCGTCTTCAAAAAACTCATTTGTGACGCTCAATATTCCTAAGTGTGACAAAGTCAGAAAAGTTCGAAATTGAAGACCACTGAGGACCAAAAATTTCAAAGGGTTTTGCAAAATACAGATAAGATCATCTCTTTCTTGGCTAAAAAACAATTAACTGTAAAATAAACTCGAATGCAATCGCGAATATTAAAAAAAAATATGACCTCGATTTTATAGGTCAGAATTTTCTGAATGGAACAATATCAGGGTTGGAGATAGTGGATGATATTCGCCAACAGACACATGTTCTTAGTGAATATGTACAGATTTTGTGTACGAAGACAGATGATCAGTTTATCAAAGTTCGAAATGAATTGAAAGATATCGAAGATAGTTTACAGAAAAGGATCAGATATTTAGAAAGCGTGAGTAACATAAACAAAACTTGTATAACCATAAAACGCTTACACGCTTATGTATACTATAAATTGTGAATTGATCTTGGTAAACTAATTGATCCTTTCAATAAACTTATTCTAAAAAAGGTTACCAATTCAACACTGTAACTATATCTTTGAATATTGTTTTATTGGTATTGATATTGATTTTGTTATCAGTAAATTAAAAGAAAACTTGATATTCTTGTTAGATACATATGCACATTTATGGATCTACAATCTGTCGATACCTGTATCTTAAAATTGATCAAGATCGTGTTTTTGTCTGACTGTTTATTGTCTTTTCACTTAATCCATTGGATGTTGGATGTGTACTGATTGATAATTTAGTCTTATATGCATGATTAGTTGTTAATGGCTTTGACGAAACGAGCGTCTGGCGTACTTAGTTATAATCCTGGTACCTTTGATAACTATTTGAACTAGCTGTTGTCAGTAACTGCGAGAACTCTCTCTTTATTTAGTGTCTTTTTGATGTTTGAATAAACAAGTACCCGGCCACGTCTACGTCCACTCTTTTTTAATTGTATTTCTATTTGTAACCATCTGATCAGTTAAGAATTATTCAATTGATTTTTATAGTTCGTTCTTATGTTGTACTGTTACGCCACTATCCTAGGTTAGGGGTATTGGGATCCTGCTAACATGTGTAACCCCGACACATTATGTATGTATGTGCCTGTCCTTAGTCACGAGCCTGTTTTCCAGTGGTTTTCGTTTGTTACTGGGTTATAAATTTGTTTCTTATTCATTTTTTTGTACATTTTGCCCATTAGTCTCTATTCCGATAATTTCTTTGAAATTTTGAGATAGCACAGGAAAACTTGTGTTTGTGTTGATGATAGACCACACAAAGACAATGAAATGACGGTTTCTCCCCGGATTTCTCTTCCATGTGCCAATTTCCCGTTCTTGGAGTAAGGGCGATAACTTGCGACGCACGTTTTGTATCCCGATTTCCGCTAGATAAAGGCAACAGTAGTATACCGATGTTCAAACTCATAAATCCATGGACAAAAAACAAAATCGGGATAACAAACTAAAACTGACGGAAACGCATAAATATAAGAGGAGAACAACGACACAACACTACAATGTAACTAACACACACAGAAACGGACCAAGCATCAGACAAAATCCCACGAGAATAACAAATATAACATCAAAACAAAATACATGAATTTGGGATAGACAAGTACCGTGACACGTCTTATCGCAATGTCAATTTACACTCAAAAATAAGAGAAAACAAACGACGCAGCGTTAAATTAAAACACACACAGAAACGAACTATAATATAACAATGGCCATATTCCTGACTTGGTAAAGGAAAAAATGGTGGGTTGAACCTGGTTTTGTGGCATATCAAACCTCGCACTTTAATGGCAATGTTAAATATAACATAGAAATGACAACATAATATTACAGGACTACAATACAAATAAATAGGCAAACGTATTAGACAAAGAAACACATGATTAATGAATAACAAAAAGCATCAGGTTTAAAATTTAATACGCCAAAAACGCGCCTCGTCCACACAAGACTCACCAGTGACGCCCAGATATAAAAGATCGAAAGCGAAAAAAAGTACAAAGTTGTACAGCACTGAAGATCAAAAGTTGAAAAAGGTTGTACGTATACTTCGCCTTAAAAAAAATCCGCATATTAAAAGATGAGAAGTTTTTTCTGAAGATTTATGCAAAGCAGTAATCAAACAATTGTCTATTTATTCCTAGCTAATCTTGATGTTGACAACATCTAGGATTAATCACCATAAATTACATGTATATGAAAATGACAGTTTGGTGCTTTCTTTCAAAGACGAAAATGTTCAATGGTTAATAGTAATGAAATATAAACCAAATCACAGATATTTGGAAGAATGTAATGTTATATTTGGCTATCCAAAATATTTAAGCTTCCAAATTTGTCATACGTTTGATTAAATAAAGTAAATGAAGAACCATATACACTTTCATTAATTTTACATAAATGTAGTAAAACAATCCAATTCATCGATCAAATCTACCAAAAATGTGTACTCACATGTTTACTCAGTGGTCGGATGATTATTTTTCGTTCTTCCTGTAGTTGGGCAATAATAATATAATTATAATAATAATAATATGATTGATTGTTTTGTTGCATGCTTTACGTCAAAAGTTTGGTTGAGTAACTGATTCTATTTTTAGAAAAATTGAAGGAAGAAAAGAAGAAACAAGATGAGAGTCATATTCCACAAAATATTCGAGGTATGAATTTTACCAAAAAATATCTCAACTGCTGACATAACTTAATGTTTTAATCAAATATGTCAACGATGATATAACATTGCAATAACGGGTTTGATTTATTTCAGTTAAATTTTTCAGATATTAAATTACCTACACTTACAAAATTGATATACACACTACAGTACTATTGACATGCATTTCATGCTTCGTTCATTAGTTTAAAGACATACCGAGTAGTACATATTAAACTTTTTTTTTAAATCATTTGTCCAGAAAATAATATAAATTCTTTTTACCTATCTGAAATTCGTGTTTGATAAGAAAGCTCAGGTACTTGAGAAAAATTGCCTTGCGTTCGATCAACTAACGTTGTGTCAGCTCATCGATATAATCAATATCCAGTACTGGTCAGTGATTTGAAATACTGTTGATTCATTTCTTTTTGTGGATACACATTTTCGTAGATTGGATAAAATTTGCATTATCGAGTATGTTCAAATATACCCACAAATGCGACGGAATTTATTATCCCACGAATAAAAATGAATCACAGTAGTAAAGTTTCGTATGCATAGCTGGGTATTTCAGTTTCGTTTTAATTCGAAGCCGCTTTAACTGAATCATTGCTAGGTACTTTTAAATAATTATTGCAAAAAATATGAAAAACTAATGCATCTCTTGTTTAAGATAATACTTGGTGAACAATCGTATAGTTATTTTCTTAGAAGTATGATTATTATTAAGGTCTTACCTTTAACTATAAGAAAGACCTTACTGTATTTCTTCTGGTTATTATAATTATTCTTTCCGCCAAACTTTAACGACATTTCTCAAAAAAAGTAAGCGACATGTTAAAATGATAGTTGGTATCTAGTATTTGTTGACCAAAAGCTATCTTGTGGTGAGAGCACGACCCCGTAACATTTCCTTTATATCGGTTATCCGTAAACCTTGTTATCATTTTAACTCCGTAACCATAACATGCAAAATAGGTAGAAAAAAAACAAAGGGTGGAGTTTGTTCAGGACCAGACCCTGGTTCTTCGTTAAATATAGTTGATAAGATTCAACGACTTATTGGAAGAATAATGCCCCTTCGAAAATTATTCGATGTCGGTTGGCAATTAAACTTAAGAACCATAAGTTGTAGCCAACTAGAATCTTCCCCAATGATCATTAATTTACGTGACTATGAAAATTGACCTACGGTTAAAGGTCAAGGTCATGACCTAGATTTTTAATGTAGCTTGTTATCTAATTTACTCAATAACCGTAAAAGATGGCTGATAAAATGTTATAGCGAAAATATCTGTCGAGTTCAGATCTACATTTGCTATGTGAATTCAAACTTTTCGGACCAACTATTATGGACCCAGGAAACCAAACTGTTTTTCGGGTCCGAAATGATGATTTTTTTGTTTATAACTCATAAGAGGTAAGAGATAGAAAGAAACTTTGAATAACAAAAATGTTCAGCATAATAAGATCTACAGAGTTGTTCAGAGGTCTATGTTCCTAACAACGAAATAAAACACCTTAGCAACCATATATTTTTTTAATTTAGAAGGCTATGAATTATATAAATATGAAATTTTTAATACTGGAAATGACATTTTTGTCCTTAGCAACGACATATAAGTCCCTAGCAACCATAAAATTTTAAACTAAGAAAGCTATCAATACAGGAAAAAATGAAAGACCTTTCAATTGTTCATGAACAATTGACTTTTTAATTCATATCATTACTATTTAGAGTTGAAAAAAAAGTATTCAAGAAACATGTGAGCAAATCTTCTCCAATGGATTTTGGCAGTTCTTTAGAAGCGGTATTGCACAGGATTTTTTTTTTTTCATAATAGGTAGATAGATAGTTTATTCTCATAAAACCATGCCAGTACAAAGGTTACATATTTGCAGCTTATACACACAATAATTAATTTTGGATGTAACGCGTCTTCTTGGCTTTTATTTTATTTGTTTATCAGCTCATAGACATAATTTAGTCATGTGAACGTGACGTCACCAACGTTTTTTCATGGTTTACTACGGTTTAAATTACAAGAAATAACTGTAATATTTTTTCTGTCTATTCGAAATAACATAAAAAATGTGGTGTACACTTCAAATAATTCGAATATGCGGGTTCTTAAATGTGCATCACATTTTTTATGTTATTTCTTAATAGACAAGTAAAATATTATAATCATTCCTTAAGTATTTCCTTTTAGACAGTTTGTTCAATTGAACATTCCGTAGGGATTAACAGAGGACAGTGTGTTACGCAATTGCTTGTCATCAGTTATGATTTAAAACTTCGATGGAAAGATATTCGTTTATAAATTACCATTAAAGTCTCCGTTTATATTCGCTAATTTTATATATTTTACCTGTAACAGGTTGCTTCGTCTTACAATAGTACACAACAGAGAAAACTAACGAATAAAACTAGGGGGATCTCAGGTGCTCCGGAAGGGTAAGCATATCCTGCTCCACATGTGGCACCCGTCGTGTTTTTCAATAAGATTCTTTTACTTTCTCTAATGTTTCTTAAATAGTTACAACGAATAATGTTTTTTTCTTGCATGGACTAAATGTTCAATCCTTATTCTAATAAATCAAGATCCGTTTTAACCAATAGTCTAATCAGTTGCAGTAGCATTAAAAGAAAAATGATCAGATTTAAATGATTAATTTCGTTATGTACGGCTGAGTAAATACTGTAGCAGCATATTATTTTAAAAGTCGGAAAAGGTTTTTATGTTATAGTTAATACATATTTTAAGTTTTTTCTTGTCATAAAACTATTTTTAAACTTTATTCTTGAAAACACATAAATATCATTCATGTCGGGGCTTTATAGCTTATTGTGACGTTTTTGTATTTTGAGGACCCTAGGCCGACTTGTAATGGCTATGTGTGCTTTATCGAAACTCTGATGTATAGTTGTCTCTTTGACAACAATATCACATCTTATTATTTTTATATAATATAGTATCAAAAATATATATTTTACAGACTGACAATTCCTTGAATATTAATCTATAATCATTGTTAGATTAGGCCGTTAGTTTTCTTAATTGAATTGTTTCATATTTACATGTCGAGGCTATTATATCCCGATCATACGGTATAGTTTTTCTCATTGTTAAAGGTTTAAAGGTTGTCTTTGATTGCATACAAAAACTTCATTTGAAATTTGGTTGAAATTTGTCTCATTTGGCAATCATACCACATCTCTATTTGTATTTGTACTGAAGAACTGAAAAGGTATTGACATTTCAAATTTTGATGAACTAAGACAATTAAGAGTTGCTACGTTTAAAATCACTGTTTTAGTAATAAGAACCTGTACGAGTAAATTGAAAAGAAATAAATTACTTTTGAAAGTAGTTGTCCCGATTTCTGTTCAAAATATTGCAAAACGATAATGATTAAAATTCAAAACATTACATTAGTGGTTATTGTTACCTCTATTTTCAGCTCAACATGTACAAGAAATCAGCGAATGGGAGCAAGACCAAAATACTTTTGTTACAACCAGAGCAACACGTCACATTCTGAGATCTTTATTATCCAGTAGCTGTATTGTTGTTTCAGGTAGCTCAGGTTGTGGTAAGTCTGCAAATATACACCATATTGCCCTCCGCTTACACCACCGATATGATTATGAGATAATACCTGTTTTAGAAGGACCGTTGGATATCTTGCATTTTTACGATATGAATAAAAGACAAGTTTTTGTGGTTGATGATATTTGCGGAAAAGAAACTTTCAATGAACAGTCATTTCAAAACTGGGATTTATTTTCCTCCCAACTACAGAAAAAATTTAAAATTTTAGAAAATAAGGTAGAGAATAACGATGAAGACCGTGTGTTGGGTCCAAAATTACTTATATCCTGTCGATTACATATTTATAAAGAAGCACGTTTTCAACTTTTAACGTTATTCACAAGAAAGCACTGCAACTTATTATCACTAGAGTTTTGTCTGTTGCCAAAAGAAAGACTGCGTATTATGAAGAAATACATTCATGAGGACATCATTAAATGTATTATGCAGCCCCATGGGTATGTTGACTTTTTTCCATTGCTCTGCAGATTGTCAAAAGAAAAAGAAAAAGAAGAGGTCATCAAACTTTTCGCAACTCCAGTGGAAAGTATTCGAACAAATATTAACCACATCATATCTTCAAACAAGAACCAATTTTGTGCTCTTGTTCTGTGTATCTTGTCTGATAAATTTAATACAGATTGGCTTAATTTAAAAACAGTTCCAGAGGGAATGAAATGCAAAATTCAAGATATTGTTATGGAATTTGAAATAGACTTACGCAGAGAAATGTCCAGAAATGCTTTAAAATCTGGTTTTATCACATTAGATGGTACCTATTTAAAACAAATAGGAACAGAGTATAGAATAATCCATGACAAGATTTATACAATGGCAGCCCTAATTTGTGGCCATCACCTAACAGAATGTTTTATTAAACATGCTTCTTCCATTTTTGTTCGTGACCATTTCTGTTTTGAATTTTGCAAGACAGTAGGCGAAGATAATATTATTCTGTCTGGAGACAACGAAGAAGAGTATTTCAAAAGGTTGCTCAGCGATTTAAGAAAGTATAGCATTACTAGTACATTCCATAATAAACAGTTAAGATCTCAGTTATTTATAGATAGGTTAATAAGGTATTTTGAAAGGAGTTATGAGACAAAAGAGTTATTGAAGAGGATGAATGAAGAAAAAAAACACATTGACTTGCTATTTACAACACCCCTTACAGAGGCAGCATTTGTTGGCAACTTTCGTTTAGTTAAATTTATGGTGGTATCCCTTAAATGCAATGTGAATAGAACAGATATATTTGGGTGTTCCCCTTTGTACAAGGCATGTAAAGGAGGAAAAACCAATGTAGTTAAACTCTTGTTAGATAATAGTTGCGATGTCTGTATATGTAATCGTTTTGCAATGTCATCGTTGTTTGTGGCCTGTGAAGGAGGATATGCAGACATAGTAAACATGTTAATCGAGAACAATGCTGATGTCTATCGGTGTAACAGCAAAGGAGAGTCTCCATTGTATGTGGCCTGTAAAGGAGGACACATTAATACTGTGAAAGTGTTACTTCAGAACAAGGCTGATGCCTCTCGGTGTGACAATAAAGGACAATCTCCGTTGCATGTCGCATGTGCTGGAGGTTATATAGTCATTGCTAAATTGCTTCTTAATATAAATGCTGATGTTGTTTGTTGTACCAAATTAGGAGCGTCCCCATTGTTCCTGGCATGTCAGGGAGGATATACAGAAATAGTGAAATTTTTACTTGAAAACAAAGCCGATGTCTCTCAGTGTAACACTAAGGGGGAGTCTCCATTGTATGCGGCATGTAAAGGGGGATACACAGATACAGCGAACTTATTACTTCAAAACAAGGCGGATGTAGTCAAGTGTACCACATTTGGAGAGTCTCCATTGTTTGTAGCCTGTGAGGAAGGACATACAAATACGGTTAAACTGCTCCTACAAAACAATGCTCTTGTTGTTCAGCGTAACAATAATGGACAGTCTCCCTTCTTTGTGGCATGTAAAGGAGGACATACAGACACAGTTCAATTGTTACTCAAGAATAATGCTGATGTATTGCAGTGTAATCAAACAGGGGAGTCACCATTATATGTGGCTTGTGAAACAGGAAAAACAGACACAGTGAAGTTGTTGCTTGAGAACGGTGCTGATTTGTCTCAGTGTGACAACGAGGGAAAGTCCCCTCTGTATCTAGCCAGTAACGGAGGACATACAGATACAGTTCAATTGTTACTCGAGAATAATGCTGATATATTGCAGTGTGATCGAACAGGGCAGTCTCCATTATATGTGGCTAGTGAAACAGGACATACAAATACAGTGAAAGTGTTACTTCAGAATAATGCTGATGTTTCACAGTGTGATATGGATGGGCAGTCTCCATTTTATGTAGCCTGTGGCGGCGGCCATAAAGACACAGCGAAACTGTTGCTGCGGAAAAATGCAGATAAATTTCAGTTAAACAGGTATGGGTGGTCCCCATTACATGCAGCTGGTAAAAAAGGACACACAAATATAGTGAAACTGCTACTTCTGAACAATGCTGATGTATCTCACAGTAACAATGATGATGAATCTCCATTGTACTTGGCCTGTAAAGGAGGTCACATCGATACAGTTCAACTGTTACTGCAGAACAAGGCTAATGTCTGTCAGTGTAACAGTAATGGAGAGTCTCCATTGTATGTGGCATGTAAACAAAGACATGTAAACATAGTGCGTCTGTTACTAGAGAGCAATGCAGATGTCTCACAATGTGAAAAAATAAACGGTTGGTCACCCTTACGTGTTGTTTGTGATCCTGAGCGATCACAATATTCCATCATACAAGATGTAATATCCTTTGTCGAGCGTGTGCAAGGATTAGAAAATTTTGAGACAAGGAGTATTGAAATTGTAAAACTATTAATTAAATGGAATGCAGATGTTGAAACGTGTATTACAAACTGTAAACCACCATCAGAAATTCTTCATCTTCTTCAGACAAAATTAAATCATGATAAGGGTTTAGATCAAACAGTCAACCCAGGTTTGAGGGCAACGGTAATAACATATGTCAGCAGTTTAAAATATGCGCTACAAAAAAGTGATATACCGTCAATACTACAAATAGCTACAGAAAACATTAGACATGAATAAATTAATGAAGTTATTAAAATCTTTACCGATTGGAAATGATACGGATGGTAACTTACAACTTAGTTGCCTAGCATAGAGACAGGGAACATTTTTAGACTTTTTTCAAGATTTTATTATTACTGGCATAATATTAGCAAACTGTTACTAATTTCAATTGTGTATAATTTATCGTATCTATCTTTGTTTAACGTGTAATGCAATATTGCAAACTTTCTCAGCAACGTCTTTATCTGATATAAAATGTTTTTTTAAATGTTATCAATTTCATTTTGCAAACATATGATGCTATTTAAATTAAAAATTGCTGTAACATACATTTTTTCATTGTGTTTATAGAAAACAATATCATTTTTATCATTATTCATCTAGCTTTTCTCTGGAACATTAGTTTTGTTGTACTGTTTTAACACGGTATGTATAATGTCCAGTTAGGATCGTGTCTTTCGAGTTATTTGATCGGATTAATTTGAGTTTGGCCACTTTTCTTTTAGTAAAAAAAGGATAAAGAAAAAAATGTTAATGTAAACAACCGGCATCCCTTTCTATGTAAAACTTGTTTAAAACTATGCTAGAACCTTATATATACATGATATACAAAATTATAGAAGGTAAATAAATAAATTTGATAAAAGTTATTATACACATACCAATGCTAATTTCAACAAAAATGTGCACATTGGATGTATGTATACTTTGATTTACAGACACGTTAAAAAACATTTGTTTTTGCATGGAAAAGGACATTTTGATGATGTAAATTAATTTTCATATTTCCTAGTTTTTTCCAGAGCATTCCATGTATTTTCGAGAGTATCCTTGTTTTCTCGAGTGAAAATTTTTATTCATATGGCTTAAAATATAATATGCAAGTGTACTCCCTTTTGAAAAAAAAAGGTCAAATAAGGTACTTTTCATAGCACGAAACGATGCATTAGCCAGTTTAATAATACTTTATCAACATGTACATTTCATAAAAAGTCATGCTTCATTGGCATTCTTTAATCATTGTGTTAGTGTAACGGTGCAGTTAATATTTCGGAATGTAAACAATCTTTGTTTGAACTCAGACATATATATGTACAAATAGTGTGTAAAGCGTTTAAACTCAGGGTAGGTATAATGTCCGGCTAGGATTGTGATTTTCCGAGTAATTCGGTCCGTTTTTTCGAGTGTCGTTCGGGCTTTTTCTAGTGAAAAAAACTTGCGATATGTCAATTAACTGCTAATTCGTAATTATAAGAGATTTTTTTTATTACTACCCAACTTATTTTGATTACTTTACATGTTATTATCATCAAAGTAACACAATTTCCTTGTATCTAACAAAAAAAAAATAGTATTTATTATTGTCCGGGCTTTTTCGAGAGCAACTGTGAAATCGTCCGGGATTTTTAACAAATGGTCCGTTTTATTTCAAAGAAAATTGTGAATAAAAAAGGTATTTTTCACTTGAAACAATAACTTTTACTAGTTTATAACTGTAATCAAGTGAAGAACAATATCATATCTTCCCAACAAATCACAAAAACATACGGTGATCAAAATTAACCTTTTTCAATTTAATTCTGTACGGAAATCGTTCTACTTCAACTTTTTAGTATAATATTAGAAATTATTGGATCCTTTATAAAATGGTCTTTAGAACACAGTGAGGGGACTCATAATCTTTTCAACTTCAAACCATGGTTCTTTTGTTGTCATAGCTAATACTATTTATCGTGGTGAACCCAAGAGTTTTTATACGGGTAAGGGACGTTTTATGGTATACCGTTGTCCGTATGTCGGAAATAACTCAAAAATCGCTGTAACCAATTTACACAAAACTTCGGAGAATTGTTTATCATTTTTATATCTATTAGGTATCCTCCGTTTCGGATTTTATAAAGTTTAGATTTTACATTTCCGAGTTGCTGGATTTTATAAAACAAACTAAAGGCCATAAAGAGCCTGTGTCGCGTTCACTCTTCAACATTGAAGACACGAATTGAATTCATGACAAAATTCTCTGTTTTGGTGATGGTGACTTGCTTGTAATTCTTACTTTAATAAACATTTTTGCTGTTTACAGTTATCTTTAACTATAATAAACTTGGTCCAGTAGATTCAGAGGAAAGATTTTTGTAAAAGTTAACGAACGACGAAGACGGACAGCGACGAACGCTAAGTGATGGGAAAATCTCAATTGACCCTTTTGGGCCAGATGAGCTAAAAAGGGGTGATTTTACAGTTTTCAGACAATATTTGTTAGTGATTTTAGAAGTTTTCATGAAACTTTGGTGACTGGTTTACATAGATTAAGGTAACTTCCCTTTAGTTTTTCATAAAGTTTTAGTATTACATTTATTTAATATAAATTATTTATAAGTTTCATAACAAGTGAGAACGGTTATCACTTGATATCAGTTTTTGTTTTTTTAATTTGAATGTAATACGGGGAGTTTATTCTATTAGAAAAAAATAATGAGAGTTGATAACAAACTGTATCCCACCCATTCTCACAAGTTGTTGTAACCTATATGTCTTAATATTGTCAATACTCTCATTGTGTTAAATCAATAATTACGCAAATCCTTGGTTTAATATTTTTCACACGAAATACACATCGTTGTAACCTTGGAAGGTCATGAATGACCTAACGAATAGCCAATGAGATGTCGTAACAATGGAATTAATAGTTCACCAGCTTAACATACTATATTTACGTACGTCTCAATCCATATTGTTTCTGATTACTTTAGATATTTGTCATCATGAATATATAATGAACATGTAATTTATAAGAAGTGACAAACAACAACATATACAAATGAACGATGCTTGTTTATAAAGTTTAATCGTAGTACACCGTTTTCATACTGATGAGTGCATTGGTTTCGTGCCTTAAACAGTGCATAATTTGAACTCTTTCCTATTGTTTTTCAACGTTAATACACTGACATTTATCATTTTAAGCTATAGGAAATTTGTATAATCACTCGATAAAACACGGACGCACTCGAACATGTCGAAAAAGCCCAGACTGCACTCGAAAAAGAACGAACACATAGAAATTAATTTAGTATTAAAATGTCGTTTTCAATGCAGAGACAATAATTTTTGTGAAGTGTCTGTATATCTGATGATATGAAGATTCCATGGATGCATTTCCATCACATTTGCATTGGTCTGTGTACAAAATTGGCTTTATTCTATTTTTTAGAATAAAAGCATTGTAAGGCTAAATTCAAATTTTTTAACAAAAAATAATATCGGATTGATGATATATTTTTATCTTATATACTAACACACCTTTATATGTTTTGTATGTTTAACTCAGGCGTCTGTATCTCGTCTTATCAGTAAGGACGTTTGTTTGTTTACATTTTTTTTTATCATAATCGCTCAAAGAAAGTGGTTTTAGTAATGGCGGACATGTTTTTCGACCAATCAAAAATCCAAGCATAAACTTTTTGCAGAATACCCTAAGGTACAATCTTAATAAGTTTCATTTGATATTGAATAGTAGTTTCAGAGAAGAATATTTTTGAAATAATAACATCAAAAATAGCAAAAAATGCATACTTTAACTCCTTGTCTGATTTGCTCTAAATGCTATAGTTTTTAAGTGATAAGCCAAAACAGCATTTTGACCCCTATGTTATATTTTTAGCCATGGCGGCAATGTTTGTTGATGGATCAAAACTTTGGATATAGTTTACAAACAAGATACCCTAAAGAACATTCACTTAAACTTGGGAGTATATGGCCCAGTAGTTTCAGAAGAGAAGTTTTATAAATGTTAGCAAACATGATAAACTGTTTAAAATTGTCTTTAAAGGACAATAACTCTTTAAGAGATCAATTGACAATTTTGTTCATGATTGCATGACTTTTTTGTAGGTCTTTTTTGCTGAACATATTTGCTATTTATAGTTTATCTTTAATATCTTCAATATTATTTAAGATAATAACCAAAAACTGCAAAATTTCTTTAAAAGTACCAATTTTGTGGCAGCAATTCAACAATTAGTTGTTCAATTCTGATGAAAAATTGAGGGAAGGTAGAGCTTGACATCATGCATACTTTAACTTCTTATCAGATTTACTCTAACTGCTACAGTTTTGGGGATATAAGCCCAAAACTGCATTTGACCCGTATGTTCTATTTTTAGCAATGGCGGCCATGTTTATTTATGGATAAAAATTTCGGACATAATTTATAAACTAGATACCCTTAGGAACATTAACTTAAAGTTTGGAAGTATTTGGCCCAGTAGTTTCGGAGGAGAAGATTTTTAAATGTAAGCAAAGATGATATACAAATTGTGTAAAATTGTCGTTAAAGGACAATAACTGCTTAAGGGGTCAATTGACACTTTCGGTCATATCAAATATTTTGTAGATCTTACTTTGCAGAACATTTTTGTAGTGAACGGTTTATCTCTATCTTCAATAATATTCAAGATAATAACCAAAAACTACAACAATTCCCTAAAATTACCAATTTGACTAGTTTGACAGAGCTCTAGCACCGAAAAAACGATGTCCTGTGTCTCCTTTGTTGTTTATTTTTGCCAAGGAACTGCTGGCAAAAAGTATTTGTAAGAACATCAGATATCTGATATATCAATAATATGTTATAAGAAATTTGTACAATTATAAGAAACAATTTTGATAAGTAATGGTGTAATTAGTTGTTTTACTTTGATCATTATTTTATAAACTTGTATACTGTTCGTGTCAGTATTCCTGGCATGATATTGATTGTTTTATGTGTTATTATTATATATATTGTATATGTTTTATAACAATCAATAGGTGACACTTTAATAAACAAATTTACTATTATAATTAGCAATAATAAAGAGAAAAACATTTTCTGCGCAAATTTTTTTTGATCCCGTTAAAGATTTGGAGAAGTGTATAATGTTCAAATTTAATTTTCTAAAACCGAAGCAACATGAATTGGAAGAAATAAATTTAGCAAAGGATGTATCTTTTCCATTAAATGGACAGATGGTTTTAAAAAATTAGGTTTACCTTTTTATGCTTTTGAAGAAATGGTTAGTTATAATGCTGATACAAGAATAGAAATAATGGAATCAATGATTACAATGCCGAAGATCAGAAACCTTTTCTTGATCGGGGAAATTGTTATTCTGAAATCATTGCAATATCGAAGCTTATTTATGCTATTTCATCTACTCACGTGCCAAAATCTTATGTTATAAGAATAGAACGTGTGTTAACAGTTTTATACGGAATGGTGGAATGAAAAGTAAAATAGGAAGTTTATTCAAAAGTCTCCTAGCAAAGGGGGACTGAACGGACATAATTAAGATGTGGTATGAGTGTTAATGAGACAACTCTCCATCCAAGTCAATATTTATAAAAGTTACAATTTAAGGTCAAAGTACGGTCTTTAACACGGAGCCTTGGCTCACACTTAACAGCAAGATATAAAAGGCCCTAAAATTAATAATGTGAAACCATTCAAACGATATATGAACTACTAGTGAATTAGCCTGTTATAAAGATATAGAGACTACAGATATCAAAGGTACCAGGTTTATAATTTGATACGACAGACGCGTGTTTCGTCTATATAAGACCATTTAGCGACGCTCATATCAAAACAATTAGAAAGCTAAACTAGTATGATATTGAAGAGCATTAAGGACTCATAAATCCGAAACGTCGTGCCAAATACGACTAAAGTAATCTATGTCTGGGATAAGAACATCCTTAAAATTTCGAATAATGCATACGTATGCAAACAGTAAATTTATAAAAATGACCATATCATTAATATCCATGTCAACACCGAAGTGCTGACTTCTGGGCATCGACCCAGTGTTTTTTAATGTACCGAAATAAAAATGTTTTGGAGAGAATTTTCTTATTGGTGGTATTTTGTTTTTGGAGTAAGATATTTTTTTTGTGTTAAGACAGTGTCATTTCTGGTGTTATAATTCTGATAACTTAGATTTGAATTATTATATCCTATATGCAATTAATTGCATTAATTGTGTAAACAGACTGTTAATATCTGTTCAAGCTTTCCTTAAATTTTTGAAAAGACGTCTAGATATTTAAGAATATGAAATATTTTAAGAAAGGTTCTGAAAAGGGGTAATGAAATATATTTAATTTATTTCTTAATTTGTTTTGATTATGATCATATTAAATGAACACCAAAGTATTCTTAAGATGAATCATACACTGTGTATTCACATCGTAGATTTTTTTATTATTTTTCATTCGCATAGTAAAAATTATAACAATGTCATATATGTCATTTACTTGTCTTGTAAAAATGTATGTAAACACCGTAGTGTGAACACCAAAAGGACCATAAAAAAGGGAAAACCAAATTGTATCTTATTTAGTGTTAGTTTGGTTTTTTATTCCACTAGTCATTTTTTAACACCGCCGTGGCTGTGCTTTTTATCAAATTTCATATATTTTATTTTATTTATTGGTGCAAAATTTGTAAATTTGGTTGTTTGGGTAGTATATTTTATCTTCGCTTAGATCCTCTTTTTTTGGCAAAATACTTCGAAACATTATTTTTTTTTCTAAGTAAAAAATTATTGCTTATTCCAGAATTTCAATTGTCATAGTTTTGGCAAATATTTATTTGTTTTGGAAATTTGGCACATTTTGATGTTCCCTTGTGAACTAAGATGGGGTGTTATTTACATCAAGGTAATTAACCAATCAGATTGCAAGATTCTTGTTTCATTAGATTTCATGTTTTGTCGTTTTAGAAAATGGACATGAATAAAAATGTTAATTGCTCCTACTGTAAGGAGGAGTCTGAGCCTCGTCAAACCGTAACAAAGCACCAGAGTTTGTCTGTTTATAAATTCAAAAGTTTTCTTTTTTTTAAAGACGGTAAGGTTTCAACGCCATTAGGCAAAGGATTTTTGCTACTTTTTCAGTCCTTTTGGTCATCATGGTCATAGAGCATGTAATTGTGAAGTCTTATTTTCATTGTTTTTTCCATTCAATAAAAAATAATTTTGTAATTTGTTGATTATTATTGGGGAGGGGCTTCTCAATTAGTACAAAATTTGTGTTTATATTGATTTTTTTTTTCCTATTGAGCAGTATACTACTTTTGCCTTTATTTACTACTTTTCGTTGGTTTTCTTGTTTATTTGTTTTTTTTTTCACTGTAATATATTTCAGTCATATTTTCAACTGCAAGAACAAAGGAAGCTTGCAGCTGCAATGGTACTCGATCCTTTAGTCTGGTATAAACGGACCACTGTATTTCTTATTTATCGTAATACTGCTTGGTTATGATAAAATGTTGGCAGAACAGAAATATATCTTAATTGAAAAATATTCCAATTAATCAACATATGTTGGGGTTGGTTTTTTTTTTTGTGAATTGATAGGAATTTATGATAGTGTTCTTCACTTGATTACAGATATAGACAAGATAAACATGATAAAGTAAATTTTCAAAGGTCAAGAATGTCTTATTTCTTATTTACATTTTCTTTATAAAAAAAACCCGGACCATTTGTAATAAATACTGTTTTCATTAATTGCTTCTTTTATAATTACCTGGAAAAAACTTTTGCTAACATGCATTTCACATGAATCTCAAGTGAAATCTTTTACGTTCAGTTCCATTAATGCTGGAAACAAATAGAATTTTTCAAAATTGAAATTAAAATTGAAAAGTTAGATGTTATTTAAAAACCTTATTTTTCAAATATGTGAGTTTCATGTGAAAAAAAGCATATCAATTGATTTCACGTATGTTTCATGTATAAGCATGTTTAATCGTTTGAGATTCTCACGTGTTAAAATTCACGTGAAATTCATGTCAGTGAAATTTCCCTGTGTAAGTCATGAATATTTTAATTTAACTTACGCATTGTTTTAGTTGTAGGATTGTTTGGTGAAAAGAGTCCTTGTTTATAAACAACTATTTTAATAATGTTGAAAATGTTAAAAATAGGGGTACATCATGCAGTCAACCAATATATTAAACGTTGAAAATTGGTTGAATATCAAACACAAAAATGAAATGATGATATTCAAATAATAATCAAAACTAAAATTTATAGATGCAAAATAGAAATGGACAATATCGAACTTTTTTGACAATAGCACTGTACTGAGAAGCCTTCATACTGTACCTCTTTAACTTCTCGAGCTTGAGCAAGTGTCATAAGTTTATAGATTTTTTTTTATATCAGTAATGCCATACATTACAAAACAAAGCAAATATTATATCATAACTACTATTTAACAACGTGTTACATTTTGCATATTATAAATAAACTTTGAGCAATTTAACACAAGACAACGGATATATCAGATGTTATCTTACCTCCAATAGATTTATGGGGATATAATTTGTTAATGGACTACACGTAGTGACTATGTATAATTGATATATGGTGTCACATGGTTAGTTACCATATAGGGTTAGCAACCATTTTGGGTAGGTAAGGAGTTACTTCCCTTTCAAAACAAAAAAGATGACACAACCCTTCATAAAAACAACACGGTGTTGAGAAAAAATCTGAAAGGATTTAACAAACGACGAAATTGACGATGAAAGGTTGAAATAAGTTCATAAAACATAATTAAAACAAATAAGTTGTTACTGTTGGCATAACGGATTAACTTCCCTTTCAAAACAAAAACAAAAAGAAATCTAAAAGGATTCAACAGACGAAGAAATAAATACATGTAATACACGATTGAAATGCAATAAATGTAAAGCCAAAAAGTTGGCATTCGTTTTCTATAGGATCTTTATACTAAATAATGAAGACTTGATCACTTTGACAGTCCGCTAGTCAGAATACCACATGTGTAGATAGTCGGTAAGGTAAATTCGTTACACGATGTGCTAGTAACCTAATACGAGATATATGGGGTAAGTAAATTCCATATGGGGATCCGAGTTTCGCTCTCACCCCATATATTTCGTATTAGGTCACTATCACACCATGTAACTAATAAAATAGACAATTCTTTATTCTTTGTCATTATATTACGCATCTAAACCGTGCATTTAAAACAAAGAATGATGATTTAATCTTGGGACATTCTTTCGAAACTGCAATGTAATGCAAAATAATTAAGGCAGCAACCATTTGATTTTCTGGGAGGGGCTATGGTTTTTTTTCTGGACAAACTTTTTTTTTTCGCCTGCGGCGAAAAACAATCTATTTTTTTCGCGACAAGACGAAAACAAATTTTTTTCTTTCAATTTTAGCATTAAATATAGTGGCAGCTGAGGGTGAAACAAACATTTTTTTTTCTCAGAATCAAAAACAATTTTTTTCTCCAAAAACTGGAAACAAACTTTTTTTTCAAAAAAAAACCATAGCCCCCCCCCTCCCCCCCCCCCCCCCAGAAAATCAAATGGTTGCCTAAACAGTACACATATGTTTTCTGTCCTTTTGAACGATTGACAAAATCACGCGTGTTATGAGTGGATGTTTTGTTTTAAAAATAAATACAACATTCAAGCTGCACGTGCTTTCAATGATAACGTTACAAGACAGGAGATTATTATTCATATGTTTGGGCTTTTAGTTGTGTCGTTTGATGAGGGATTTCCGTTGTGAATTTCACTTATTTTATCTTTTAAAAACAAAACAAAAAACAACTTCACAATATTTGTAAGTTCAGTTCAGCATGAAAATATTATGTTTAGAACGTTTGCTTCTTTTATAGTTTTTAGGGGACGAAAAAGTTTGCATCATGCACGGGTGATACATCTATAACAGGAGACGCTTATTTGTCTCCTCTTGATAGATTTTCGAGATTTTAACCACAGTTAATCACTGTTTCATTAATTCACCAGATTTCAAAAACCAAATATTTTTACAAAATGACTAGACTTAGAAAATGCCTGTAGCATATACACCAAATATTTTTTATACATGTTACGCGTAGTATCAGCGTATCGGACATACTACAAGAACTCTACCTTGATCCATGAAACTTGAAATTATAACCAAGGTTAGTTTCATTCATCATCTATAGTTGACCTATGCATCTAACTACTGACTTAACCACTAAAATGATTTAAATTTCAATACTAGTATATTGAAGCACCTGCATTGATATCTTAAACAAAATCTATACTCAAAATAAGTGATACTATCAGATTTTATTCCATTATTGGAAAAAAAATCAAAAAAATTGAAAGCGAAGTGATGCACAGACGAAAAGACATGTGATATTCATCACGGGGACCTGGCTAGACAGTAAATGCCGAGAGGAGCTAATGCTATTGGGATTAAATGATACGACGTTACAAATTTGAATAAACCAGATTCGCATTTAGAAAAATAATGTATCTTAAATGATGCACGAGGACAATATATTGGAAACTTCCAAACAAATATTGAAGAACTTATTTGACAGATAAAGAGTATAAGTTGTCCGTGTGTTGGTGGTTTATCCACAGGATTGTGCATGCGTCTAATGTAGTAGGCTATCTATCACCCCTGGCTAGGCTTCTTTTGCAGGTGAAGAGAAAGCCGAGTGAGTAAGTCTTTTCCCCAGTACATAGCCTCTGCATTATTCCAAACTTCTACAATGCCTCGTCGCGACAGCCACGGTAACTAGGGTCTAGCATCCCAGGTAAAATTGTAGAGGATCTCGGAGCAGCAAGGGCCCCAGAGATGCAGAGTGTAGGCCCACCGGCGTGTGGACATGCCCTAGCACTCGTCCTTGCCCCAGCCCCAGCTATGGGTAAATAGTTGGTCAGATGAAGATCATAGCTCTGTTTAAGCAGTTCATCTAAGAGAAGGAAAAATCGATACAAAACCAATGGCAAGATGGGAGTCATAAGCTTTGGTTAGCGGCTCACCTAGAGGAAGGAGACCTTGATGAATAAATCCCTGGTCCTCCTGGTAAGGGGTTGTGCGCTTGGCTAGCTACTCAGCCTCGGAAAGAAACTTATGCTGCAGAAACAGAAACAAGGGAAAATCAATTAGTTCGGTGTAGACATATTGAAACCTCTGCAGGAATGCAGCCTATGACGAGCGACAAAACTCCGAGAAACTCTATTCTGTCTCCTAAACAAACGTTAAAATTTGGTTGTTGGAATGTTTGAACTATGAACGAAACAAGCAGAACTGCTAAAACAACTAAGGAAATGTAGGGATTTAAGCTTGATATATTGGTGTAAGTGAATGCAGATGGACTGATTCAGGAAAATTTAAACAAAATTTAGGTACAGACATTTACTTTTCAGGACGTAGAGATGGTAGACACCAGGAAGGAGTAGCTATTCTATTGAGAAAGAGAGCAAACAAGTCTGTTGTAGAATGGTGGAGTCAGGTAGGGGTAAATACGCAACTACATATATGTTCTAGTTGTGTAAAGAATTCTATTGATTTAGATATTGAATGGATAACTATAATGATAATGTATGATGGTTTTAGATGTGCAGTCAGACATGATGGAAAACTTATGCTACAGAAACAGAAACAAGGGAAAATCAATTAGTTCGGTGTAGACAGATGGAAACCTCTGCAGGAATGCAGCCTTTGACGATGTCAATATGTTCTAGTTGTGTAAAGAATTCTATTAATTTAGATATTGAATGGATAACTATAATGGAAATGTATGATAGTTTTAGATGTGCAGTCAGACATGATGGAAAACTTATGCTACAGAAACAGAAACAAGGGAAAATCAATTAGTTCGGTGTAGACAGATGGAAACCTCTGCAGGAATGCAGCCTTTGACGATGTCAATATATTCTAGTTGTGTAAAGAATTCTATTAATTTAGATATTGAATGGATACCTATTATGGAAATGTATGATGGTTTTAGATGTGCAGTCAGACATGATGGAAAACTATCAGATTGGTTTGTAATAACATATGGGGTAAGACAGATATGCATAATATCTCATTTTCTCTTTATATTGGTGTTTGACTGGGTAATGAAGAAGACAACAACTGAAAATCTTGGTATACAGTGGGGACTAACAACATTTTAGAGGACATGGACTTTGCTGATAATGTCAGCCTCTTTCTAATACACATGAACACATGCAGAAAAAGACAGATTACATCAGAGGCAGCAAAACTAGGACTAAAGATAAATGCAAAGAAAACTAAGGTGATGAAGATAGATATAAAGAACAATAAAGCAATAACAGTGAATGGAAAAAACTGGAAACTCATTCAACTGTCTTGGTAGTAGAGTTAATACAGCAGGAAATATTGAAGTAGAAGTTAACATCCGTATTGGCAAAGCAGCTTCTGCATTCAAAAACCTGAATAACATATGGAAAATAACAAAATGTCCAGAAAGACAAAGATCAGATTGTATGTGAGCAATGTTAAATCAGTTCTGTTGTACGGTTCAGAAACATGGAGAACAACCAAAAACGTAGAAAGAATTAGAGGATTCGAAGGACGCTGTTTGAGAAGAATAATTAACATCAGATGGCCAAGTGTAATTTCAAACAGTGAACTATCAGAAAGAACAGGTGTGAAGAATATATTGAACGAGATCATAAGAAGGCAGTGGCAATATATTGGACATATACTGCGAATGGATAACAACCGACATGTGAAAAAGATATTGACATGGACACCATTAGGGACAAGAAAGCCTGGAAGACCGAAATGCACATGGAGAAGAGATATAGCAGCAGAGATAAAGAGACATGGTTACACCTGGAATCAAAAAGACAAAATCGCGAATGATAGAACGAGTTGGAGGTCCCTTGTTGATGCCTTGTGTTGAAGAACATGAAGAGGATTAAGTAAGTAAGTAAGTGTAGATAATCTCGATGTACTTACATATTATTAATGAGAAAAAATTATCTAGTGTTTCTGGTATTTCTTGCTGTTTACAATTTCTCTCTAACTACTCTTGGTTTTTTTTTCTCAGAATGCAAAAAAACTTGAAGTCTATCATATAAAGCCTAGCTGACAAGTCTTTTCTCCTTTAGGACGTGTACTAAGGGGAGGAGCAAATACCAATTATGAAGTCTCTAAGTTTTGGCCATGGTTCAAACCACAACTCCCATTCTTAAAGCTAGCACGCTACCAATGGACCACTGACGCGACTAATATAATACAGAAAGTTATATTGTCAACATGGCCTCAGGAATCATGATTTTTGTTTATAACACCAACAATTTTATTGTGTTCCCTTTATTTAGCTCAAACTTCAGTTTTTTGTGGAGTGTTTTGTGGACAGCGGTTTGGGAGTTTCTTGTACTCTTTTTCTTAGGTTTTGAATTAACTCAGCTCTAGATTGACAAAGACTGCGAAAACTAGGTGGTACATTGCAGGCACTTTGGCTTTCTCTGCCAATAAAAAATGGCAACCCTAATACAGCCAAGAACCATTAAAAATGTATCCAAAACCATTTTCTGGATTTTAGAAACGCTTTAAGTCCAATATTTGAAAGCCAAGGATGTACAAAACCTGAAAAGCTAAAGAAAGAAAGCGTTAAACACCAGATATTTATCAACCAGGCTACATGTTCTGTCCCCTTTAATTCTTAATTATCTGGCATATATCTTTCTTGCTCAAGATATTTGCCTTTCATATTGCTATTTTAAAATCTTTTATTGACATACTACAATAATAACCAAATATCAAATAATCCTACATGACAGATCAACAAATAACAGTAGATTGGAGGTCTTGACAGAACTTCTGTCAAGCATCTCTACTTACCCAGTAGAGTTTGACTATTGTTTGATAAAATGTGTCAATTAGCTCATGCACGATATAGGATAGTTATCAAATCAATCTAACTGTAACAATCTTGGTGCCTTCAAACTTGTTCAACAGGAGCCTGTATTTCAGTGGTTGTCGTTTGTTGCTGTGTAACATATTTTTTCGTTCATTAATTAGTACATAAATTAGGCTTTGAATAATTATACATTTAACATAACATAGAATTTAATAGCTGATTATGTGATATGGGCTTGGTTCTTTGTTGAAGGCTATACTGTGATCTACAGATGTCAATTTCTATGTAATTTGGTCTTTTTTGAGAATTGTCTCATTAACAATCATACCACATCTTCTTATTTTTATATTAGTAAAAAATTAATCATTCCCGATTTACCGCTGGATGTTGGAAAAAATAATAATGAATACCAATATCGTCATAATAGCTGTTATAATTATGAAATTCTTGGTCCCAGCATTCAAAGAGCTGATGAACTGTTTGTTCTTGAACAAATGTTTAAAAATAAATACCAATTTATTAATATTTTTTATTTTTCTCTCATAAATATTTTGAGGTATAAATATTTACAAATAAATATTATAAATTAAAAACATAAAAGTATATTTGATTCACAAGTAAAAACACTTTAACATGAAATAAAACAAAAAACAAAGAAAATTACAGATCTTTAAAAGTAAAATGCCTCTCTAACTCTAAGCTTATGGAATATCATTAAAATTTTTATGGAATTTTTTTCATTTTAAGATAAAACAAATCAATTAACAATTAAAATGAAAAGATGAAATGTTCTGTTTTTGAAATTTGTAGAAGAAAAAAGGAAAAAGGAAATTTTTAATCTTAATAATTTGAAGAAAAAAAATCATTTGCTGAAACAATGATATCAAGAATAATGTTCACAGAAAATGGAAAGGGAAGTATTAAATATCTTAAGAGCAACAGATGTAATTCTTTCCCCTTGAATATTTAAAAACTTCAAAGCTATTCATGAATATTCAATACCTACTATCTGAAAAGTTAAATAAGATTGATGTGCATAAAACAAGTGCATGTATAAATGTTCAAATAACAAGTGAATAAGATTAGTATCCTATTTAACATGTATGATCTGCGAAAAACGAAATGAAGCTACCAAAGTCAACAGGACTCTAGGGTCATTCTTCCTTGTCTGTCGTGCAAATGATGATTGATATGAAATTGTACTTGAATTCAAGTTGACAAGATTTTCTAATTTGCTTTTATAAAAAAATCTTGACATTAAAACAAATTTAATTCTAAAATGTTCTTCCAAGATAAATGACCTGTTTTAACACTTTTCTCTTTTACTAAAATACAAAGTTTTGGAATCAATTTTAGTGGTGGTCTTTAAAAAAGAAAATTGTTTTCAGAAAATTATTATTTCAATGGAAATTGAACTTTTCAAATGTATTTTGCATCCTTAAATATGCACACTTTCAATGATGTATTAAACACAACACCCTAAACTATCCTTTACATGACTTTGGTAGCAATATAAATGACCATTATGTTATGAGGTGATTTTTTTAGATATTTGATCTACTTTCATTTTTCTTAATTTTCAATAACAAAAATAGCAAGTAAGATGTAAATATACCATACACAAATGCCAAAATCTGAGATTTCAAACATGGAATTGTAATAAAAGAAAGAAGGGAAAGAAAAACAAAATTACAAATGAAATAAACCATGTAAACCCTATGTTTTCAAGGGAAATATCAATAGTGCTAAATTTCTAGAGAGAATAATATCTTAATCCAAAATATCTAAATCTAAACCATTTAATATAAAAGATGAGCTGAATTTATGATGAAATTATGTAATTAGCATGTGATCTGTATCATAAATGAAAATAAAAATATAACGGACGGATAAAACTATTAACATTACATGATCCTAAAGTCAACATAAAATATGTCCATTTAAATGCATAATTTTACAATCTGCAATATCTACAACAATTTGTTTGTCCTAATTCATTTTCAAAACTGCAAATTGCCTGCAACTTCTTTTGTAAAAGCAAAAAGTGTTTTTAAGAAATAATATTGTCAGGGATTAAACTTTTGGCATAAAATTTTATTGAATTTCATTTTATTTCCTGTAAAGAGACCTCACCTGAAACTGATATTTAGAAACCTTCCAAAAAAGTGTTGAATTGATTCTTGGCTAGTAAACTGCTTTTCATTTTTCTTATTAGCATTACATTGAATGTAAAAAAAAAGAGCCATTAAAAATCTTTACAACATTTGAATAATTTCAATTCCTCAAAATTTCTTGAACTTTGAACTGAAAATAAAATGGATGATGATTGACAAAAAACCCTGTTTTGGACACAAGAAGGTTTAGCTGTTTCAAATTTTTTTTTACAAAATTTTGAATAGATTTATAGACTGAACATTAGTTGTAGATAAAACAGAAGTTTTTATAACTATATCAATATACTTGTACTGGCATAACACAATAATAAGCAATCTTTCAAAACATTAGCAGCATCTACAGTTCCATGGAAGCCTCATATTTAATAAACAGACTGGTTCAAACAAGAGTTATCTTTCTTAGTTTAGTCACACAAGAGAGACAATAACCCTTTCTTTACATAATTTTATGTTTTTATCACAGATATTTGTTAACTTGGACCCACAATTTCATTGACTGTTAAAAAGTACTCAAATTTAATTTCACAATAAAACATTTACACTTAATTTATTTTTACAAATGTAATCAAACCATCTGTAGCTTTCCTGAGTTTAAATTTTCTTTTTCATCTTTTTAACAAAAGAGGTTGTGAAAAAATAATCAAATTGTGATTTTTTCGTTAAAATGTTGACATTATTTCAGTGAATTCTTAAATCAAAATTTCACATTTCTAAATAAAACTTATCTTAATATTTCTTTTCTTTAAATAAAATTTTACCTAAATCATAAAATGTCGGTGGCTATGGTTTTCAAATATGTGGTCCAAATTCAAAATGTCATCAACAATAGAACTAAACAACACCAGAAAATTGTTCTACTAGATTCCTAACTGGTTTTGTCTTTGTTCCCCCATGATATCTGTTAAAATCTCTGTTGACTCTTTCCTGGCTGGACATATTTCCCTCTCTCTCTAAACTCAATGGTGCTATCTTCCTTCTCAGCCTTGGGGTTCCCATTGGGGATTCCCCTGCATCATGGGCTAATTTTTCAGGGGACGGATTAAATTTTCTTGGTGACCTTTCCAGACCAAGATGATGGAGACCAATGTCTACACTCAAAGCCTTTTGATTTCTGAAGGCAGTATTGTTTATCGGATAAGCTCTCAAGTCTTCTTGGGATATGCTGCTATTTTTAGCTGGTGAGGTAGAGACAGGGGTTTTCCCAAGGGCATCTCTCAAGGACGTGTATTTATAACTACCAAGGCCAGATTCTCTCAATGAAAATGGCTGTTCGAATCCAAAACCTAACTCAGGTTGTGAACGAGCTTTGAACAGTGAACTTTGCTGATGACTTATTGATGGAGTTGTGTCCCTTGGTGACAAATAATCACGAGGAGTACGATTTGATGTAAATACAGGCTGAATTTCTGGTGGTGACTTCTTACTTGTTTGGTTTGGGCGGGGATCAAGTGCGGAGAATTTTTCTTCTGCATCATTCTGTGCTTCCAAGGAAGACAAATATTCTCTTGAAGCATGGTCACCGGAATGAATGGAATCAAAATGCTGAAGGTTGTTTGTACGTGAACTATGACCATTTTCATGTCTTGAAAGATTTTTACTTAAATCCTTTGTAGGAGTAAAATGTACATTTTTTGAACTTTTTCTAGCTGTGGAACTGGGTTCGTGTCTTGATGACTTCCTTTCATGACGGTCTACTCTCGTTAGATCTTCATGTCGACTTCTTCGTGATGACCCACTTGTTGACCTCTTCTCATTATTCTCATTCATTACATATAAATTTTCCTTTCCTTCATTTCTTCGTGAAGAACTACTATATACATTATCCTTCCCTTCACTTCTTTGCGAAGAACTACTAACAGGACGATCATAATCGCTTTCACTTCTTCGTGAGGAACTACTTGTGGGTCTATGTTCATAACTTTCTTTGTCCGTATCACTTTCCACAATACCACTTCTAGACAATTTCTCCTGGACGCTGTACAACACATCTCTAGGTGAGGACTGACTAGTAAGCTCCCTTGGGGACTTTCTTCCAAGATTTGTCTCCCTTTGGTTTCTTTCTCGCACCGTAATATTAGCTTCAGCTGGGGAATGGTCACCAGATTTTATATTGGATAAAATGTTAGGTTTGAATTTGAAGCCGTTTTCTTTCTCATCGTCAATGTTTATGTCAGAAACCCTGTAACCTGACCCAACAGGAAAACGCTCACATGATCCTGCTATTGAAGAAGATCTAGGGGTCGGGGTATTTGTTCTTGAAATATCTTCTCTAGGAGTATGTGACCTTGAACTGTTGACTGATATCATTTCCAGAGCTTGCTCTATGTCTGACAGCTTAGATTCAATGTTTGCACTGAAAGTAAACAAAAACAAATTAATATATTGCGAAACAAAAAACACAAATTTTAGCAAAACATAAGCAGATTAACATGCAATAAACATTTTGTTAAAACAAATATAGTGTTATAACAATGTAGTTTTTGTTTAATCCATATGTAAATTCTAATACCAGATGTGTATTTTATACAGAATGCCAGAATAAAATTGAAACCTAAAAAAACAACACTTGCCTTGGTGGACGGTCACATTCATAAAATTCAACTTTAAACTTTTTCAAATTGTTAATTCAAAATTAAAGTTCAAGTTGTTTTATGTATGTTATTGAAAGAAAGATAATGGCATGTCTAATCTATAGAGTTGATATAATTATTGAAGTTATCCACATTCATTACACATTCTCACAGTGGCCAAATGGATTGGACAACTGTAATGTATATAAATGACTTCAAACGAATATTTTTTAACATACTTTGTTCATTCAATCGCGTAGTGGAATTAACTATTTTTGGATTCTTATAAATTCTATATATAACTTTTGGACTAGTTTAAATCTCGGTCTATTTCTTAAATTTATTCTTACATACTTTTGATTTTTTAACCCCGTATGCTAACATTCCCATGAAAATTTTTAAATTGTTTGTACGCGTTTTGTTATTTGATTTTGCCATGTGATTATGGACTTTCCCAATTAATCTTCCTCTAAGTTCAGTATTTTTGTGATTTTACTTTTTGTATGGTTTACTTTTGCAAATTGTGAGTTGGATGGAGAGTTGTCTCATTGGCGCTCTTCTTATACATGTATATATGTACACCCTTGAAGTATTTTATTTAGAAAGTATCTTGAAAATAATATCTTACACATTTATTTTATTTTAAAATTTATTTCTTATTCATAAATAAAGACAAGAAAAAAATAATATCAAGCAAGTTAAAACTGCATAAGAAAAGGTGTTTTTCTCTAGAGTTTTCAAATCCTTTCAATATCAGTACAAGCAGTGAAGAAGTGAAATATTACTATCCTAGAAATAAATGCTGAAATACTGAGAAAAAAGTGAAAAAATACTGTGATTACAACTAAAGCTGACAGCAACCCAAAAACTAAACTGAAAATAAAAGGGGGATCTGTTACATTTGAGCACACAGGTTCTGGTAAAAAAAATCTGTAAAGCAGGCATATATAACCATGTATTGTCAAAACTTTTTTTTAAATCTTTATTTTCTTTCAAATATTTTTGAACCAGTTAATATAATTATTAATTTGGCAATTTCGAACTAGTTCAGAAAATTGTGTTCAGTTTTCAGATGGCCAAGAAATACGTCAAACTGACAACTTTTAGTTAATCATTTTTTTTTTTTTAAATCCTACTTTACTGAATGCCAGAGATAATATCCATTCTTAAATATTCTTGTGTAAAGATTTTTACCCAAGGCATCACATTACATTGCACAAACATCATTTTAAATTCATTCTTAATCAGTAAAGGATTTTACAATCTTTCAAAAATGAGTGACTGGCCTTTAAATAATATCATCTACCACTTATTAAATTAATGATACGGAAAAAAAAGTACATGGTTATATATGCAAGGTGAAAGGTAAAAAGGGGGAGTGGCAAATCAAATCAAAATAATGAGTGACACGACACACAGGCTGTGAATTATACCGGTACTCTTCCACTGTAATGTATTTAGTTTTCCCATCCTCTGATATTCCATTTAATAAACTGTAAAGGTCATATAAAATGTTAATCATGATTATGTTCACTGAATAATATCAATTTTATCATGATCATGTTCACTGAAAGCTATAAAATTCATAAATACTATGTACATCAAGATTCAAATGGTAACCTGATTATCATGATTAAGTTTATTATATGCTATTAAGATTTATCATGATTATGTTCACTTAACACTGACAAGATTTTGTTCCCTGAATACTATCAAGTTTATCATGATTATGTTGACTGGTTAATATCAAGTTTATCATGATTATATTCACTGATTTCATAAATATTATGTACATCAACATTCAAATGGTATCCTGAATATCATGATTAAACACATTTTACGCTACTGTTTTATCATTATTACACTGATAATGTTCACTGAATACTGGTTAGTTAATCATGATTATGTTCCCTGAATACTATCAAGTTTATCGTGATTATGTTGACTGGTTAATATCAAGTTTATCATAATTATATTCACTGATTTCATAAACATTATGTACATCAAGATTCACATGTTATCCTGAATATCAAATTTATTTTAATTCTTTTTACACAATTGAGGCAATTACTTTTTTCATTGAATTGTATTAAATTTGTCATTTTTGGGACTTTTATAGCTTGTTATAATGTATATTGTAGGAGTTTTGATCATTGTTGAAGTCAGTATGGTGACCTATAGATGCTTATTTATAGGTCATTTGGTCTCTGGCGGAAAGTTATCTCATTAGAAATCCAATTATTGTATTGATTACCTCAAATATAATCTTATTTGTGAATTTGTGTTCCTGCACCTCCTTCTACTCACAAATGTTAACTTTGGGAAGGTTGATCACACAAGATAAAATCAATGCGAAACGGATTTACCTTGTCAGGAATGTTTGATAGATATGCAAATTACAAATTTAGAACTGAAGTTAATTGAATCACCTTAAATCATAGTTAAGTAATTTGGTTAAATTAATGCAATTCAATGGTTAAATTCACAAAAGTAATGGACTGGGCTATTGTAATTTTTTCTGTTGAACTAAAACTAATGGTTAAAATTAATGAAATTTAATACTTAGATTGATGGAATTCAATGGTTAAATTAATGTAATGTTATGGTTAAATTCATGAAAATGTATAAAAGTATGATTCACAAATTAATATATGAGGACGAGGCTGGACATCAAGGTGGAATGGATAAGAGGTACACAATGTTTACCCCTTCCAAAACCTCTCTAATCCAGAGACACATTAAATGCACTGTTTCTGAACAATAAATGATAAAAAAGACTGTTATAAATTGCATAATAATTATCTACAATGTGTTAAAGCAAATATAAAAATGACTGAAATCAAAACTCCAAGGAAGAACTTGAAAGCTGTAAAAGGTAGCAAATTTTCCCTCATGATGCTTTGAATTAATATTTTGAATTTAGGTGTTCAACATATTTCTAAATAATACAATATTTTGTATTCTACATACAAGCCAATATGATATTTGTAAATCTCTGAACTTTTAAATTCCTGGTCAACTTTAACCTTGAGATCAACTCTAATTTCTATCTTCATTTCTTTTTTACAAGAACCTAAACTTACCCAATGATTTCATTTTGTAAGACTTTCCTAACATTATCCATATAGATCTGTTTCAATTGTTTGAGAGTAGCATTTCTTTCCTTTAACATTTCACATCTAACTGTTTCTGCTGCCCTCATGTTGGTCTCTGTGATGTGTTTCATAACATCCTCTGCAAAAATACAAATATCTTAATTAGGGACAACCAAAAGTTTACTATGTACAATACTGTGGATTCATTTATTTTCATGGGTAGCAATTTTCATGGATAACTGAACACTAGCAAGTTCATGGATATTTAATTTCATGGTTTTCAAAGGTCTGCATCCAAGCCTATAAAAAATTTGTTATTCGATTTAACATTTAATTTGGTGGTTCACCTGTATGCACGTTTACAGCCACGAAAATAATGAATCCACAGTATCCTAAATCAGTTAACTTACAGGGGAACCAGGGAAGGCTATTCTTTTATTGTTAGTAAAGTTTTAGTTTGGTTTTTGCATACTGTATACACGATTTTTCTTTGTCCTGTCTAATTGCGTTCGTAGTTATGTGATGTGTACTTCTTACTGAAGTTCAATTTTGTACACCCCTTTCAAAGTGGGGGGATCAGTTTAATTCATTATATTTATATAGTTTTACCTTTAATTTTAGTAACAGTGTCCAAGTATTGTCCTCTGATCTGCATCACATTTTCTTCATCCAAATCTTCAGAATCAGTCTATAATTATACAATGTATTCAATGATTAAAATGAATATAACAAACAGAATTCTCACATAATTAGTTCTTGAATATTGTTTTTAAGTAAAACCAAAAATTGTCATGTTAGTAAGTGTTCATAAAACAATGAAAATGAACATATAACAAACAGAATACTATTGTGGTCTCACAAAGAAACCATATTCCACAAAAATTGATGCTTTCAAAAATTTGATTTTTGTTAATTAATGTTTGTGTCACAAAGGAGTAGGTTCAATAAGGCCCTAAAACGGCCCTCTTTTTTTATTTAAATTTCAAATTAGGATAAATTGACCAATATCACAATGAATCATAGCTAATACATTGATTAGATAGCAAATGAGCCTTTTTGTTGAAAATTAACGTTCCTGCGTTCTACTGATGACGACACATACAGTACTCATTTTTATTTTCCACGAAAAATCAATGAAAATTTGTAAATTTTGCATTGATTTTTGGACAGGAAACATTGAGCGCATACGTCGACAAAAAATATTTTTGAACACAATGTTTGTTATGACATTTTGCATGTTTATCTTGAATATTAAGTTTGTCGACGCCTGCGGTTTATGTTTCCTGGTCCTAAATTTGGTTGAAATCCGGCCAATTTAGTCAAATTTCGTCAAAACCTTTTATTTTGACCTATTTTGGATGTAGAAATCAACGCATTAGAATAAAACTTTGATACAAATAATTCTATTTTACTTTCTTGCATGTCTTAAAGACAACTTAAAACATATTTTATCTTGTACCATTCAATTTTATAATTGGGGCCAATTATGGCCCTTACCACACTTACTCCTTTGACATCTAAAATGAATTCTGAATGGCATATGATACTGTTAGCATGTACATGTCAACTTTGGTTAAAATTTCTCAACGAAACGTTTTTACAATTTTCTTTATTTATGACACACACCTGTTTGGACTATATATCATGTACAGTATACTTGTATATTGATGAAATAAAAATGGCATGGTTTTCTGAAAATGGGAGACAGCAGATAATTTGGAATGACACATTACACTTATATATCATATTTTTTGAATTTTTTCATGCCAATTTATTTTATTATGAAGGGTTGTGGAGAAGGTGTAATTTCCAGTTTGACATGTTGTTTTGACAATTGAAGACTGTTTGTTGATTGTCTTTTAAAACTTATTATGTACTGTTTCATTGACAAATATCTCACATCTTCTTAAAATTGCTCTTTCTAACATGCCTATAGAAAAACAACTGTGGTTACATAATTATCTTATCAAAAGATACCTTTTTTTTCTTCTAGAAACATTTACCTGTACTTCTGTTGAATTGAGACTTCTCTCTCTCAGATCTTTCACTTCATTGTTTATCCTTGTATACTCTAACTGAAACTGTCTTTTCATGCTTTCCAATGTTTTCTTATGGCTGTGTTGCATATCAACCATTTTGGATTTCATCGTATCCATGGCGCTATTATTTTCTGTTTCAAGACCCCTTTTGATTTTCTCCATTTCATTTCTATAGTAACGTTTAGTCTCATGATATGCTTTTTCAGTCTTTCTCAACTTTTCGTTAACCTCATCCTGTTTTTGTTTCTGTGCAGCAAGATCTTTTTTGTAAGCAGTCTCCAAGTTACGAATATTGTCAACTAGTTTCTCCTTCTCTGTGATAATATTCAACAGTTCCGATCGACATTTCTCATACTTTTCACCTTGATTTTTCCTCTGTTCTTCGACAGCCTCTTGTTCAAGTTTAATTTGTTCTGACGCCTGTCGTAAAGTTTCAACTTCCTGTTTCAAAGAATCGAGTTCTTTCATTTGGTCGGACTGGCTACGTAATTTTTCATTCAGTTCATTAATTGACTTTTTATAATTTTCCGCTGCTTCAGCTGAATTCTGGGAAACTTCCTCTAAAGAAGATTTGACAAATTTATTTTCTTCTTTTAAAGTGTCAAGGTCATTTTTTAAATTCTTAATTTCTTCAGTATTTTTCTGATTTTCTTCTTTAAATCTAAGGCTATCAGCTTTAGCTTTTTGATTGTCTAACTGAACTTTTTGATTTTCGAACTTGACCTTTTGATTTTCTCTCACGACCTTATCAACCTCTGACCTAAACTTTTCAGTGTCTGTTTTCAACATTTCATATTTTGAGAGCACCATTTTATTTTCTTCCTCCAAATCTTTATTTCTCTTTTTCAACTTTTCCACATTGGGGTCCTGAAGTTTCAATTTATTTGACTCATGATCAAATTTCTGCCTTGCTGTGTTGATTTCAGTCTCAAGCTTTGTCTGATAAGCTTTTTCAATTTCTGCAGTCAATTTTTCTATTTCATGAGACAAATGGCTGTCAGCTTTTTCCAACAATGCATCTCTTTCCTGCACTTCCTGTTCCAGATTGCTTTTCTCCTCCTCCCACTTCTTTCTCTGAGATTCCATATTTCTTCTGAAGGAATCATTTACCTGAAAATTAAAATAAGTAGATTATGTTTTGAATGATATCATAAAATCAACGTGAAGTTAGGCCCTTATAAAACACTGACTTTGAACGTTGCCTTTATTAAACATTTTGCGTATAATTTCAGGATACTTGCAAACAATGTGTTAGGAGTATACCTGAATAGCTTATATTCTCTACTAACTTTGTAGAAATTATTAGTATGTTAAAATCATCAACACCTTTTATAACTTTTAGTAATTTAGATAATGGTGTAGACATCTATTCAATGTTGACTCCAGATAACGTGTAGATGTCTATTGGTTTTGGTATTGTTTTAATTGGGTTGCTGTCCACTTGGTGTCCAAACCTAAATTTCTATGACTGTAGGGTATGAATATCTAAATTTGAAATTTAAAAACTAAATAACATACAGTGTCATCTTCTTTCTGTAAGAGTTCTCTGTACTTCTGGATTTCTTCCTCATGACTTTTCTTCAACTCATTCTGAAATCACAATTAAATGTTTCATACATTAATATTGTTTTAAAATTGATGCAAGCACTATAAATAAGAAATATATCAAATTGGCTTCATTTGAACATATTGCGACAAAATATCATTTGCACTTGCTCTAAATAAAACATTATGAATAAATAGATCTAAAAATATTGAAAATTTTGCAGTTTTTTCCATAAATTCAAATTGTTTAAAGGCTACATCCAAAAGTTTTAATGGTATGTGATTTTTTTACTTTTAGGTGTTAAGGTGGTACCTAACACTACAGGGAGATAACTCTGTAAAATCAGCTGAACGTTTTAATTACGTTGTATTGTTAAGGGAATATTGAGCTTCTTAATGATCAAAATCAGTGTTTGTCAAATTGCTAAATAACCAGTGTAATATTTCTGACAAAATGGTTGGTTCAAATTTTTTGAAATTTTTATATTTTTGTTAAAAGGTCAAAGTAAATACTCCGTCAAAATTTTATGAAAATTAAACGAGCCAAATTAATTTTAGTGAAAGTGTTAGGTACCACCTTAAGCAAATGATTCGAACAGTTAAATCATGGACCAAAGCCTTAATTTGCCATATAATTTACTATTAAACAAAATTGACATAATGAACAAGTATTCTAAGTTTCCTGTTGATGTGACCACAACATCATGGTATACTTCTGCAAAATCCAAAATTATTGAGTGCACTAATTATTAGTATTTTTGAAAAATGAACAAAAATGTGAGATTGATCATTGTATTTTCTGGTTAATCTGCATACAGATATCTATGTATCAGATATCATAATGCTAGTTCTTACTATTTCGATACTTACCAAGTCGCAGTATTCACATTAAAAAAACTCACAATCATTTCTAAATTTACAGTACTTTAAAAACTTTACATTAGGGCTATTGGGGGGGGGGGGGGGGGGAGGAGTTGGAAGGCAGTTTTTGTCAGCACCAGCCACCCAGACAATTGTAATTGAGAATTATAGTGCATTATAGTGTAAAAAGTTGCTCTGATACCCATCACCCATGTATTATTAATATAATGTGCCTTCCAACCCCAACCCCATACAGTTTTTTCTGAAATAGCCCTTACAGAAGAATGCCACAGAGACCAGAAAACATAATGCCCCCACATCTACCATAGGTCATATTGTATTTTTCCTTTGATATGTATGTTGTCAGTGACCTCTTTTCCTTGTTTATATAAAGTTTAAGTATCTTACCACTTCTTTGAAGAATTTTTCTCTGGCCTGTTTCAAAGCCTCAGTCAATGTCTCGTGGTTCTCCTTGACCAGTTTGTCATGTTGGTCTTGTAACTCTGATATCTCCAGTTCTAATTTCTTCTTAAACTCCGCCTCCTTCTGCTTAGTCACCGCCTCTTTCTCTGCCTTCCATTGCTCCTCCCTTTGTTTCAACTTGTCAATCAATTCACTGTTCTCATCTTTCAAAGTTTCTATCTCCTAAAATATTAAAGAATATTATCACTTTTATCCAAAATATAATGCATTATACATTATTATTTAGGGAAATGTATTTTAATTTCAGATGAGATTGATTTTATAAAGTATCCCATTGTTACTTTGTCTAGAAAAATAAAGACTTCTAGGAATATTTCGCTTTGATTTGGTTTTTATTTAATGATTGAAAGATCTCAACTTTGCTCTTATGCTCATTGCAAAGTGTGTTCAACTCTGATCTCAAACGTCATGATTTGCCAGATAACTCACAAAGGTCAGATTTGTTTCACCACGAATATCCTGGCTACCACAGTATAGCCAAGAGGACTTAAAGTGGCTTAAAACATTAACAATCAATCAATTATTTATTACTTTCAAGGGTGTATTTTTACTGTTGTTAAGTGTTGTGATGTTGATTTTAAAAATCTAGTAGTGTGTAAAATTTGCAATTAAAATTATATATAAGCTAAAAATATGAAATACTAAAAATATTAAACACTCTGTGGATTGAGTAACATAAACATGCTGCTTAATTACTGTGATCTAATAAAAGTGAGAAATCAAGAACAGAAAAAGCTTTTAAGTATGGTAAACCAGGTCAAATAGGTCAAAGGCCAAATAAATCAACTATTCTAACAAGTATCTCTAGCATTTAAAATTTTAATTTTAGCAAGTTTTAATTTCATTTAAGTATTCCTGAATTGTGTGTTGTGTCATCAATAAGGCTTTTCCTAGCAAAACAAATCATGAAGTTCATGCTGCAGCTATGAAAAGAAAACAAGAAAATGCTACATGAAATTAAATTTATATTTTGGTGGTTTTTTTTTTCTTATTTTTGGTGCTCAATTTTTCAAAGATAGATAAAAAAATATTGGCAAAAGAAAAATTTAATAAAAAGCATCTAATTGAAAACAACATGACACAATATACTCACTCTTTTGTCGTCTAAATACTTTGGAAACCATAAAGGGAGATAATTAATGTTTTTTCCCTCATGTTTTGTCTATTGTAAGGGAGATAATTACATATATCTTCCTAGAGTTTTGTCTATTGTAAGGGAGATAATTATATTTCCTTATTGATCTTTGTCTAGTGTAAGAGAAATAACATATGTCTTGTAAAGCATTGGTTAGTATAAGGGAGATAATTGTGTTTCCTATGGTCTTTGTCTAGTGTCAGGGAAAGAAAATATTTCTTGTTAATTATTGGTTGTTGTTTGCTTTACGTCAGATTAGCACATTTGCACTAAAGCACTGTCTAATGCAGTGATTTTGCTAGCGCTCGTCACTTTCGTATTTTAGGAAAGGGTTTTCTCATTGACGAAAGTATTTCAAATCAATTTCGTCACTTTAATTTTGAAAGTGTAAAAAAAAATTCGCAATAAAACCTATAAATCTACCTGTCTTCATGTTTTTGACAAGTTTATGACCTCCAGGTAATTAACATTTTTAACAGGTGTTACAAGTTGTGATTACAACTAATCCGTTTATCGCCATCGGATGGGTCACTAATCCGTTAATTATTATTAAACCCCATAATTGAATGACCATCATAATTATTTCCCCAGGAAAATCAGTCAGTCGGCAAGTCATTTCAACAACCAGGAGTTTAGTTTCGTCAATTTATCAAAAATGTAACAACCCGGTCAGTTCGCATTTGAATTTCAATATTTTTCCAACGATCTGAAGTTCATTTGTCGTAGATTCGTCATTCGAAGGCATTTTCGTCATATTTGATTTAAATTTTCATCAAAAAACTTTCGACAATTTCCATTTAAAATAAAGAACTTTAATGTGTTTATTCAAAACTTTCACGAGTTAAACAGGTGCTTCCTGTATTGTGTTCTACGCATGCGTGAAAGTATTCCTTTGACTATTTATAGACTTTAAACCAGGTGCTCCGCAGGGCGCAGCTTTATACGACCGCAGAGGTCGAACCCTGAACAGTTGGGGCAAGTATGGACAAAACATTCTAGCGTGATACAGCTCTGAATTTGGATTGTGATCAAATTTTTGACATTACATGGTTTTTTTTTACACAAAACAAATGTCAAGATTTTACAAATTTTACAATTAAAGATTTCTTCTTCAAACTTTTTAAATCTAAAATTAAATAGTTGGCACAGCATAGGTTTCTGACACAGAATGAATGTGGTCTAATGAACTTAAAAGTTTGTTTTTGCCTTTTAGCAATTCACTATGCTGTTGAATATTAATCCTCTCAAAAAAATGTTTGAAGAAATTTTCTTTTTATTTATGAAATCTGAAATGAGAAAAATTTAACCCCCCCCCCCTTTTTTCACATCCCCGTTTCCTTTTTTCCAAAACTGATATCAATTCAAATTTCTAATGGAGTTTGCAACAATAACTACTCTTTTAAATACATCATAAAATATTAAAATGTAAAATAAAGTGCTTGTTATCACTGAATGGTAAAGATTGGTTGGTAGTAAAAGTGAATATACATTGTTTATTGTATAAAACAATAAAAAAAACTTCATCAGCAACATTTTATATTGGCAAATTTCCAATGAAGTTATTTACATAAAGTAATGGGCAAATAAAAATAGAAAATGACATCATAGTCATGTCTGGCAAATGTCCAACATACATTATCTAAAAACATTTTAGATAAGATAAGGAAATAAGATGTAAAAAAACTGCTTGTTATCACTGAATGGTAAAGATTATTTTAATTTATCAGTTGGTAGTAAAAAGTGAATATACATTGTATATTGTATATAACAAAGATTTAAGTTGATTCTGGACAAAGAAAGATAACTCCAATTAAAAAAAAATCTTGCTATTGCACAATATTTTGCAATTAGATATTTCTTGCTTACTATTCTGGACAAAGAAAGGTAACTCTAATTAAAAAAAAATTTGCTATTTCACAATATTGTGCAATTAGATATTTCTTGCCATTGCGCAATACTGTGCAATTGAAAAGACTTGCTATTGCACAATACTGAATATAATAATTTTAGATCCTGATTTGGACCAACTTGAAAACTGGGCCCATAATAAAAAATCTAAGTACATTTTTGGATTCAGCATATCAAAGAACCCCAAGATTTCAATTTTTGTTAAAATCAGACTTAGTTTAATTTTGGACCCTTTGGACTTTAGTGTAGACCAATTTGAAAACAGTACCAAAAATGAAGAATCTACATACACAGTTAGATTTGGTATATCAAAGAACCCCATTTATTCAATTTTTGATGAAATCAAACAAAGTTTAATTTTGGACCCCGATTTGGACCAACTTGAAAACTGGGCCAATAATCAAGAATCTAAGTACATTTTTAGATTCAGCATATCAAAGAACCTAACTGATTGATTTTTTGTCAAAATCAAACTAAGTTTAATTTTGGACCCTTTGGACCTTAATGTAGACCAATTTGAAAACAGACCAAAAGTTAAGAATCTACATACACAGTCATGACAGTTAGATTCGGCATATCAAAGAACCCCAATTATTCAATTTTGATGAAATCAAACAAAGTTTAATTTTGGACCCTTTGGGCCCCTTATTCTGTTGGGACCAAAACTCCCAAAATCAAACCCAACCTTCCTTTTATGGTCATAAACCTTGTGTTTAAATTTCATAGATTTCTATTTACTTATACTAACGTTATGGTGCGAAAACCAAGAAAAATGCTTATTTGGGTCCCTTTTTGGCCCCTAATTCCTAAACTGTTGGGACCTAACCTCCCAAAATCAATACCAACCTTCCTTTTGTAGTCATTAACATTGTGTTTAAATTTCATAGATTTCTATTAACTTAAACTAAAGTTATAGTGCGAAAACCAAGAAAATGCTTATTTGGGCCCTTTTTGGCCCCTAATTCCTAAAATGTTGGGACCAAAACTCCCAAAATCAATACCAACCTTCCTTTTGTGGTCATAAACCTTGTGTTAAAATTTCATAGATTTCCATTCACTTTTACTAAAGTTAGAGTGCGAAAACTAAAAGTATTCGGACGCCGGACGACGACGACGACGACGACGACGACGACGACGCCGACGCCAACGTGATAGCAATATACGACGAAAATTTTTTCAAAATTTGCGGTCGTATAAAAAACGTAAAATACGAAATCATTTAATTTAGAATCAATTAAACGAGAGAGACAAATATCTCTCACTAAAGGAATTTAAATCAAAAAATGATAATTTCCTGATGAATCCGGACTCGTTTTGAATTTATTATCCACGTGTCACTTCCCGTTTTCATTTCATTTTAAAACCGAAAGTAGTAAACGTGATCTATTGTTGATTTGTTTACAACCTACTTTCAGTCATTATTATAGTTCCAAAAAGGATTTTACACATTTCCAACTTGAAAGAAATGATTCCAAATATCGATTTAGACCTTTTATATGGATAATGATTATGCATTGAAATAATCATTGCAAGTTAATTTCTGCTGTGATTCCAACTTTTGTTGATCAGGAATGACCCCTGGAACAAACTGAAGAGAAATTGTGAACTAAATTTCTGGATTCCATGTCAGAATCTTTCATAATAATGGCCAATACAGTCAAATCATACAATAACTGCCAATCATGCTGGTGCCTCAATCCCTTAAAATCTGACAAAGTCAAAAGATGAAGCTAGTAATATACATCATTGGCCCCTTGCTTTTACACAAAATAAGGTTGATTTTAATAGCGCGTAAAAGTGACTAAAGCCCTCAAAATCCTAGCTTAAACCCTGCTAATGTAAGGGAGATAATTTTCTTTGTAAAGTTTTCTCTAGTGTAAGGAAAGTTTTGTTCCCTATAGAGCTTTGTCTAGTGTCAGGGAAATAACATACTTCTTGTACAGCATTGGTTAGTTTTAAGGAGATATTTAAATTTTTTGACAGAGCGATTATTTGATCCATATTAGTTTGTATTAAAACTAAAGTAAACGACCAGGGAATATTTTTTCCTTTTTTTAGGAAATATTTAGGTTAAAATCTTCAATGCTTATTTATATAATGTATGTGACACTGCCTCTACAAAAATCAATGATTTGGACAAAAACTTGTATTAAACACAGGAAAGATGGAAAGAACTGTAGAAAGAAGAAAAAACACTACTTTTGTTTCTTTAGAATGTGTTAAAACTGTGTCTGCTATTCACACAAAATTAATTATTACAAGTTATGACATTTGAATGATTGTTTTCTTTACCTAAAATAAGACTACATTTCACCAAAATAAATATAAATGTACATATTCAAAACAGTCAAACCTGCTTTGAGGGTCACCACTATTCAGTGAAAACTTTTTTTCCATTACATCCTGCTGAAGTATTTTCTATGTATTTTGAACCTCATTTAAAATTCACCTCTTTGATAAGGTCAGTTCTCTTTTGTCCTGAGTTCTACCTTATATGCAGGTTTGACTGTATTTGATGAAAATATTTGACAGAATGCTTTGGATTCTCTAATGAAGAACAGTTTATATTGTTTGCTGGTGAAATGTTAGCCTTACAACCACTTACACTCTGTTTAAGTTTTATCCTCTCCTTAAAAAAAGTTTTAGATCAGAATAAATCTCAACTCTTGGTGTGTGTCAGATTTTTTTGTAGTGAAAAATACATATGCAAATATAAAAAAATATAAAATCTAAATGTATAAATATGTCTACTTAAGTAAACCATATAAAATAAATTGTGGCAAGCCTGAAGAATTTATTATTTTTGTGACAGTTTAACGTGTTGTTTACCTCATATTTGAGATTATTCTAAAATATAAAATTAGCAAATTAACATAACAAATAAAAATAATTTAGTTTTTATCATTAGGAATTTATCAAATGTGCAACCAAAATATAAACAACAAAATATCTAGATTTTTTTACAATTGTAAGACATTAAAAATATAAGTTCTTCTATACTATGGAGAATTTTTTTAAGATTTTCAATAAAATTCGAAATAAAATTAGAAGATAAAAAAAAATCTTAGAAGTGAAGAGAATGAAAACATATCTATTTGCTTACATCAAATGCAATTTTCTCACACATCAATATGATAACAAGTTCCATAAATATATGCCAAATTAAATGATCTAAGAAGTATCTAATGAACATTTGTGGAATAATATTTTATCTAATGCAATCTTCTTTACCTAATATTCTTAAGTGCTTAGTCATGTAATTTTCCAAAAAGAAATAGTGTCGATATAAATAAGCAGTAACCCTATAGTAGGAAAATCAGACTGTAGAAGACTGTCACCTGAATAAGATAACTTGAAATTGTCTCCCTTTAATTACCTCTTTTATAACAGACAGGCTGAGTTCCTCACTAGCAGACCTTTCCTTTTGTTTCTCTTGTAACCATTCCTTTCTAGCCTCATCTATTGCTATGGAAACCTTAAAGAAAATAAACAATATGTTATACAACAATAAACTGAATGAAATTCAAAGAATATAAATAAGATTATACTGTTTACCAACAAATTGTGGCAAGAATTTTTTTTCACAACTTTCATGAGAATACAAATCATTGCAAAAAATTGCAAGAAAGAGCTATCAATCAAAATACTGGTAATTAAGTTATACATGTAATTGCTAGGTTTTTATTAATGCCAAAAATGTAACTAGGTGAGTATATTGCAATAAAAAGAACTCACATTTTAATATCTGATACAATCATTTGTACAAAGATTTTTCTATAATAACATTAATGGTACAAATTTTTCTGCACCAGATGCGCATTTCGACAATACATGTCTCTTCAGTGATGCTCGTGGCCAAAATATGTAAAATCCAAAGCTTATCATATAAAAGATGAAGAGCTATAATCCAAAAGTTCCAAAAAGTATAGCCAAATCCGTGAAAGGAATCAGAGCTTTGCATGAGGGAGATACATTCCTTAATTTATAATAATTTGTAATATTTTGTAACAGTAAATTAAATAACACAAAATCGCCGTAATTAATCTTGCATTTTTTTTATCAAAGGATTTCTCCAACTCAAGCCTTCTACTCTCTATATAAAATAAGGAGATGTAGTATTACTGCTCATGAGACAACTATCCAACAGATTTAATGGTTTTTAATTATAAACATCAACAGTAATCTCCCCTGAATTGTTTCCTTCATAGAGATTTTTATATGTTTAACTCTGCACAATGCCAGTATTTGTACTCTCATTTGGAATGCTCTGATGCCCTCTGACTAACCTCAGCAGATATTCTCTCCTGAATTTGTTCTTCCATAGAATTCTTTATCTGTTCTACACTGTACTCATGCGAGTCCTCCCATTCCCTTCGAGCATGCTCTATTGCCTGTTTCAAATCCTTTTTCTGCTCCACCTCTCTCTGCTCGGCTGTGAGTTTATCCTTTTCCTGTCTTTCCCTTGTCTGTTTGTCCAGATTATTTTGCCATTTTGTCCTTTCTTCCTCCAAAAGTTCTTTAATTTCTATATCTTTCTTTCTGTTCCATTTCAACTTCTCTTCATGAATTTTCTAAAATGAAAAAAATAAAAACACTTGCTAAATTATTTCAATTTAAGTGTTATCAATCATCTAGTATTTTTTTTTTGCTTTTTTTCCCCATGTTTTGTGTATCCCTGAATCACCAAATATTTGATATCTTTGATAAATCTAAAAATTATTTTGTACATTTTGAAATGCAAACTTTAATATTCAAATAATGCAAAAAAAATGCAACATTCTGTATGTTATTACAAGTTTACTGGCAAAAAATCTATGTCATGCATGTCATCATTGTCATGTATGTGAGTTTCAAGTAAAGCAATTTTCAATAAGTTACAAAGTTCTCATTTATTTAATAGATTATTTTCTGACTGTTGTCATAATGCTTGAATATTTTTTGCCAAAAAAAAATCAATCAGGGAAAAAGCTGCAGGAGAAGCCAATACCTATGCATTTATAGGATGAGAGAGGTGGATAAGGCAAAAATATACCATGGATTCATTTAATTTCATGGGTACCAATTTTCCTGTATTGAGGAAAACATACATTTTCGAGGATATTTAATTTTGTGGTTTTGTCAAAATTCGTATACAAGCCGATTGAAAATTTCCAATTCGATGAACATTTAAATTTGTGGCTTTCCTGAAATTCACGAAATTGGTATCCAACTAAAATTAATGAATCCACAGTATTGCAAAACTATAATAAGGTGTTTATTTTTAAAATACCTGTAAAACATCAATTTCATTGTTCTCCTCCCAATCTGTCTTCTCCTTCTCCAGTCTGATCTCCAGATCCTTCTCCATCTTTAATTTCCATTTCTCCTCCTCCTTCTGTACAGCCACTTCTCTATCGACCTCTGCCCTATTGGTAGCTCTCACTCTCTCTTTCTCTACAGCCTTTCTGACTTCTGAATCCTTCTCATTCTCAATCTCCTCTTTGACCTTCTCCAATGTCTTTTCAAATTCCGTCTCCATTACTATTTTGATATTCTCTTTTTCTTTGGTCAGTTTACTCTGAAGTTCTTTGTCAAATGAGGTTTGTCTTTCTTTTGTCCACTGTTCTTTTGCTGTAATTTATAAAGTTAAAAATTTGAAAATATTATATTTGCTGAAAAAAAACCAACACTTGTACATGTCATTAAAGAATTTTTACTTTACAAAGGTGTCTTTAGAACAGTATCAATCAGGGGTTCATCATAACCCAACTATCACCCAGCTGGAAAAGCAACAATAAGTTTACCTTCCAAGACTTGGAAAGGCGAGGAACAAATAAGTTAAATTCAGAGCCATTTTTTAAATCATCTAGTTTGTGTTGTCGTCCTTATTTTCATTATTAACAGCTATCTCTTTGACAATATATATCCAATAATGTAGATTCATTTTTTTGTGGGTACCATTTTTTGTGAATTAAAGAAAACTTATATGTTGGTTGGTATTCAAGTTTAAAGTTATGTGGAGGTTTGCATTCAATCTATAGAAAATTTGCCATCTATTGAACATTTAATTTTGTGATTGACCTGTACTCATAAAATCCCAGAAATTGGTATCCAACAAATAATGAGTCTACAATATCTCCTTTTATCCAAAATTCCTAATGTCAGTAATAATTTTGAATGACCACAGAATCCATGAAAACTTGAACCAAAGAAATAAAGGTCCTTTTTTTCTATTCAGTGACCTGTAACCTAACCTTACCTTCTGTCACACGAATGTCAACTTCTGTTTCAAGAGCTGTTTCCAGTTTAGATTGCCACTCAGACTCAGCAAGTTTCACAGCATTTTCTACAGCTGTCTGTTTGGCAACTTTCTGTTCTTCAAACCATTTCACTTTGGCCATAGCAATCTGTAATAGAAGATCAAGATATTCATATGACATTATGACGCAAAAATGATTTACATAAAATCAAAATGAATGTATTGCTTTGCATACTCCTGTTTGTAACTCAAATTATGGTTAAACAAGAATATGTCACAAGTACACGGATGCCCCACTCGCACTATCATTTTCTATGTTCAGTGGACTGTGAAATTTGGTTCAGAAGACTAATTTGGCATTAACATTAGAAAGATCATATCATCTGGAACTTGTATTCCAAGTTTCAGGTTGATTGGACTTCAACTTCATCAAAAACAACCTGGATCAAAAACTTTAGCCTGAAGCGGGACAGACGAACGAAACGGATGGACGAACGGGCGCACAGACCAGAAAACATAATGCCCCTATACTATCGTAGGCGGGGCATAAAAAAAAAGAAAGTAGTTAGATCTGAAAAACTGCCAAGCTGCTGACAAATTAGGAATTGTTCTGTTCAGGAGTTTTTAAGAAACTTATCAATGTCAAGCATTTCATAAGATATAGTCATTCTGTTTTGAAAAATGTGACAGAAATGTTGAATGATTGATTTATTGGTGTTTAATGCCACATTCAGCACTACTGTGAAATTTGTAGCAGCCAGTATTTGTTGGTGGAGGAAACCATAAGAGAACAGCCTATCTTCGGTAAGAACACTGACAATCCTAGTCAATTAAAATTGGAGTCAAGGACAAATTCAAGATGCAAGATTTAAACTCAGAACCTCAGTTTTGGATAAAAGGACTAACAGAAGGAAGAACCAACAAGACCAATGCAATTTATCCTCCCCCCCTTAAATTTCCAGACTTTAAATCATTGCTAACCATGAAAGAAATAAATGGAGATGTCATCATGCATACAGCAGTATATACATGATATACAGACTATTCAATTGTTTAGTCTAACCAAAAAAATATTCTTAAATAATTACTTGATTTGACACAATAATAACACTATTTAAATCCCCAAATTAAGGCTTTAAGTTTTTACCTGCTATGTCCAATTTAAATGCATTTAAATCCATATTCACAACTATCCTTTCAAGTTCAATATTGAGTAAAATTCTACTATCCTTTTTCTATAGAAATAATATACCCTTGTGGTTTGCAAACTGACATAATTTAAAATTTTGTAGACAAATTTTTCACCCTGGCTACAATATCAAAATTCATTGCAGAGATCTAATTTTCCAAAACAAAAGCTTTTAATTAAGAGGGCTATTTAAAAATCACTCAAGCATGTATTGTGGTATGCAATGAATTATTTAAATCTATATTTATCAAAGGTATGATCCCTTTAAATATAATGAACTGATTACGAGTCAATTGTATATTATCAATATTAAAGATATTCATAATTAAAATTACATTGTATATCTTTAAACATTACTAAGTGTAGGTTGAAGATGTTAAAATACTTAATTTTATGTGATAGGATAAAATATAGACAACTGTCCCAATATTAACAGTTGGATATTAGTCTTGAATTGAAAATGACAAATCCATTACACAGCTACTTTTTCATAGGTACTATAGGTCCGAGTACACAGTTATCGTCCCTTGATTTTCGTTGTCCACGAATATAGTCCCTACTGTGGACAGTGTGTTACTTGTCAATTTTTTTTATACCCCTTCCAAATTTATTTATTTATGTTTTATGCCTCAAGTAGCAAGAAGGGGGATAAAATTACACTGTAAAAAAATTTGATTCATGAATTATAATGTAAAGTAGTGATTTGGTCCAGTTGAAAAAGGTCAAAAATTAGCATTTCGGAAGCTGTCAAAAGATTTCAAGCCCCCCTTCACATAAAATTGTCCATATTTTGAGTTAGAGCTGATGAAGTTTTCTATAATTTTGATATAATTTGTCCCAAAAGTAGTACAACACACTGTAAAAATATTATGGAGAAAGCGCAGGTGGGATTTTTTTTATTTCCATTTATTGTCTAAAGGAAATGCACTACGAAATAACTGTGTACTCGGACCTAAGAGGTGAAATCATGAAATATAGAATCTGTACTTGAGCAACTTCCCTGAATGATTTAATGGTGTCAATTTGTCAAAAAGAATAAAACTAAAGGATTTAAACTTTTATTTGATAGAAATCTGCAAAAATTTCCCATTTTGGCATTACATGGGGAAATTGAGCATTTCAAAGCTTTTTCAATTTTGATGCATAAGTGGCATTCTGACTTGCTATCTGACAGGTTTTCATGTTTTAATATTTGTGTTTCTATGCTTTAATGCAGTTGTATAACTCATTTGTGAACTCTGAATCTACAGAAAAGAAGATTATCTCAGATAATGTGTGCAAAATGTGCTGTATAAATGACCCCGGGGTAAAGCCCTGTTTGGATCAAGTTAAATGTGAGGAGCTTGGTACATAAAAGTTGAAGTCCATATTGAAGATTTCACTAAATTTGTATAAAAAGCACTTTATAATGTCTTTTGTACCTGTCTCATTTCACATAATATCTCTCTTTTCTTCTGTAGGATAGCAAGTGGTTCAAATATAAGCCTGTTTGGGCTAAAATTGCATGCAAGTTTTTCACTAAAAATTGAAAAATCTTTGCATTTGACCATACTGTATGCACAAAAAGTTGAACTAAAGAGTCCTTTTGTGCTCAGATTTATTGTATCATGTAACTTGAGTATAGAAATGATGAATAAGACACAAATTTTTATTTCCTATAGCTTTAGTATGCATTTTTAAATGTAAATATGTGCTACGGCCTAAATTGACCCTAAACTATTTTCAGACTTACTTGGCCTAAGACCCTTTTAAACTAATATGATATGCTATTTGTAATTTTTCTTTCCATTTAAAGTACAATAAATACATATGTAAGGATTATTTATAACCAAAAAACATCACAAATTTAAAATTGCTGGAAAATATTACATCTTCATGTAAGGCTCCCCTTCATTGGAAAACCTCCATTTTTAGGCACAGGCTCATATAAATTTGACTTTTGAATAATTATGCTAAGTCTGATAAATTAAATGAGTATTCTATTGCTTTTGATACATGATATAATATATATTAAGGCATTTAAAAAGTGTTTTTTTGGCAATATTTTGATTTTTAAAGCCCCAAATGTTGATAGTTAAAATTTTTCAATTTTAACGTCAAATTTTTACACGCAATGTTGAATATAGAATTTATCATACTGTCTATAAAATATATCCTATTGCCATGAAACTTTGTAAGCAGTCTCATAGTTTATTAAGCTTAGGTCATACCAAGTTTTATTAAGATTGGTCAATTTTTTCTATCCTATTAGGTCCGAGTACACAGTTATCGTCCCTTGATTTTCGTTGTCCACGAATATAGTCCCTACTGTGGACAGTGTGTTACTTGTCAATTTTTTTTATACCCCTTCCAAATTTATTTATTTATGTTTTATGCCTCAAGTAGCAAGAAGGGGGATAAAATTACACTGTAAAAAAATTTGATTCATGAATTATAATGTAAAGTAGTGATTTGGTCCAGTTGAAAAAGGTCAAAAATTAGCATTTCGGAAGCTGTCAAAAGATTTCAAGCCCCCCTTCACATAAAATTGTCCATATTTTGAGTTAGAGCTGATGAAGTTTTCTATAATTTTGATATAATTTGTCCCAAAAGTAGTACAACACACTGTAAAAATATTATGGAGAAAGCGCAGGTGGGATTTTTTTTATTTCCATTTATTGTCTAAAGGAAATGCACTACGAAATAACTGTGTACTCGGACCAAAGGTACTAAAAAAATGCAGTACTGGAAATTTTACTTTTAATATTTAGTACTATTTCTATACTTTAAAACTATTGTAATATTTCGGTATTTGTATTTTACTGTACTTGATTTGTACTAAATATTTTGGTACAGAAATAATACAATATTCCATGTTTGAAAATCATAACTTGAAGAGATTTGAAATAGAAAAACTTTCAAAATGCTGAAAATGTAACGGTAGTAACCAAAAATCTGTAGTACCTCAATTTCAAGTACAAATAAAGTACTGTAAAATACAGGTACCTCAATATTACAATAATTTTAGAGTAACAAAATAGTACTGAATATTAAAAGTAGATATCCAGTACTACAAATTTTAATACAGAAATAGTACCTATGCAAAAGTAGCTGTGTAGAACTGAATGCAATTACTATTCAATATACTGTAATAACATTAACGGTACCAATTTTTCTGCACCAGATGCGCATTTCAACAAATAATGTCTCTTCAGTGATGCTCAAGGCCAAAATATGTAAAATCCAAAGCTTATATAAAAGATGTAGAGCTATAATCCAAAAGTTCCAAAAAAGTATAGCAATTCGGAAATATTTCAATGTTTTTATTATTGCGAAAAAAATGCATGGGACACAGACCAGGTGACTTAAATTTAGTAAAATAAGTTTGATAATCAGTTGATGTCAAATATTATTTTGTACAGCTTAAAAGTACATATAAATGTCTATAAAATTTGCTTCTTTGGGTATTTTTTACAGTGACCTCATTAGGTACCATGCATGTTTTAATGAAAAAGCCCTTAAATTCTTTCAAAAGTTTACATAAGGAAAAACAAGTGTATTGTTACTCATGTATAAACTGGTAATTCTGTTATTTGTCCATCAAAAACAAAAAAAGTATTAAAACTGATAATTGTAACCTTTTAAATGCTTTTTAATGAATAAATCACACACCAATTTAAATAGTGCTGATAAGAATTTTGTATGGGGTTCAAATTTCAATTTTGACACATATAGTCAACAATATCAAATTTCGCAAGGTATTTAAACTAAGGTCAAGGTGACACAACACTAGTCTATTAAATGCAAAGCTCTTATTTCATGTCTTTTTTGTTTACAATTTTTTATATGCTGAATATGTTTTTGTTACTGGAATTGAAGTTTAAAGAATTTTTCTTTGCTATTAACTGGCTGATCCTTGATACTTCCCAATCTTACACTGTGGAAGAAAAATTTCATGAAAAAAAGTTTTTTGGCCCTTAAAAAACAAAAAGTCTCTTCAGATTTGGTACTTTTAAAGTTACCAGAAGATCTTCGAGAAAATGTTCATTAGTTTATACTGCAAAATGTACTGACAAGAGCAATTTTGAATTACTTACATTGATTTTTTCAAATCTTTACAATATTTACTGGTGAGAATTTTCTCTATGAGAACATTTTTAATGTAAACAATACAATTATCTGGACTAAACCAAATATTCCATGATCAATTTGAAAAATCTGATGAAATTTTTTAATAAGTTTTAAGTATTTAACTTTAAAACATTGCTTTATATACATATTTCAATGGGTAGGTTGAAGGACGATCCGGGTGCAGGAGTTTCTCACTACATTGAAGACCCATTGGTGGCATTCTGCTGTTGACTGTTCTATGGTCGGGATGTTGTCACTTTGACACATTCCCCATTTCCTTTCCCAAAATTACTTTGTGATACCATAAGAAGTAAGTTTTAACTACAGTTAGGTTTAGTGTTTCTGTATAGAAATTTCCTTTTTTTTTTTTTTATGATGAGGCCTCTTAAAGTGGTATCCAACACTACAGGGAGATAACTCTGTAAAGTCAGCTAAACTTTTTAATTACATTGTGTTGTAAAAGGAATATTAAGCTTCTCAATGATCAAAATTAGTGTTTGTCAAACTGCTATATAACCAGTGTAATTTTTCTGACAAAACGGTTGGTTCAAAGTTTTTGAAATTTTTATATTTTTGTTAAAGGGTCAAAGTAAATACTTAAAAAAAAATTTTTATGAAAATTAAACGAGCATTATTAATTTTAGTTAAAGTGTTGGGTACCACCTTAAGATGACTTTTTATGTAATACTGTCAAGTTAAAGTCTGATGGATAGATGCAAACAAGAACCAACAGTTTAAACAATATATAACCTCCATCAAACATGGAGTATAATGAGGAAAGATATAATAAGGATATATAACCACTCCTCTTGTTTGGAATATTTTTCCAGATATTCTGAATCCTCTGGTTTTATCCATGAAGAGCCATTAAAAAAAAATCCCCTTTAAACCCTACTTTGTTTATCATAATTTTACAATATAAAGTTTAAAAAGTCAAACTTGAAATCCTATAAAATCCTTGTAATATTTCCCCATAAAATTTTCAATGGTTTATATCTTGAAAACAAGTACATGACCATTAATTTATTTCTGCTTTTTAAGTTACCATGGTTACTTTATCTTTTTACTATCAGTTTATAACAGTCTTTTAAAAAGCTTGTTATTTTGAAACAGAGTAGTAAACACACAAATAAGGAAACATTCCCCAATACTACCTACCTCAGTCTCCACAGTTTTCTTTGTCTCCACTTCAAACTCTTTCTTTAATTGTTCCCTTATTTTACCATTCAGTATATCATTAGCTTTAGTACATTCGTCCTTCACCTCTTCTCTCAATTTACTGACTTCTGTTTCTTTCTCCTTCTCCATGCTTTCTTTTAGCTGTAAAACAAATGTTTTATTGATATTATTCAGTTGATGAATGGTTGTTCAGGGCAAATGAAAAGTAAAATACATATTATTATCATTCAGTAAGATCCATTTTAGATTAAAAACGAAACACTATCATTGACTATTTAAAGCACAAGACTTTGATAATACTTATGAACCCATTCCATTAATCTAAGTATCATCATCATCATACTTTATTTCCTCCTAAAGGAGATTGACAAAATGCATATAAATTATGTACAATTACAAAGTTTTGAAATTAGGTAATAGAATTAATGTCACTAAATATTTTGAATTCAAAAGTATTTACAGTCTACAGTATGTAAGATAGGAAAATCCTTCGTTAAGGACATCTAAACAATGCTCTGGTGTTAAAAAGTTCAATAGAGCTTCTTCGTGATTGCCAAGCAGAAAACAGGACACGTACTCGTCTGATTTTGAAAGCAGTGTGTATAAGAAATTGTCACTAGTCATTTCTGATAATCTTTTATATAGCAAGTGTCTTTGTGTTTGAAGTTCTGTGCACATTGTAATTTGATGGTAAAGTGTATCTTGAACAAAGTGTCCACACAAGTTGCAGTTTCCGCTAGTCGGGGGAGTAGACCAAAGTTTAGCTACATGTTTAGCGGTTCGAAGTCTGCCAGTATATTTTGCATATTGCCATATAAAATCATAGCCATTGTTCTCAGACAATCTTAGAAATCGTGTAAAATCGTTGTCACTACGCATTCGCTCTTCCTTTCGATGTTTCTCATGCTGGTTAATCGCACCATTGACAATGTTTTTCCACTGTAATTTGGTTGGGAAACAGCCGGTAAACATATAGCTATTCAAAAAATTCAAAAGTGAATATTTTGATAAAATGTTAGTTACATCTGGGATGAATCCATGTTGTTTCCTACTGGTATCTCCGAAATACTGAAAAAGTCTATAAATGAAAATTTGTTTGGTAAGTGATTGGGCCTTCATTTCACAAAGTTTATACAGGAACATCAATTTCCGTTTTTCTACTAGTATAGGTAGTCTCTCGAGGTTGGTCATAGATTCACACATATCTGACCGTGTTCGTTTCGGAAAGCCTTGAATATGTTTAACAATGAAATGTTGGAAAGTTTCAAGACACCTTAAGTCTTTTGGTTTTATCCCGTTCCATAGCTCACATCCGTAAAGTACCGCAGGTATAACAATTTTGTTGTAGAGGCCACATACAGTTAACAGATTTAACAAACAAGATCCAGTACCGGCTATAGCAAAATAAGCATTGCGACCCTTCCTACATGAATGCTGAATATCTGTGCTCGGTGATAAGTCAACCGTCCTTAATATTCCAAGATGCTTGGTCTCAGTTGAAATGTTAACACTTTTATCACCTAGATTGAATACAAGATCTAGTTCAGTTCTGTAGCCTAAGATAACAGATTTCAGAGGATTAAACTCAAATCTCCATTTAAGTGAATAATCGTACGCACAATTCAACATATTTTGGAGTCTTTGTGGCGAAGTACCAATGCAAACTACATCGTCAGCAAATGATGGATTACTTGTACGAATATTTGAAATATTTGCGGTTCCAACTAATTCTAATTCATTTAAAAGGTCATTAATGTACACCAAGTACAGGATGGTCGATAGTACACCGCCTTGTCTGACGCCCTGTCGGACTTTGAAGGGTACTGATACGTGTTCATTGACGTAAACGGCACTTGTTATATCACTATAGCAATCAGAAATCACTTGTAAAGCTTTACTATTTATCCCAAGTTGGTACAATTTATAAATTAGGCCGCTATGCCACACCGTATCAAACGCACGGGAACTGTCCAAAAACGCAACATACAATTTGCATCCTAATTCTAAAAGGTAATATATAGTTTCTTGGAAGTTGAAGGAGGCAGTGATACAGCTAAGTCCATTAAGAAAACCTTGTTGTTGTAAATTTGGAAACAAATCATTTTGCAAAGAGGTTAATAGTCGCTTCTTTAATATAGATTCGAACAGCTTATACATTATTGGCAATAGCGATATAGGACGGTAGTTTTCGGGCGCTTGTTTGGACTTTCCATTACCTTTAAACAATGGAATCAATAAGCCATGCTTCCAACACAACGGAATACGACCGAATCTAATCACTGCATTAAAAATACGGAGAATGACTGTATGTAGTTTTTTACCGCTGTATCTCACATGTTCGTTTTGCAGCTTGTCATATCCTGGTGCCTTTCGATTTCGTACACAGTTATTTCACCTCCTGGGAGGAGGCCATTATTTGTTGCACATGACTCGGGTGTGCGATCTACGAATTCAGTCACACGAACCTTGAAATCATTGTCAAATTTTGAGTTTTCAGTTGGTGTATAAACGTCTGCATAAAAGTCAGCAAAAGCATTTGAAATATCTTCTGGAGATTTACATTTTTGGTTGTGATGTAGTATTTCTGAAATTTGGTTGGTTTTACGGTTTTTCTGACGTGATATTAAGCGCCATATTAAGAGTCTGACATCACACTCAGCTGCTTCGTCGATTTCACGGTAAGTATAAATGCATTTTGGAAACATGAAGGCACTTTTTTTCAGATCCATCCACCCATAATACAAATTATCATTTGAACCTTTATATTCTTGCAGAATTCATGGGTAAAAATTATTAATCCTTTTAAAGTAGAAATTATACTTTGTTTCTTAAAAGTACAAAATGATTTTTTTTTATCTAAAAAAATCTATATTAAGTTGCAAATGACTGAATTTATATTTTCCATGTTATCATTCTGTAATTTCACTAACCAAGATCACAATCAATGTATGTTTTGTACTTTGTACTTTCTGTTTCTATAAATAGACTTACTGTTTTAAGTTTTTCAGAGAGAGACTCATCCATCTCTTCCTTCAGTTTCTGTTCTAATTTGTCTTTCTCTTCACAGACTTTGACATACAACGTTTTACAATCATCCACTTCTTGTAGGGCATTGTTCAAATCATTTCTGTAATTAATATAATACAATTACTTCATATTGGCTTATTATACTGTCAGCTTTTGTGAAGATTTTAGGACATAGTGAGGATATAAAAATATTCCCCTTATTCATCGTTCATGCTTTAGGTGTCCTGAACAATGAATTTGAAATTTTTGTGTTTGGTATATTTCTCTGTCCAATGCTTTCTGGGGACATTATGTATTGTTTCTTTTAAATGATAAGGTAAGCAGCAATACATTTATGTTACTAGCTAACAAAATTACCCTTAACTGATACTTTATTTCAGGATTTTGCCAATTCTTCAGATGAAACTGTGGTAGTTGTAATTGATAGTTCAATTGGATATTTAAATCTTTAAAATCCGCAGAAAGAAGTTACCTACACACAAACAATACTTAACTCACAGTATTTTGAATTACTCTATTATTCAAATGTTGGCACACTTCTACCATACACATATCTCACCTAAGTTTATTACATTCAGTTTCATATTTCTTTATAAGATTAGCCTTCTCTGAAGAGAATTCTTCTGAAAGTTCCTTTCTTAAGTTATCCCTAGTCTTCTCATGTACAGAGTCACTGGCCTTCTGACACCTGCAAAAGGATGGAACATTTAACATTGAGGTTACAAAACCAAAATAACAATATAAAAGGCCTTGCAAATGAAATCAATTTCTGGAAAATGTCAAAGGTTATCCATAAAATTGAAAATTCAACATTGAGGCTACCGTTGCTGCAACAAAATATATATGCCTTGCAAATATAATCAAAATTCAGGAAAAAGGCTAGGTATTTAAATAAAATTTAATAGTTAACATTGAGGGTACAAAAGCTGAGAGGCGATATATGTGCCTTGAAAATGAAATAAAAATCTGGTAAAGGTTAAAGGTTATTCATAAAATTTAACTATTAACATTGACACTACAGTAGGGAAATTGCATTCTGGAATGGGTCAAAGGTTTTTCTTCAAAAATAAAATTTCACTTCAAGGGTCTACTATCAGAATGGTTAGTGCAAATGAAATCCATTTCTTTGATTCTTTGATTGGACAAATGACAAGGGAAGAAAGGGATAAGCCTATTAATCCTGATTTTACTCGTTATAAATCAGTATTTCAATCAAACAAACAAAAAACTAACCTGTCTAGAGCCTCTCGTTTGTCTTGATCATAATCTTTGACCATTTGTGATATTTGTTGATTCAGATGATTGTTTATTTCAGTCAATTTCTCCTCATTCACAACAGCTTCATTCAATCTTTTCTTTAGTTCCTGAAAACGTTGGAAAAATTCAAAAGAATTAAGAATAAAATCTAAGAGTCATTTAACAACACTTAACATTTTATCCTCTGACCTCACAGAATTTTCCTTCTAGAATTCTTTTTTAAGATAATGAAATATTAGACTCTTCATAAATAAAAGAATAGAAATAAATTAATCTAAAATTTTCAGGAAAACATAATGTTTCTCAATTTGTAAATAAATAGATTGTTTGTTTTCCTGTTTAAATGGTTTTACACTAGTCCTATTTGGAGACCTTCCTAGTTTGCTGTTAAGTGGGAACCAAAGCTCTGTGTTGAAGGCCATACTTAGAGCTAAAATGGTTTACGTTTTTACTAATTGTGACTTGAATGGAGAGTCGTCTCATTGGTACTCATACCACATCTTCTTATATCTGTTTAACTTGAGAAAACACACAGACGACTTACATCTATGTCTTCATTAAGAATGACTTTCTCTCTCCTCAAATTTTCTGCCTCCTTTTTCAATCTGGTTTCTATAGCATTGGACTTGTCCCCTGTCCTCAGCAAATCTTCCCACTCTTGTACTTTGCCCTGGACAACAGAAAAAGAAGTCATTTTATAAAGAAAAATATGTAAACATACATTGGTATAATAATTTTTCATTTGTTTTTATACTTCTACATTGGATGATAGTTTACAAGTGTTTTATTTTTTCTAAATATCAGTTAAAATATCTTATTACCAATAACAATAAATGCCAGCTATTTTCAATTTTCACTCTGAAAGACATATGATGAAGTTTATGCCCAATTTTCAAACAGAAAAAAAAATGTAATGATTTTTCCTTGATAAATATGACTTTTTTTCAATGATAAATGTGACTGTTTTCAATGATGAACATGAATGTTTTCCATGATAAATATGACTGTTTTCAACATGTTCAATGATAAATGTGACTGTTTTCAATGATAAATATGACTGTTTTCAATGATAAACATGACTGTTTTCAATGATAAATATGACTGTTTTCAATGATAAACATGACTGTTTTCAATGATAAATATGACTGTTTTCAATGATAAATTAACTGTTTTCAATGTTAAATATGACCATTTTCAATGATAATATGACCATTTTCAATGTTAACATGACTGTTTTCAATGATAAACATGACTGTTTTCCATGATAAACATGACTGTTTTCCATGAAAAATTTGACTGATTTCAATGATTAATATGACTGGTTTTTTATTCCTGATGTTACCTTATACTCCTCAGCAGTTTTCTCGGCTCTCTCACACCGTATCCTGTATTCTCCCATCTCCCTCTTAAGTTTTCGTAGTTCTTCCTGCTGATTGGAGACTTGGATCCTCTTCTCCTTGTTACTGAGTAGACACCTCTCTAGCTCACACCTCAGACTGTGGACGGTCCCATCATCAGCTGCAGAGGCATTAGCACCAGTTCTAAAATAAAGTGAAGATGTATTAGCATTAGTGTCATAGTAATTTTATTTATCAAATGAGATATATGATAGATACATTATAGTACACATGTTGTGAAGGGTCAATGTTCTAAAGTCTATACCAAATAAAAATAATTTTTTATTACAAAACTTTTAATGTTTCTTATTTCTTACAAACTTTTTGAAGGTTAATTTACATTGGAAATAATCATAATAAATGGTCTTTAAGACTAAAATATTGGCACTTTGTCCAACCTCAGCTTCAATGATCTGAAAACATCCAATCTACTTTTAGTTCTTTTAATTGTTACATCAGCAAATAAAATTTTGAGGTGTCTATCATTTGACAAAACGAGAGGATCCTGAAAGGTATCTAAAACCTAAATCTAAGTAGAACTTAGCATAATCAGATCCATGTAAGAAAAGCATGGACAAATAATTTGTTTTTAATCCAGATTGTGGTCTTGCTGTGATGGTTTTTATCATTGTTGAAGGCTGCAGAGTGACCTATTGTTCTTAATTATAACTTCTCTGTCCTTAGTCTCATTGGCAATTATACCACATCTTCTTATTTTTATAATTTCACATAGTCATTTCAGTCATATCTTAATCCCTTACCTGACTGAAGTATCTGGAGTCTGGAAGTCCAGAGTTTTCCTGATTCCAAGGTCTGACAGTGAATCGTTACAACTATCAACTTGCAATGTGTTAGAACTAAGGACGCCCAGAGCTGACGCTGCCTCAAACATATTGAGTTGTTCCTTCAGGTCTTTAACTTCATCTTGGTACGTCTGACACATCTCGTCACCAATCTTCCTAGAAGCTAAGGCCTGCTGTAACTGTATCTTCACTTGACTTAATTCATGTGATGATGCTGAAAAATTAAACAGAAATCAATTAAAACTCTGATTTAATTTTTGATGCAATCCCTGCCATCCTTCATGGGAAATAATGCAAAAAAATTACAAGACAAAACTCTTGCGTAAGTTATGAACACTTGGGTTTAACTTGCAATTAATTTGTTATCATAATATTTTTTAACAAAAGAACCCTGCTAATTTGAACTATTTACATTTACATTTTGTAATCTTTATAATTTTTGTTAAGGTAGTATGGTAGGCTACTACATGAACCATCTTGCATAACCAATTAATGCATTTGATAGGTCCAGATGTCTTACTGGTTAGCAAATTTGATGCAGAAAGTGATTTGTGAGACTTTTTTAACTACAAAATATTCATTGAACGTTGGGAAGGATTCAAATATCTAAAAAAAAGTATACCTATAACTATATATTACATCTTTGCAAATAGTATGAAAGTAATTTAGGATTGGTTTATAATAATGTGTGCCCTTATCTTTCTTCATCAACAGAGAGTTTGTACTTTATTTGGCATTTTTAACTTTTTTGGATTCGAGCGTCACTGATGAGTCTTTTGTAGACGAAACGCGCGTCTGGCGTATATATAAAATTTAGTCCTGGTATCTTTGATGAGTTTATTTAGAAGATAAAAGACATACTTGATTCCAGCAAGGCCTGACATTGTTTCTGTGAGTCCTCCAGACTTCTGGTCAGTCTATTTATAGTTTCAGCCCTGGATATCTGAGCGTTCTCTGCTGCCTTATAACTCTGGTCAAGTTTTAACCTCAATGTCTCATTCTCACAATTCTGTAAAATATAAAATACATATATAAATAATTCAATTTTGGATGTAACACATCTTCTGATTGGCCAACAGTGCTTTGTCTATCAGCTCGTAGATATTACAATGTCACATGACTGTGAAATAGCAGGTAATTCAGTGTGCACCACATTTTTTTTATTTTATTTTTTCACCGACAGAAAAAAAATTACAGTCATTCCTTACATATTTGAATATAAGAAGTTATTGGATATAAGACAGCAACAAACATTTCTAATCAATATTTTTTTCTCAATTATATATTATTCTAAATTATTTTCAATCTAAGAAAACTTCATTCTTAAATTTTCATTTCATTGTGTGAGAACTTCTTACAGAACATTTAGTTGGCATTATAACTGAGGACAGGGGACTCTTGATTTATTTATAAAACATATTTATATATCATATAGATAGATTGTTTTGCTTTTTTGCTTTTTTGTTTTCATGGTTTTGTTTGTTAAATGTATTTTGTGTATGTTTATATTATTTGTCACAAACTTATTGTTCAGAGTTTATATGACAATAAATATTTGAATTTGAATTTGAATTAAAACTTATGCATGTATTGTTTCATCTATAATTTGAAAATTTCAAAGTTTATTAAAGACTGCAAAATCAGTAAATTTGATTTTTCAACTAGATAGTTCCTGTCAGAGGGAGAACATGTATTACTGATAAAATGAACTGTCAGGTTGTTTTGTTTCATTGACACATTCCCCATTTTCATTATCAGTTTTATTGTCCTTTTAATCAAAAGTTTTATTTACATTTCACATTTTAAAAGAAAGTAGGAAATGGGTACAGTTGGTGATAATCAGAGGGGAGTTACTCGTTCAGGTTACTAAACTTAAATCACATAATCACAGACTACTTTCATCAGTTTAAATAAATGACAATATGTTCATGGGACACATGCTTGCATATTACATTATAAAGGGGCATAACTGGAGAAGGGTAAAAGTGACACTACCCAGATTTTAATTTACTCATTTTGTTTGTTTATCTTTAAACAATAGCTAGTTTCTGTCCTTTTACATTGAATTTCAGACTGTTTCTTCATGTTCTTGTGGTATGTAGATTGTATTTATATGATTTGTTTCTTCAGGTCACTTACAAGATCATTGATTTTTCCATTTAATTCATCAATCTTTTCATTCTGAACTTTGATTTCTTTGTCATACTTCTGCTGTACACAGGCAATCACTCTTTCGTGTTCATGTCTCGCCCTCGCTAGGCTGTCGGAGTTACCCATCTCTGTCAGCTGTTGTGACATGGACTCTATCGTTGATTCTGTTGCCTGTAGCTTCCTCATCAACTACAAATATAAAAGAATAAATGGAGAATATGTTCATGGGACACATGCTTGCATATTACATTATAAAGGGACATAACTGAAGAAGAGTAAAAGTGACACTACCGAGATTTTAATTTACTCATTTTGTTTGTCTATCTTTAAACAATAGCTAGCTTCTGTCCTTTTATATTGAATTTCAGACTGTTTCTTCATGTTCTTGTGGTACCGTAGATACCCGCCTATTAGTCGATCCGACTATAAGTCGGATGCCCTTTTCAGCTTCAAATTCTGAGGATTTAGTCTTGACCCATCGTATAAGTCGGACAAAATTTGGACATTTTTATGCAGCTGACAGTTACTGAACGCCGGTAAAACCAATGCAAATCCAGGAATTATATTCATTTTCTGCATGAATGTTTGTTTGGTTTGAATTCAGTTGATGTTGATTATGATAATTTATATAGCTGTTAATAATAAAGATGTATTTATTCCTGTTGTTTTGTTCACTGTTTGATTACAGATTAGCCATGTGTTGTTTACGTAATGCATCAATGATTTTGTAGGGTATGACTAACAACCTATTGTTTGAGAAAGCGAACATAATCCAATAAGAACCTGAAAAAATTTAAAGTCGATCAATATTTTTCACAGCACACATAACTCAGTGTTAAAAGAGCATGTACACTTCATAATTCTTATTATATTGTGATGATTAAAGGATTAAAAAAATTAAGTGAAGCTAATCAACTTTATATTAAAATAACTTCCATCTCATTAGTGTCATCTGTTCACCTATCACTGATATTTTTCACACCTTTAGTGAATACAACTCTTTGTCTCTTAATTAGGGGTTATCAATGGATTATATTAGCTTGCCAATCAATTTTGTAATCTTTTTGTTTACCTGAGACATTTTAATGAATAATATTTTGATCTTGGGAATGAATCTTAAAATTATTTTTAATTATTGTATGATTTATAAGTATTAAATTGATATCATGATATCACAATAATGACACAATAACTCCGCTGAATACATCCCTTTACATAGTTGGTACATTGTTATCTCGTTTTCATTTTTTGTTCTTGGCTCTTTCTTTTGGGTTTATGCACAAACCATTTGACCATGAAAATCATTACACAAACCGGAAACAGTCGGAAATTCAACACAAATTGACAGAAAAAAAGTTAACAAAGAACAAATAAAACACAAAGACAGTATTGTAGTCATTTATTTTCAACAAAAACTTTGTATTCAAGGATTTATGTAGGTTCGGCAATCACCAACGTAGTTTTGACCAGGAAATTCACTCCTGACCACTTTTCTCAAGCTTGGATTTTTCCTCTGGTCGCGGGATCTCGCTTATAAGTCGGTACCCCTCTCTGGATTCTGAATTTTACTCCCAAACTTCCGACTTATAAGCGAGTATCTACGGTATATAGATTTTTTCATGGCCAACTGGTTTGTGCATGAATTCCTAAAAGAGTTAAAATCCAGAAATGAAAAGGTGATGACACTGCATTTAGTATGTATCTATCAGAATAATTTCACATTGCTGATACTTATGGCTTACCTCATCTTTAGATTTCTGAAGACTTTCCACTTGATTTTCAGCAGATCTCAGTTTTCCTGTTAGCTGGGAGACTTCACCTTTAGAGTCAACCAGAAGATTTTGTAGCTGTTCCATATTAGTAGAGGCTCCTGCTTTTTCTCCTATAAAAAAGGGACGAAAGATACCAGAGGGACAGTCAAACTCATAAATCTAAAACAAACTGATAACGCCATGGCTAAAAATGAAAAAGACAAACAAACAACAGCACACATGAGACAACATAGAAAACTAAAGAATAAACAACACGAACCCCACCAAAAAACATGGGGTGATCTCAGGTGCTTCGGAAGGGTAAGCAGATCCTGCTCCACATTTGGCACACGTCGTGTTGCTTATTAAAAGATGAGATTGGATAGAGCAAAAAATAATACTGTTGATTTGTTGGTTTTTTCTTGATACAAGTTTTATTAATTGAAAATTTGAAATATCAATCTGATCAAAATACTGATTATTACACCAGTCATTTAAAGCTTGTTGTTCAGTTCGAGTCAAGGCTCTGTGATGAAGGCCGTACTTTGACCTATAACCACATCTTTTTATTTATATGTGTCTAAGCTTTGCTTACTATTATGTGATAAAGCTTCTTTTTACTTTATGTTTTAACAACCTTTCAGGATCCTCAGGTTTTTTTCCAATGTACACACTTTCAAAATTTGGAAGGCAGACATTTCATTGGCTGAAAGTTAACAGTTAAAATAAATTGTGGATTTTTTTTGTATGCAGGCCTATGGAAACTTCGCACTTTGATGAATATTTAAATTTTTGGTTTCCCCAAATCCACCAAACTCCTATCTTGACCAAATGAGTCATACCTTAAGCATAAGAGCCATACCTTGAGCTATTGAGAGCTGATGTTTGAGTATTCTGTGTTCCCTTTCTTTCTGAGCCTTAAATGTATCCAAATCTTCTGTGATTTCCTCCAGTTTTCTACCTCTAGCTTTGTACAAGGCCTGCAGTTGCTGGTACTGTCTATTGTCAGAACTATCTGTGTCTAAAAAACAAATTATGACTTATTTAAATGGTGGACATTTTTAATCAATCGTAAAAAGCTTAGCAAAATTAAAGTATAAATGTCTGGTCCTGTCTTCTGTTGGTTGGTATTCTTATATATTTATTTTCTTTAAAACAAAATTGATATTAGAACAAATTTAGGAAAATTGTATAATTTACATAAACATCCGGTACTTCAGGCATGCAGTGCCATGAACCATGATACACATTTGTAATTTTCAAAGTTCTGACAACTCGATTTTAATTTATCTTATTACACATTTGATTGACTGAATGATTAAATGAAAATAGGATTCTTAGCTTACTCAAAAGACACAAACCTTCAGAAGACTCTTGCCAAAAAATTTGAGTTTGCAAACAATCAACAACATTTATAAAATCAGCATATTCCCCTAAAAAATATGCCATTATTAACTTGCTAAAATGTAGAATATTTGTTATCTTATTATTATAAATTCATGTGACCCCAGAAATGTAAAAACATTGCTATAATGTTAATGCATATCCATACCCGAGTAATAATTTCTTTCTGCTGCAAAATTTTCCTTAGGTTGCCTTGACAAATTATCTCCCTTTGACATTCTAGCCAGGTTATCTCCCTTCCTATCTTCATTCTCTTTGTCCTTCCCATGTTTATATTGTACTTTGTAGTCTTCAGTAAAATCTTGTTTCCTTGGTGACAAGGGTTTGCTGGGTGGTTCATCTTGACTTTGGGTCTGCTGTAAGCCGTATAGGTCAAGATTATGACTTTGTGGAGTGATTCCTGTGGTCATTGAGGTCACTGTGTGGTATCCAAGGTCATTGGAAGGCATAGTTTGGTATCCCTGAGAATACGGGGTACTCTGATATGGTGTTACACCTGTAAAAAAAGATAACAAAATTATGTTTTATGGACATAAAAAATACATTCTTGCTGTAATAACATGATTAATCATAATCAACTTTAGAAGAAGAAATGATACATAAATTGAGTTGGCCTGAATTGGTACAAATATAGAATTTTAACATAAGCAAATGACTTCTGTTTATAATATGGTTGTGTATGTAGCTTTTTCTGTCAAAATAGTCTAGTGTTGCTTTCTCGTTAAGATATATCCAACATATCTTTATTCCTTAACATGTTTAATAATATGTATATCAGTGCCATCAATGTGTGGTCCAGAAAGATAGCAATGAATGCAGGAACTTTCAAGTCAATTACTCTGAAATTACTCTAATTATGCAACAATTGTTATTCATATTTAGATCATCTACAATTGACCGTTTCAGAATCTAAAGGACTATGGGTAATTTCATTGTTCGTACCCCAAAATGAAAATAACGTCACGTCATTGGTTGAATTTCCATTCTTTAGGACTTTTTTAACCAATCACGACGTTTTGGTGTACGCTTTTGAAAATATTACCCAGAATGCATTAGATTCTGAAACGGCAAATGAAACAAAAGTGATTTGTTATGACTACATTTATTGTGGATTCATTTATTTTCCTGGGTACCAATTTTTGACGATTGCAGAAAACTTACTTTTGATGGGTATTTTGATTTTATGGTTTTGCCAAGTCTGCATACAACCTGATAGAATCGTTTAAACATGTGGTTCACCTGCATCTATGAAAACTATGAAAATTAGTTTCCATTGAATAATAATGAATTCACAGTATACACCATCATGAACCTGTGTTATTCAAATTTAGATAATCTACAATTACTGAGATATTATCACTTAATGAGGGTGATTTGTTATGACTACACTTATAAATATATGTGCTGTACTTTAAAAACATTTTGATGACAGGTTTCTCATTTGGTATTTCTGCACATATTTCAAAGTTACCTGTCCTTGGCTGATCCTCTTCCTGATAGGTGTCTCTGTAAAAACCTGGATGGAACTGATGCTGCTGATGGGCATAAATGGGTGTGGCATAATGATCTGTGTGAGCATGCCCAGTGTCTGTATTCCCGCCTTCTGCTTCCTGTCTTTCTGGTATAGCACCAAATTGCTGACCATAATATTGTCCATACCCTTGACCAAGATCTGAATAAGCATTCTGCTGACTTGGTGGAATCTGACTAGTGGGAATGAAATTCATTTGGTTACCATGGTGATGCATGTTATATGCATCTTTACCCAGCCAATCAGAACCTTTGTCATGTTGAATCACATGACCAATTGCACTTCCTTCACTGTTGCTATGGTAACCATCACTGGTAGTTCCCCCATCATGTCCATCAAGTATTCCTTCCTGAGAACGACGTAACATTTCTTGAGACTGCCGCACAGATTCTTGTGAACGTCGTAAAGAGGATGCCACCATTTCTTGTGACTGTCTGAGTAAATCCTGTGATTGGCGTGTAGATATTGTGGGCAGTTCTTTTGACTGTCTGACAGGTGGGACTGTGTCATATGGAGTGGGGGAATCTACTTCCTGATGTGTGGGGAGGGGTGTAGAAGTGGATCCAGGGAAGTATCTCCTTCCCCATCCATTAGCACCATTAAAACCTGGAGTCTGTTCAGTTTCTTTGTCTCTACAATTGATAAATCAATATGTCATGTATGTTGTAAAAATATATATCAAAATAAACATTCTATCAAGGTTGAAACTAGACTTTTATATATATAGCTTAACATATGTGTAAGTGCATAACTGAAACCCAAACCTCTATTGTAAATAATTAAGTATCAATTTTCATGATTTTTTTTTACAATTCACTATCAAATTTTCTTGCTTTTCAGCTATTGTGATGTTACAGAAAGAGGCCATGATTCCTGATGATGTCACATAGAAAGAACACATTTTTTTACCGATCATTAGATAAACAGATTCCACAACCTTATTTGGTGCTAATTTCAACATTTCTTCATTCTAACTAACTAACTAATCCTCTTCATGCCAGCTGGCATATAACATGTAAAAGGCTGATACTTGAGGTCTCTCCACTGGCACTGTTGATTGTCCTCAGCAATTGTCTCCATATTACCCCAAGTCTTTCCCATGCTTCAGACAGTAATTAATTTGAAAATTGAATTGTCCTTAGCAGAGATATATATTGTATGAATAAACATTTTAAACAATCAGTAGTTGTAAATATTGTTGTCTCAAATTTTAAAAACTGATTATATTTTGAACTATAAATGGACTTACTCTTCCTGTCGATTATTTTTAATATGTATACTGGAGTTTCTGGAATCATTTCCTTCATCGGATGTCACAGAAAACTCATCATCTTCCATCAAATCATCAAAAGCATTGGTCAGCAACTGTCGTAACTGAATGAAAAAACACAGTAGTCAGTTAATTATGATTGATTGAAAAATTGGTGTTTGATGCCCCTTTTGGCACAATTAGTTATTTCATGGTGGTCAGTTTTTATAGATGGAGTGGCTGGAAAAAACCAAGATGACATTCTGCAGGAAAATTAGCAAACTGAGTCAATCAAAATTGGATTTAAACACAACTGCCACATGGGGTGTTCAAACTCAGTCCTTCAGTGTACAGAATTTTAACTAAAGATCAAGACCACTTACTGATAGTTATCAAAGGTACCAGGATTATAATTTAGTATGTGAGATGCGTGTTTCGTCTACATAAGATTTAATACACCAGATGCGCGGTTCGTGTACATTAAACTCATCAGTGACGCTCATATCAAAATATTTATAAAGCCAAACAAACACGAAGTTGAAGAGCATTGTGGATCTAAAATTCCCAAAAATTGTGCCAAATACGGCTAAGGTAATCTATGCAGTGACCCAGACCATAAAAGAATAACAAATTATGTCCTTAAACATGATACATATGATGATATTTTGTGTGGAACAATTTTTTTCTTGCCCCACTCTCTAGCTTTAGTCATGACTGTTAGATTCAATATATTTCTATCCCGTCTGTTGTAATAGGACGAAAGTCCCACCCCCTTTGAAAAAAAAATTGTTAGATCATTTAATCAGCAAATCAAATTGACCTGCACCATTGTTACCATTACACCCCCATTATCTCAAACACTGTAAGTCTGTAACCATGGTAACCTTGAAGATAATAAATTGAACTAAAAGATCCTTCACTGACGAATAAGAACATCTGTAAATAATTATAAACAAATGAACTTTCAATGCTATAATGACATTCAGTTTAAAACATTAACTCTCAGCTATATTTATTTTCACAACTTAATTATTTTAAACATTTTCAATGCTTTTTTTATATGCAATGTAAAACATTAAAACTCAGCAGGGTTTCATTTTTACAACTTGATAAAATATTTTCCAATTGTTTTTCAACACTTCAATCAGACTTTCTTATTATATATATTTGTCTACGGATTTAACACAAAGAACAGTAGCTTGTCACCCAGAAACAGCGAAACCAGTATTTAGTTTAAGCAAATAAATCTTACTAAGTTTTACAATTGTAAATTAGATAAATTATCTCTTAATTGTACAATAACATTGTTAAATATTTGCTAACATGTCAAGCTGTATTTGCATTACAGAAAATTCTGATACTACGTTGTACCTATGTATTGGTATGTTGAATGTTGATTCAGATTTAAATATATTATTTCTAGATAGCCTCGAATTTCTTTACATGTTTCGAGATGTTAGATGTTCTCTTCATATTTTACTATATATTTCATTTTATAGTATAACTATTTGCTTAGAAGCATTTTAAGACATCAAAAAGATATAAACATGATAAAAGCAGTTGTTTTTATCAGCTTACTTCACACTAATAGTTCTACATTAAGAAACATTCTGAACATGGAGAATTCACTTTTCAATTTTAGACCTACATATACATTTAGTAACTAAAGATTGATCACAAAATATATGTTAAAGTCCTGATGAATAAAAAATGGTGTGTACATGTACATGATGTTATTGCTTTACAAGATGTTTATTTTTGCCTTGTTATTTCATATACCATTAATCTTTTTAAAATTTTGATCCTTAAATGAAGATGTATTATAAAGTACTTGTTTTTTCAACTGTTGTCGACTGTTTAATTTCATGATGATGTCATGCAACCTCCTTCCTTGGCCTCAAGTGTCACGCAGCTAAATACAGGCCCTCAACAATGAGCACAGCCCATACTCTACTAAACATATCCACTCAAAACTAACTAAACATATCCATCCAAAGCCATTTCATGAATTTATCAAACCATTCCTCGCTATAAAGACCCATGATAGTTTTTCCTTAAGAACTTAATAAACAAAGGATCTACACTACAGGATTAAGGGGATTTATTTAGCACTGATTATTCGATACAATTTTGGCACAATATGACAAATTACAAATTCTTTCAAACCTTAAAATGAAGTCATGTAGTTAAATTCTGGTTCGAAAGTAGATAATTATACAGTGAAATCGTATGTTAGCTTTGATATTAAAATATTTATAATATAAAACCCTTAAAGTGAATTCATGGTTCACCAATTTAAAAATTATTATTAGAAATTTTGATTCAAATCTCCATAAGAAAATCTGACCGAAATTGATCTGGCTATTCTTTTTGATCCATTTAGTCATATATGACTGTAAACAAATTCAAGTTCTCAAAAATAACAGTTAAGTTTTGCCTTTCAAATTTTCAGCTTTTAAAGTTCCTCAAAAGTGTAAATACCAGTTAGTGCTTCTGATACATTGCAATGAATTTATCAATGTTATAATTTTCATGATCATCGGAAAAAAAAATTGAAATCAAGCTGAGGTTCAAAAAATCAGTGTTTACAAAGATTAAGTAATCCTTTAGGCTATAGTACATTATAGTCTACTTATTAACTGATTTTAATCCTAAGTCTGGTCAGAACAGGTTAAAATACCTTGTACATATTTATATATGTATTTACCTTTGGGGTTTGAAAGCTAAGACAAATTACAAGTGTTTACAAAAAGTCAAAATAAGTTTAAATGACATTTAAACTATACTCATTTAAACTATACTAACTTGTATTATAATCAAGCGTGGTTAGTGTAGGCTTTTGTAAAGTGTAAATTATTACCTAAAAGTGGGAGAAAAATTATAGGGTAGAAGAACAGTATGGGCTTTGCAGTGTAACATGTTTGTTTTTCTTTTAGGAGATAAATGTATTGTATTTTAAGCTCCGACGGCATCAATTGGGGATTTGATGGTCGCAAATTAAGTTTACTGGCGACACGTTAGCAGAGACAGTAAACGGGTATTTGCGACCATCAAATCCCAAATTGATGCCGTCAGAGCTTAAAATACAATATTGTTATCTCCATTCTAATGAAACTGACAGAAAACAACGTTAAAACATGTATTTAAAATCTGTCATATGCCGTCTGCGCTTGCGCGTACGTCCCATAGCATCAATTGTCAATTGATGCCATGTAAGAAAGTGACGTTATCCAATGAAAATGAACGTTGCATTAGAATTGTTGTTTTATGCAGAAATTAAACTAGTTTTCTTGCTTGGATTGTTTAACATTTATCATGTCAGGGCCTTTTATAAATGACTATGTGGTATGGGCTGTGCTCATCGTTGAAGGCCATACAGTGACATATTGTTCTTAATTTCTGTGTCATTTTGTCTTATTGGCAATTATACCACATCTCCTTCATTTATATTTCCACAATTTTGCCAGCTCTTAGATAAACAATCATTATCTGAATTAAATATATTGTTTTCATGTTCTTGATTGGAAGAATTTCAACAATTTTCACTATTTTAGATTTTTCTTTTTAATATGTATGTTAAGCACATAACCCATATTCATTTAAAATTCACTTCAGACATGTCAGATAGTGTAGAAATACAAGTCTACAATTAACAGATACTTTGATTTAAGAGTCATTTGATACATTCAGTGTAATATATTGCCTGCCCATCTTTCCCTCATATAGCAAAATCTCCATCAATATATATATTAATTCAGAGGGAGACGTTTTATGATTTTTTCAAAATAAAATTATTTTTTTAACTGGAAGACAAGTTCTGGAAGGTAAATTGGAATGGTAAATTTTATTCAAATCACATTACTTCAATATATACAGCACAGCATTTTTTTCTTAAATTGCTTTAATTAATATTTATTTACTGCTGATTATGAATCTCAACAGTAACAATATACAATACTTGTACAATGCAATTTCTGAATATATTATCTAATTCTGTCAATTACATGTACTCATAGGAAGGACATTGGTATATTTTTATATACTGTACAAATGCTGTATATGTATGCAATACAGTTATATTCAATTGTAAATCAAATTAAACAGCCATACTTAAAGCTATAATATTTTGCATATAAAAAGAACTTTAAACGTTATCATTTAAAATTTATGATTATTTTATAAATCCCATTTATCATTATCACAGTTAAATAACTCAATATACATGATAGTATTCCTTTAAAAAGTTGGTAAACAGTTTATTTAGTTGACTAACTTCAAAAGCATTCATGAATGTAAATCATGAATTTTAATCCACATGACCTATTTAAAGTTCAAACTAGCCTAATTAAAACTTAACTTGGATTTATGAATTATGAAATGAAAAGGCAAGACCAAAAAAACCTTGAAAACAATAGACCTTCACAAGTTAATAATTTCAATATACATGTATAGACTTTTATAGTAGAATTAGTTTGTTCAATGCAAATGATTATATAAATATATATATACATTATATTTTTTCACTCTTTTGGTCTTTAGGGAAATGTTGTTTGTGCTGTATTTAGATCCCTCTACAACAGCGTTTGTTACATGCACATGTATGTATAAAAATTGCGGTTTTTATCCTATGCAATCATAGGTTTGAATGTTGTTTTCAATTTATACTTGTTTATATATACAATGTATACATTTCTCTAGTCATGACAGTATGCACTTGTAAAAACATATATACAATATTTTTCGATGTCTCATTCATACTGTTACATGATAAGAGAATGAGCCAAACATTCAATATTTTGTATTTACAGCAATATATCATTGTATACAGGAGCAAAAATGATAAAATCTGGAATTCAAAGATATTCCAGAAAAATTTCATCCATGTGACAGTCACATGAAAATTTTGTATTTACTCGACATATATATATTGGAATATTCCGTAACAATTTAGGACCCAGTAAAAATGAAGTCTGCATTGGCTACTGAGTCCCAGTACTGTATTCCCTGTAAAGCACAAAGATGATATACCTCAATAAACAGCATCCACACGGAAGTTATCATCATGGCTGTTGAATGCCTCTAAATATTACATTGTACAGAAGAGCAGGCCCGTAGCCAGGACTTTCCAAGGGGGGGTATTTGGACTCACAAACTCGACTTTAACAGTCACAATTCGAACAAAACATTGACTTTAACAGTGCTTATTTGTTTTCAAGGGGGGGGGGGGTTCGTCCAAAACCCCCAAACCCCACCTGGCTACAGGTATGAAGAGACAATATATCCCAGTTATGCCTCAAACTAGTGCTTAGAATCTGCTAGACTAAGGTTTTCACATTCACAAACAATATACATACATGTATATATCCAAATTGCTCCGTAAAGTTTTTTCTTCAGATATTTATAATATTTTTCAAAATCACAATCAGTGTGAGTGATAATGAAAGCAGCAGGTCCATACCAATACAGAGAAAGTAAAAAAATAAAACCATTATCATGATTATGGGGTCAATCTATAATTTGGGGTACAAAGGAGTAGGGGCAATAAGGCCCTTATTTGGCCCAAAAATTACTGCAAATTTAAAAGTTATCATACATATTTTAAAATTACTGAAAAGTATCTCAGGTAGAAGGTATTCAGAAAAACAAAATAATTTTGGACATTAAACAAGTTACCATGGCAACAAATCATGCCTTAATTTGCATATTTTGTAAAATTTTGTGATTTTCCTTGTTTTTCATCAAATTTTTAAGTATATTTTCGATTGGAAAAGTATGTGCGCACCCAAGAAACAACTTTATATTTGGTGAGGTTTTGTCAATAGTAATGATAAAGCTTCAGTTAAATTATTTTGTTGTTTCTTGGCTGCGCACGATGTTTCCACAACAGAAATAAAGATAGAAAACTGCATAAATTCTGAATTTTCATTGTTTTTGTGAAGACAGTATATATTATGACGTAATTGTGACGTCATCTCACAAGAATCTTAATGTTTTTCATTTATATTTCTTGACCCTATGCATTTCTAAAGATTATGTTCCAATTTGAAAAAGGTATCAAACTTTTTATTTTCTTGGGCCAAAACCACGCCTTAATGCCCCTACTCCTTTAACAATATCTTTTTTGTTCATTAAATATATGATTTTATGCAATTTTAAACTTGTCAATCATGTCAAATGCTTCTTATATTTCTTCCTTTTATTACAAATGTATTATTATTAACAATTTTCATTTTTACCCTTAACTGTAAACAATAACATATCCCCATGAACATAATAAAACCATTACTTTTGCTTACATGTATGTGACAAAATCCAATTAAAATGACCTCTACAAAATTTTAAGTTATCATATTTCATTAATTACTATAATAGTTTGACATATTTTTAATTTGTGTTGAATTTTATTGAGTTCTCTAATTGATCAAACATAAAAAAAATCAGCATAATTATATGTACTTATAATACACATATTTGGCAACTTCCAAATTCCTCATTGAACAGTTTAACTTAACAATAAGTAACATGCTACCTATATACAATAGAAGGAATTTTAATAGTAATTTGATTATCTTAACATATCAATCATGCCAATATGGGATTATATTATCAGTAAAATTTGGAATTTTTACAAATACTATGTATAACGACTGCTTTTAGTTGCAGTACAGCAACATAGGGTTTAAACTAATGTGGGTCCGAGGTCTGGGACCTGTCTTTTCTAGGAGAGGACTTTTCATTTTTAATCTACAAAAGGGAAGGACCTACCATTTTTAACACTGATACTTTATGCATGACCATTGATTTCTTATCAAAATGCTTATGGAGGACCTTTCAAATTTAAAAATCCTATACCTTTCCCTATATCATCAGTGGCATATCCAGAACTTTTCATAAGGGGGGATGGGGGCGCTGACTGACCTTAGGGGTGGGCCAGCTGCATGACCTTAAGGGGGGGGGAGGGGGTGCTCCAGACTTGCTTTGGTGATTCCCTATCTAATCAACCAAATATTTCGCACAAAAAGGGGGGCAGGCCCCCAAGACCCCCACTGGATCCACCAATGATCATGTATATATATACAAGAAATACAAATCAATGGTTAATCTTTTCTTTATAATTTCTTTGATGTTTGGTCAATTTTTGTTGAAGGGAAAACCAAAAAACGTTTCCTGTGCCTAAAACATGTAAAACATTTTATTGACAAAACAAAAGAATTACCAAAAAAAAGTTTTTAAGAGTTATTTAAAAAATAAATCAGATACATTTGTACTACAATGTATTTCTGCTGATCTGCTGTGTTAAATCTGTGAAAAAAGCAACAAAAATCAAGTCCATTTTTGTGACTAAACCCCCTCAAAACTCCTAGCTGAAACCTTTGCAGTTTACATAAGACAAAGATTAACATGACCTTTTTGAAATAATATGAGGCAGGCATAACCTGTGAATGGGGACGAAGTCTGTATGTATTATTTTTTTAATTCAATCACGTTGATAAAAGAAACCGAAATACCGTACGTAACGTTCCCGATTTTGATTCTGTTGTTGGGGAATTAGCTGTGACGTTCTTTAAGTTATGACGTCATATTCGATGTAAACAAAAGAAACGCTTTCATCAGGTAACGTTTTTTTTCATATCAAACAATTATTAAAATTGAATTTGTATTGAGATCCAATCTTATATTTTACTAGACTGATAAATATAATTTTTTTCAAAGTCTCATGTAAACAAGACAGATATCTGCGCAAAAGCGGAGAAAACCGGAACAGGAAGTAGATCTGAAAAAAAAGTTAACGATTTTGAGTTCATTAGTAGAATGAAAAATTCGTGAAATTTTCCCGATTTTTTTTTTTTTTTATTGATTTTTCTACCGTAATTGGGGACTTCGTCCCCATATAAATCATTCTGCTAAAGTGCCCTTTTCATGATTGGCTCCCTGCCCTTTTGAAATCCTGAAACACTGCACCCTCATCTCTTTTCATAACAAACTGTGTGAACTCTGACCTACAATGTTCACAAATGTACCATAAAGTGCTATGACCTTTTCATCTGCAAGTGAGTTGTTACCCTACTGCATGTTCTGTAATTTACATGATCTCTGACCTTGTGACCTACCTCATGTTCTTGTTCCTCTTCCTCTTTCCTGTACTCAGCCTCCTGGATGTTCTGTAGAGCTTGTCCGTCAAAGTTGATGCTGGTTCCGCTCATGTTACTCATGGTTCATTTCATTAATGTACATTCCTTCAAAAAATATGTATGATTTTTTTTAATTTAAATAGGATGAAAAGTTATGAGAAATTGGTCAAAGGACCTAAGCGGTATCATGATGATAAAATTGGTTCTAAGGCGTTAATTTTTCATGACTAATAATCTCAATAAGACATTTTTATGAGTAACCATTTTGTACAAATGTACATTAGACCGTTAGTTTTCCCGTTTGAATGGTTTTACACTAGTAATTTTGGGGCCCTTTGTAGCTTGTTGTTCGGTGTGAGCCAAGGCTCTGTGTTGAAGGCCATACATTGACCTATAATGGTTTACTTTTTTAAATTGTTATTTGGATGAAGAGTTGTCTCATTGGCACTCACACCACATCTTCCTATATCTATATGTATCTTTAATTATGTTTTGTTTTATACGGTGTTTGAGAACTTGACATCACAGTTTTCATGTATTATCTTGTGTGGTAATATTAATCAATAAACTATAAAAGAAAATTACCAGACTTAAGGATATATATATAGATTATGATAGTGATACCTCTGTCTATTGTTGCAGAGCCAGGGTATGAAAATAAATTAGCAGAGGCCCACAGGCCAATGGCCTCCAAATTTGGTGTGGGTTACTCAAATTTCTGCTTTTCTTGTATAGGACTATATATTTGAGCAACAAAATTTAAGCTGTGGGCTACCATTGCCAAAACCTTAAGTTCTAACCCTGAGAGCGAATGTTGGCCTCTACATGTACAAAAAATGTAGATGTTTTTTTAAGACAAATAGTATTCAAATTTTTTCCTCACAGTCTGGGGTTAAATTTAAATAGACAGGGGTATGTCTATTTCTGGAATGACCTGAAACTTTACTTGATAAGGTCCCCAACCTTCTCATAAGGGGTAGAACATGTAGAATTAATGCATCTTATCGTTTTGTCTGCCATTACTGGACATCACAAAAGTTCCCGTAAAATTTTGACTTCATAATAGAAAATATCTCACAACACAATGGAACAGATTGTTGTATATATGAGGGGGGTAAGAGGGTGCCTGATCCCGGGATTAAAAACATGAAATCGTGAGGTCCTGAATTTAAAGTTATCTAAATCACATGAACATCACTAAATTTGAAAAAAAGAATTCCCAGATCCTGAAAGGATCAAACCTGAATATCCCGAGCGTAAAACACCTTATCCTGGAGTTCCAATAAAGGTCCTACCCCACTCATATATGACATCAAAAAAGATGTATCATCTAAGGCCACCCAAGACCTAGGCTAAGTTTCTACTAATATTGTTTTGGCACTTTCGGACTTGGCTAAAAAGCTTCATAAAATCTTGATTCAAAACATAACAGAACTTAACCCTTACTTAATGATTTGTTCTACAATGATATACTAATGTACTAAATGATGAACGTGTCTCTATCAACATGCTTTACTTACAAAATGTAAATAAAAACTTTTCCAAAAATAAAGTCATCAAAGTTTTTAGGTTTGCATGTAAACTTATGAAAACATGTAGTTAGTTACTTTGAAAGTTCAATCTTACCTTATAAATGTGTATCATGTTTATGACAATCTAAATCTCCATTCCACTCAGTTTAAATGTTTATTTACATATTTTCCGAAAGAAAAATTTCTAAATAATGATCAGATAATGGTACAAATAACACCGAAAACAATAGACAGTTTTTTAAAGATATTGATTTACTCCACACAACAGCATGCTTTACCAGTCAACTCCAGTGATCATGATTCAACGTGTGACTAGGATTAAATGTTCTCTTTTTAACTAAGGTGTATGTCGTGTTTTGACTTGTTTTTCTGATGCGAGATGCAGGTCGCTCAGTTTTATTGCGATGGACAAGGGACTTTTTGTCTCCTAAAAAAGAAAAAAATGGAGGATTTTGATTAAGCTTTATTTTTGTTTTGTGTATTATCATGTTCTATCTATCGTCAGGTCTTATTTAACTAACTTTAGCAAACAACTTTTGCAATTTTAAAGTCGCCGCCATTCACAAACAATTCCCACAATGCATTGTTAGAAGCGGAAATTTAAACCTTTTGTATAAAAGTTAACTGTACAGTCCCGACCACAAAAGAAGCTGTACCTATAACAGGTATTATAAAATAGAGAATTAAAACACATTTAAATAAAAATGATAATTAAAAGAATAAAATTAAAAACATTAAAGACAAATAAGTCGAAGCTAAACGAAATGCAAAAAAAATCCCAGTTATACGTTACATGACACTATTTATGGATTTTTGTCCAAACTACTGAAGTAATTAAGTAATAAATAAGTAAGTAAGTAAGAAAGTAAGTCAATTAGTAAATTTTATTTAGAGTCGGGCATGATATGTACAATTCAACAAGGTAAACATGAGCTCTGTAGAGCTCTTAACCGACTTATATTAATTCCGAAAAATGTTTACTAGACGGAAACTTTTATTGGAGACTCGTATAACTAATAATAAGTAATACAATTAATGAAACAAAGCGATGCCACTTCAGTCCTACGAATGCTCGAGTACTAACGAATGCTCTGCTGTCTTTTAAGTCGGATGAGTCTTCGCCATTGTGTTAAAATCAACACTAACAAATACAAGGACATTCAGCAATGCATGCTTTCAAATTATTACTCATAAATCAATTAAGACAGACACCATTTGCAGAATTGTACGCATCAGATTCTTTACAGTGGGACGGCATTCAAAAAATTAATTATCAAATTAAAGCAAGATTTATATATTATATAAAATGGAATTATTCAATTGAGGCTCGCAGACTGTTCTATTTGTTCTATTACAAATGATGTCATCATGGTGCACTAGGGGTAATTTAAACATACACATTAAACATTCTAAACCCCATCCCAGAACTTGTTTGTCATATTGGAGTCTTCATTAAGCAGTCTTTAGAACTGAGGGGGTCAGACCCATGTCAGACAAGCTCATGATTGTGTTTTATACATCAATTTATAATTTGAACTCTTAAAATATGTTCTATTATATTGTATTTCATTGTATTGCATTGCATTTAAAAATGTATAATTGTTTGTTTGTATTGCTTGACCCTTATGGGTGTAATTTTGCAATAAAGATAGTTTATTATTCAGACAAATACAATGACATATTTCTAACAAAAAAAATAATAAAATTATATAATTTTCTAACTGTCTTACTGGGATAAACCTCCAGAATCTGTATGTATGCCTGCAGCAATTCGAATCCTTCTAAGATTATAAAAGCTGTCAATAGATATATTTTTATATGCATCGTGTGTACAATATTGTTATACGCCCGTTTAGGACTCGTGGGAAAACAATAATGAGCTAAATAGACAAAATGTAGACAGAGCACCATTTTTTAACTATCATTCACCAAACTCTGTACGTAAGTCAGATTATGTTCATAGGTAGCATTTAGCTTGTTCTAGTTTTTCAAACAGATATAATATTTTAAATCTGTTATGTGATAAATGTAGTAGTATACAATGTTCATGTAATATAAAAGACATTAATAATATAAACAACAGTAATAATAATAATTGGAGAAAATCTCAAAAGAGACATAGAAAGAGTCAAAATAAAACACCTAGTTCTGTAAATAAAAGTAGAAATAATGAAGCAAGTTGGTTGTTTAAAAAAGGGTTTAAACTAGGTTGTTTAAATATTCAACATTTACAACCAAAACATGCAAAAATTGAAGAAATAAAATTTCTATTAAAATATGAACAATTATTTGATATATTTGGTATGGTAGAAACATTTTTAAATGATGAAATTGGTACCGAAACATTACAAATTGAAGGTTACAAAATAGAAAGAAAAGATAGAAAAGCTATTAATTATGGCGGAGGTGTGATTGCGTACATACGAAATAGTGTATGTCATCAGAGAAGAATCGATTTAGAAATAAGTAGTATTGAATCTTTATGGATTGAAATTAAATTTCCAAACACAAACTCTATTTTAATAGGCATTTTTTATCGTCCACCGAGTTCATTTCAATCTTGGATTGATTCAGCTGAAAAAGAAATAGATAAAGCGTCTGCAGAAAATAAAGAAATTATACTCTTAGGAGATTTTAATATAAACTTTTCACATATAAATCATACAGTTGTCGGAAATCAAAAATGGAAGGACTGTATTAATTTGTATGGTTTACAACAAATTGTACATAAACCGACACGAGTAACAGATAAATGTGCAACTACCATAGACCATATATATACGACCGATGTAGACCATATTATAGAAGTAAAGGTGCCTAGTTATGCTGTCAGTGATCATTATCCTGTTTGCGTAACAAGAAAACTTAACCCCAAAATAACAAACATGGAGCATTTGTCCATAGAATATAGATCATTCAAACAATTTGATAAAAATAAATTTATTGAAAATTTAACAAATACTCCTTTTTATCTCATTGAATCGATTGGAGATGTTGATGAAGCAGCTAATTATTGGTATAATTTATTTCTGAGCACCCTAGACAAACATGCTCCTAAGAAAATTAAAAGGGTGAAAAATACCCAACAACCAGAGTGGTGGACTTCTGATATAAATAGCGCTAGACACCAAAGAGATTATTTTCAAAGAATTGGTGATATATATAATTATAAAATTTGGCGTAATAAGGTTACATTTTTAATAGAACAGGCAAAGAAAAAATATTTCCAAAATGCTATTTCAAATTGTAAAGATAGTAAAACTATTTGGAAGTATGTCAAAAGTCTAAATCCTAAAAAAGTACATAATAATATCACGCATTTAGAATATAAAAATAGTGTAATTCAAAATGATGTTGATATAGCAAATACATTTAATGTGCATTTCACAAATATTGCTGAAAGTATAGTTGATGACAAGTTATGTAATAATGATGATGGTGCCAGATTTGATGCACTCAATAAATTTGTAAAATCAAAGTTACAAACGGGTAGTGAAAAATTCATTATACCAGAAATGAGTATTTTAGATGTAAACATGTATTTAAAAAAAACTTGACAAGTCTAAAGCAACTGGTTTAGATGATGTCGGACCAAATATTTTAAGTATGTGCAGCGATGTCATTGCACCAGCCTTGACATATATATTTAATCTAAGCATCAAAAGTGGTAAATTTCCAAGTATTTTTAAAACTGCAAGAGTTTGCCCAATTTTTAAAAGTGGCGATGCCTGTAATCCTGATAATTATAGACCAATAGCAGTTTTGCCTTGTCTCTCAAAAATCATAGAACGACATATAGCTAATAGTTTGTATATATTTTTAAATAGTAATGACCTTCTTAATACTACACAGTCAGGTTTCAGACCTAAACATTCGTGTACTACTGCACTTACTAAATTAGTAGATGAATGGTTGGCAAATATAGATAATGGAGAGATAAACGGAGTTATATTTTTAGATTTAAAGAAAGCTTTTGATCTGGTTAATCATATAATTTTATTGAAAAAACTTGAATATTATAATGTTTCAAATTGTACACTAGACTGGTTTAAGTCATACTTGTTTGAACGAAGCCAACAAGTTAAGGTCAATAACGTCATGTCTAATACTAAATGCATAAAAACTGGGGTACCACAAGGTTCTATCCTGGGCCCTTTGTTATTTATTTTATATATCAATGATTTACCACTTAATATAGAACATTCATTAATAGATTTATATGCAGATGATTCTACATTACATTGTAAAGGTAATAATTTACTTCAGTTAACTTCTAACCTTCAAAATGATATTCATGTAATTGAAAACTGGTGTGCGCAAAATTGTATGAAATTAAATGCCAAAAAGTGTAAATCAATGATTGTTGGTTCAAAACAAAGACTTTGTTCAACTGGAAACAGTTTAGATATCAATATTTCAAATGAACAAATAGAAAATGTAGATTGTGAAAAACTTCTTGGTTTATATATTGACAAAAACCTAAATTGGAATCAGCAGATAGATAAAATGTCATGTACTATATCAAACAGAATCAATTTATTACAAAAGATAAGAAAATATTTACCTATGCATATACGTATTATCTATTTTAATGCTTATATTCTGCCATTATTTGATTATTGTTGCAATATATGGGGAAGCTGTTGTGAAAGTGGAATAAATAAACTTAATAAGTTATTAAAGAAATCTGCTAGGGTTATAGTAGAAGCTGACATAATGACATCATCCAGTTTATTGTTTAATAGTTTACGCTGGTTAAATGTGGAAAAACGCATTCAATACCAAAAGGCAATACTTGTATTTAAATCATTAAATGGTATGGTTCCTAACTATTTACAAGAAAATTTTCATTTTACTGATAATCAAAATTATAACTTACGTTCAGCTGATGAAAAAGTATTAAATCTTCCAAAACCAAAAACTAATTTTTTAAAGAAAACATTTACATATTCAGGTTCTCAAATATGGAACAGTTTACCAAATGAAATAAAAATGAGTAATACACTTGTATCTTTTAAAACAAAATGTTACAAATTTTTCATCAATTGTGCAAATTAATATGCTTTTTCATTATTATTTAAATACAATTGTATATTGTGTATAATATAACTTTATAATACTCTATGTACTTATAAATATGTTATTATTATTTTGAGGACTCTCAGGAAGATTAGTTTTAACTAATGGGATCATCCTCTTGAAATAAAGATTATTTATTTATTTATTTATTTACTGCCGGTACGTATTATGGTATACCGTTGTCCGATTGTCAGACTCACGGTCCTTCCGTCGTCAATATGTCGGACAATAACTTAAATATGCTTGAACCAATGTCTATGACACTTTGGTGAATTGTTCATATCTATTGATGTGAGCTTCATTTCGATTTTTATAAATTTCGTATTTAACGTTTCCGAGTTATGGGGTTTTATTCATTAAATAAAGTTTTTTTTTCCATTTTTCAGACAATAACTAGGAAAAAATCATTAGTTTTCATGAAACTTTGGTTCATTGCTTATATCTACTGAAGCAAGCTCCCTTTCGATTTTTATAAATTTGAGATTTAGCGTTTCAGATTTTATTGTAACCTTATTCTTTTAATAAACTGTTATATTATCACAGAGATATGTCTTGCCTTTATGAATTTTGATTATATATATGCAAACGTTGAAATCCAAATAGCAATACTCTGACATCTTCCACAATTAAGTTATGCAAATATTCAAAGTCAATGAACCATGACTAAGTTATATGACTAAACAATCTCCATGTAAATGAAATGTGTCAATGCTAATACAACTGCATACCAACTGCATACCAAATACCATTGACTTATTATAAGTCGTTCCCAAATTTAAAGAAAAAGATAACTTGTAAACTATGAGTATGTAAAAGTTTCAAAGTCAATGAACCATGAAGAGGGGTGGGGCTATATAATCTCCATGGAAACAATACTTGCAAATGCCAATAAATTTGCGTACCAAATATCAATGACTTAACATGAGCAGTCAATCTTAAACTGATCTAATCATAAACTAATTAGCCTTTTTCAACTGATTTTTGTAGCTCGTTCTCATGTTGTACTGTTATACCACTGTCCCAGGTTAGGGGGAGGGTTGGGATCCCGCTAACATGTTTAACCCCGCCACATTATTTATGTATGTGCCTGTCCCAAGTCAGGAGCCTGTAATTCAGTGGTTGTCGTTTGTTTATGTGTTACATATTTGTTTTTCGTTCATTTTTTTTTTTATATAAATAAGGCCGTTTAATAGTTTTCTTGTTTGAAATGTTTTACATTGTCTTATCGGGGCCTTTTATAGCTGACTATGCGGTATAATAATAAATAATAATAAATAAGCTTTATTTAGAGTCGGCATGGTATATAAAACATAGACAACGATAAGCTCTAATGAGCTTTTAACCGACATTATGGGCTTTGTTGAAGGCCGTACGGACCTATAGTTGTTAATGCCTGTGTCATTTTGGTCTCTTGTGGACAGTTGTATCATTGGAAATCATACCACATCTTCTTTTTTATAAAATAAGTTTCAAAGTCATTAGACTGTGACTGAGGGGCAAGGCCAAATATTCTCAGGGCCATGCTGGAAATGAGATGTGCCAAAGTTTATACAACTGAATACCGATTAAAATTGGCCTACCACTAATCACTGACTAGTGGTTCCCATTGAACTGACATTATCACAAACTAAGACATAACATAAACAATTTCAAAGTCAATAGACCATGACTAAGGCGGCGGAGCCAAATTATCTCCATTTAAACGAGATATGCAAATGCTTATACAACTGCATACCAAATATCATTGACCTACGTACCACTTCAACGGTGGTTCCCCATAAACTGACCTAATCACAAACTAATACATGTAAAATAACAAAACGTTTCGAAGTCAATGGACTATGACTGAGGAGGCAGGGCCAAATAATCTCCATGGAAATGAAATGTGCCAATGCTTATACAACTGCATACCAAATATGATTGACACACCACTTGCCGTTTACCATAAACTACACCGAATATCAAACTAATAATACATTGTTGACGCGATCGTGCGCTCATGGCGCAGCTTCTTTTTTCATTAATCTTATTATTGCATCATAGACTATAGTTTATTATTAAAGTTTTGTCCGGTTTTCATAAAGTTAATAGTCACGTTCTAAAGTACTCCAAAACCGGTTGTAGCTTTTCATATCAGTCGATGATCAAGTTTAATAAAATTTTCGTTGTTTTCCCTTTTCATATATTCAATGTTCAGAAGAAATAACGTTTATACATATACAGAATTACATTAGATGTATGTTTTATTATAATACGTTGTTCTGATTGGCTAACTGCACATGCATCACGTGTTATTCCTTTAGCAATTGCATTACACATGATGTTACGAAGTTTCCGTCTGTCACGTGTCCATTGTTCTTAACCTCATTTTCTTGGTTCAGGGACTACTTAAAAAAAAGTTAAGATTTTTTGTAATATTAATTTCTCTATAATTATGAGCACTATGGAAATTATATTTGGTATGTGTCTACCTTTCAAGGTCCTCATGCCCGTCACTTGACCTCTACCACAATTCATGGATTAGTGAACAAGGCTAAGATTCGGTAGTCAAGTCCATATCTCAGATACTAAGCAATAGGTCTAGTATATCTGGTGTATGGAAGGACTGTAAGGTGTACATGTCCAACTGGCAGGTGTCATCTAACCTTGACCTCATTTTCACGGTTCAGTGGTTATAGTTAAGTTTTGTGTTTTGGTCTGTTTTTCTTATACTTTATGCAATCGGTCTTCCAAATTTAGTGTATGGAATGATTATAATGAGTACATGCCTGTCTGATAGGTGTCATCTGATCTTGACTTCAATGGTCAAAGTTAAGAGTTTTGGTCTTTTTATCCAATACTATATATTTTATGTACATGCAATAGGTCAACTACATCTGGTGTACGGATATATTTATGATGTACATGTCAGTATCACAGGTTTATCTGACATTGACCTCATTTTCACAGTTAATTGCACAGTGATAAGTTTTTGTGTTTTGATCTGTTTTTCTCAAACTATAAGCCGTAAGGTCAACTACATATGTTGTATTGGAGAATTGTAAGCTGTACATGTCTGCCTAGCGTGGTTCAACTAATCTTGACCTCACTTTCATGGTTCATTGGTCAATGTTTAGTTTTCTTGTTCAAGTCTGTTTCTTAGAAACTATAGGCAAATAAACTCATTATAACATTGAGGACTATAACATTCCTAAAAGTTTTGCCAAATATAGCTACGGTAATCTATTCTTGAGGTAGAAAAGCCTTAGTTTTTCAAAAATTCAAAGTTTTGTTAACAGTAAATTTATAATAGGTCAATTATATTTAGTGTATTAAATGATTGTAAGGTGTACATGTATTTCTTGTTTGGTTTTTATGACCTTGACCTCATTTTCTTGGATCATGTTAAGTTTAGATGATAGCCGTAGTAAAGCTGTATATTTAGGACTATCAACATAATATCAATGATCATCATAAGTAAAGTATGCAAGACATTTCAGTGTGTGCACTCTACTTTTTATTAGTTGTTAGAAGCTTTAAACTAGCTGTAAGTAACTGTGAGTACTCTCAGATCTATACTTTCTGTCTTTTTGTTATTGGGACATACAAGTTTGAATTGTTTTACATTTGTCATTTCGGCACCTTTTATAGATGACTATGTGGTATGGGCTTTCCTCATTGTTGAAGGCTGTATTGTGACCTATAGTTGTTTATTTCTGTTTTTTTTTTCTCTTGATAATTTCTGTGTCTTTTGCTCTCTTGTGGAGAGTTGTCTCATTTGCATCATACTACATCTTCTTTTTTATAGCTTAATAGAATTACCACTATTCACAGGTTTTTATTGGGCCGAATAACAACACAAAATCGAACCTAAAGTTATATTATTATCTAGGTGACTATTTTGGCACTACACAATTCTAACAAAGATATAATATAACAAACAACATAAACTTGTGATTATTGTAACACATTTGTACATATGTCATTGAAGAAAAGTACATATTAGTTACCTCCCTTTACAAAATAGAAATATAAGAAAGGGAGATAATACAGTATGGTTGTGAAATTGTCTCCCTTTAAAAAGAATTATTTCTAATCCAAATATAAAAAGGATGACATATTTCTAAAAATGCAGCAGTAATTAAGTATTACAGAAATATTTCAATATTTCACAATACAGCTTTTTTCAAGTACGATATACAATTTCAAATAAACCAAAATTATCAGAAGCAGATGTAATGAATAATTTGCGCAAATGAATAAATGCACTTTGTTAAAATAATTTGTCAGATCTTGATTCTTAATATGTTTTTCTTATAATACTTCAATTTATTTGATCATCTCAAATATTCTTATGAAATCAATAAGTGTAAAAAAAGTTATGAATGAAAAAAATTTAAATTCAGAAATTATTGCACTGTTTTTATTATTGCAAAATGTGAAAGGATTATAATCACAATAATTAAATCTTGCATTTTGAAATTTTTTATATGAATAATACAGGATTTTTCATAATACTGCAGAAATTAAATTTCGCACTTTAGTCAAAAATCACAAATTACAATATAAATGCAAGCAATAATTTCTGAATTAACAGTAGTTTATTTAGTCATTTCAATAAGTACAAAAGTAATTTTTCTACTTGTATAAAAAAAACCCTGATCTTTCTTGAAAGTACTCTTGGAAAATAGGAAAGAACTGCCAAAAGTCAATACATATATAGTTTTAATTCATTTACCACATGGTGGCGCCACTTTTCATTTCATGGCAAATGACACAAAGCAGTTATAATATTTGCATACATCTACGTCACACACACACACAATGAAACAGTAGCCTTAACTTCAATTTATATTGTTTTATTTATAGTTAAAATGTGTATAAGACTTTTTCAGAATTATAAAAACAGGCAATTTATAATTTCAATTTATTAATCAATTGATTTTTACCATCAAAAGTTTCATCAAAATGTTTCTTTCCTATCTAAATGGGAAGAGTAAAAAGTAATATATTTAATCTTTTTCATTCAAAATGTGATTTGAAAATAGCATGCTAAGAAATTTAACCCTAAAAAAGTCTATTCCCAAAATAAAAATCTATATAGAATTTAGAAACATAACAGGGTTCTCGCTAAGGATTTTTGAAGGCGAGTCCAGGGACTCGTCATTTTTTGCCATGTTGAGTCCAATAGCAAGTAGAAGATATTTTATTACAATATAATGTAATATTTTAGTCTCCAGGGCCTAACAGATCAATGAAATGACATTAAATTAAGATTTCTTTTAAACTTTTGCTATAAAATGATGATATTTATGTTTATTTGTGTTCAGTTTATACAAAATATTTCAATCTTAATGCATCTGTGGATGGTGAGCCCAGACAGATTTTGATGAGTCCAGGACTCATGGACTCGCCTTAACGAGAACCCTGACATAAATTGAAATTTTATAGGGCTTGACTTCTGTTTCATCATCTCTGGGAAAAGTTAGAATTTATCCATTGTCAAGTATATTATACATAAAAAACAAATAATGATCAAGGAGTCAAAATTTAAAAGACTCTTTTCCTATTACCAATTAAATTTTGACTCATCAGTTTATAATTTTTTCGACTACTCACCTATACTGTTGGACATCCTAGTATCAATGCAAGTAAGAGCAAGATAAAAGAGTCAAATTAAGCTTTCAATTGGTACAATTTGCAGGGAAAACTAACTGCTTAATATTTTCTATTAACAACAAAATCATTGAAAAACAGTGGACTTTCTCCTCAAATTACACCGATTATATGTCTGATTTTACTTATTTTGGTTGCTCTTACTTGACCAAGTACCAGGATGTCCAACCACAGAGAAGGTAACCTGTTTAAGAAATATAATTCTGGAGTCAAAATTCGGTAATATAAAAATGGTCTATTAAAGTATACCATAATTTAAAGAAAAAGTCATATTTTAATTTTTTCAACTTTTAATATTATGTTACAAATAGGGAATAATAATTGATACTGTAAGGGTCCAGAGGTTCTTTTCTCAACAAATCTTTTAAAAGTATAGAAATACTTGTAAGTAATGAACATTTCAGTCTCATTTACAATTAAGCTCCAAAATATATAATTTTTTTCGTGAAAAGTTACAGAAATCCAAATAAATTTTTAATTTTTGCTTTTGCATTAATCTCACAGACTTTGAAATATCTGTTCAAAATAATAAGTATGCATTTTTTTAACTTTCGTTTTTTTGAAAAACATGAAGGGCACGGGCACATTTTTTAGGCTATTCACAAAAATTTAACTAGTGCAGAATTCTTGGTGAAATATTCTCTTTTTTTCAATTACCCCTATTCAATCTCATTCTTGATGATGATCTCTTAATCAATATTAAATTTCAGTGGTATTTTCCTATGCAGTGTTATAATCAATTCTTTAGTAAACTTTGTTTTTTAATGTAAATTTTTCCTAATTTTCTTTATTAAACAATCAAAAGTCTTCCCTGCATATTTTTTGAACTCCGGACCAATTAAATCATTTTTTAGTCCAAAAAAAAGTTTCACAACAGCAATGGTGTTAAATTCTAATTTTTCCCTTACAAACATAAGAAAAGTGTAATGGTCACCCTTATATAACTACATACATAATATGTCTACCACTGAATAACATATACAATTAATCAGGGTCAAGTCTGCATTTTACAAAAGTCACATGATTCACCACCAGTTGTAACTTCTAGCTGATTAGGAATTACCTTCTGCTTGTAAGTCACATGACCACTGTGAAATGCAGCTTAGGTCATTAACAAAAAATACTGGTAAACATGGTAAACATGACATAACATAATTAAACAAAAAAATATTTTCATCAAACCAGTAACAGATATATGTAGTGTAATGTTCATTATAATTATTTACAGAGAGTTTATGTGATTTTATGAAAAGAAATGTACAAAATGTATTAAAACACTAGATAAGGGTTGTCAGAAAAATAATTTCCTAAAAGCAGAAACTGTATAAATGTGTTAGCTAATGATTAAAAAAATATATTTATAGAAAGCACTAATACATTAAATACAAAAAACAATATCACAAAATTGTTGACTTTTTTATTTTTGCGTAATCAGAAACAAGCCTGCAATTTTAAGAATATTCTCATCTCTTTCAGATGGGGTTTAATAACTTTCGCTAATTTTTTAAACTTTGAAAATAGATTCCTTTTCGATGGGAGGCAATTCTACTTGCTTGCAGATACAGGGAATTGATATTAACAATTTTCATAAGCACTTAAATACACACACACTTGGAGAGAAAATATTAATGGGTGTTTTCAAATTTAAAGTTCTCCCCCTTTTTTACTAGATAACTAGTTAACTCTATTTAAGTTAATATTAATAGCTTGAAATAAATGCACCAATAGGTAATCATAAGAAATAAAACCTACCAAAAATATTTTCAACGACAATATGTAAATATTTCAAAAATTATGAAAATTGTTAGAACAAAATCTGATTTTAAAAGTTGCTTGAGGAGATTTTGAAAATGTTTTTTTAAAAGGTGTATGCTTTGTGTACTTGTGTTAAATGTTAACAAATTCAGATGAAGAATAAAAAATATCTTTCAATTGCCTTTTCTTTGTTGAAAATTTTGAATTAAGTTTCAAATCAAAGGGAGGTAATTCATTGCAATATTCTTATATTCAAAATACTACATTTTTGAATTTTCAGCTGCTTGTTTAATAATTGGTCATTTGTGACTTTGAAATAGATATTGTAATTTTCAACAATTTGTCATACAGAATAACTAACAGACGTAGATAAAATAAAACAGATTAACAAAAAACATTTTTTTTATGATAGCCTCAGTGAGCTTCACATTGTCGGATCACAAATATTCTATTTAAAAAAATTAACATAACTGGCATTTAAATACAAGGCCATTTAAAAAGGTAAACACATACTATATTTTCCTTCCAGATTCTAACATGATATTTTTTTTTAAAGAATTTTTTTTCAAACACTTCTATGTTGCCTCATATCAAGGTTTAATACTGTATCTTTAAAACATACATCTTGTGTTTAAAATTGCCAACTGAAGTTATAAATCTAATTTAGGACTATCAGACCTTTTTTTAATGCTTTACTATGTTTTTAATCCAGTGGTTGTTTTCAAGTTGATACATATCACTACAGGGAGATAACTCTGTAAAAATAAATCAGTTGAATATTTTAAGCACGAGCTATTGTTAAAGAAATATTATGCTTCTCAATGATCAAAATAAGTGTTTGTCAAACTGCTTTTAAGCCAATTAATTTTTTTGATTTAGAATGTGGTTTAATTTTTTTTGAATTTTTTATATTTTGTCAAAGGGGCAAAACTATCTTTATTCAAAGTTTTTGCAACACCTCGTGTTGACACATGAACTATGTTTAATTGGACCATACAAATGTCCTTTATCATACAGTCTGAGTTATTATTATTATTCTATAGAAACAGATTTTGATGATTTTATAAGATACTAAATTTCAAAGGTATTTTAATATTCAGTGTAACAGACAACAAAATGATATAATATTACAAAAGCAATTGTACTCTGCATATAACAATATTAAGCAAAAAAAAACTTATCGGTCAAAAATATTTACAACTTTAGATAATCATATTTAAACTTGAGAATGAACCCTTAAAACTAAAATAAAATAGTTATTTATATTGAAATATTGAAAATATTCTAAGTATTCATGGTTAGAATAAAATATATTATACAAGTATTATTATGATTAATAATAAATATGATTGATAAATGACAAAAATATTTTTTATAATTGGTTTTGTTTTTATCATGATGAAAGATTGACGATGTTATTTATACACTTCATGTATGTATGAGTTTACTTTATGAATTACTTTAAAGACATGATAAATTCATCGTAATATTGAAATTTATAACAAAAATACATTACAAAGTCATTTTACTACATGTATATTTCATCAAAAATAAATGCAAAATGTTTTCAGGAAAAGACATGAAATTCATTAGTGATAAACGCTGTACAAATTATACAATTCACGACAATAACAACATCAATCTAAGAACATTTCTATACAAAATTACAAATTCATCAAAATACACTAATTCTAAGTATTGCCAATTTATAACTGCATGCACAGATGCAGATCTGTAAGGAAAAACTATTTATAAATTGAAACACAATCGGTTTCAAAATGATTTGATGTCATAGAGTGTAAGTTTCAGGTCGCTTTTTGAATAGATATTATATTTTATATTAAATACTCTTGGTTATTGGGACATGTTTCCATGACTACTGTGGTTAGTAAACTAATGTTTAAATAAGAAAAAGACATTTGAATTTTTAAAAACCAGCTTATCTTTTTCAACCTATATTTAGCAGAAAAATAAAACTGCATGTATGGCACTTTCTGAAACGGCCCTATTCAAAAATTGGTAGACATAATTTGCAAAGTTCAAGAAATTTGTAACAATAAAAGAATATGAGCCATTTCCTATTTCCTATCCTTGGAAAATTCAATGTATGTAAGGTTTGGGGGAAGTCTAAACACAACTTTTGTAATATTCATTGTGCAAGAAAAAACTGAAAGTTTAACAAAAATAACCTGTTCATTTATGGCAAATCAAAACCAAAATGCTATTATAGCATTTTTCATGTTTTGTCTAAAAACTTATTTTTAAGAAAAGCAACCCCTTTATATACTGTGGATTCATTATAATTCGTTGGATACCAATAATCGTGGATTTAATGGGTACACATGAACATTGAAATTAAATGTTCAAAAAATGACATATTTTATATAGGCTTGTACACAGACTTTTGCATAACCACGAAATTAAATTTCACGAACATGCAAGTTTTCTTAATCCACGAAAATTGGTACCCACGAAAAGTAAGGAATCCACAGCATTGCAAATTTATATTCATAAACTTCATAAACTTGTGTTTGAACAAACCTATCATTTCAAAATAATGGTACACAGTTATAATAGTCATGGCAGATTGTGGCTAATATACATGAAATATGTCGATCACCAAAGGCTTGTCAACATGTATCCCACTTATTACAGTTAAAATTTATTCAAATTGTTTTGAAAGTGTTAAAAAAAAACCGGTGATATGTCTTTTTTTAAAATTAATATTAAAGTTCATATTGAATTCAAGTTGATCAAAATTGATAAAAAAGATACTGGGAACTTTTTTTTAAAATTGAACAATGTTAATTTGAACTACTAATTAGTTTTTGAATAAATGTAGCTTCTGCTTAAACATGTATTAGTTCCCACAAGGGGTCAACTCTTTCTGTATTAATGGTAACATTTTTGGGAACCATTATATAAGATAAAAACTTAATTAAAGCACTGACCATTCTGAGGCAGCATGGGGATTTAAAAAACAATAAATTCTTTGGTTCTAAATTTTGAAAAAGAAAGAAAAAGTTAAAGAAGGCATGAGAATTTTTTATAAGTGTATTTCCATTAAAAATTATGATGAAAAAAATAACATTGTGTTTCAAAACATATTTCTTGATGATATTAAAAACAATAATTTGCTTTTGAAAATTTTTGAAAAATTGTTTAATTTTGTCACAATTACAAAACCCATTTGTCTCCCCCTCCCTCCCCCTCAAAAATAAAATTAGATAAATGGTTGATGCATAACTTTACTCCCATCATTGCTCATATTATACCTTTTGAAAATATTCATATTGAAAAATATTAGAGTGATGCACTAACAATAACAATTAACAAATTTTCATATGTACCATATTGTTTGTGCTGTCATGACAATATACAGAGCCGTCTTAACTATATAATACAAAAAAACCTATACAATTTTTCATGTTTTAAGCTTGTGACACTTCTGTCATTTCAACATCATTAGATATGACTGTTTCCTGTCCTGATTTATCCGGTTCCCTGTCCAGCTCCATTGACTGATGAGATTCTCCAACTGTGGACTTGGAACCAGTATTTGAATTGTCTATAGTGTCTGTATTATTGTGCAAATGTTCATTCCTTGAACGACTATTCTTCAGTTCCTTGGACACCTGTTCTTCATGCTCTGTGGACACATGTTCATCTCTAGTTGAATTCTGAACAGCATGTTCAACATTGGCTGAATTTTGCATCTGTTCTTGCAAAGCTCGTTCAGCATTCGCTGAAGCTTGTAACTGTTCTTGGACTGCACGTTCTGCTTGCAGTTGTTCCTGAACTTGACGTTCTGCATTAGCAGTAGCTTGAATCTGCTCCTGCATAGCTCTTTCAGCGTTAGCAACTGCTTGTAAATGCTCTTGCATCTGTCGTTCCATGGTAGCAGCTGCTTGCATTTGTTCTTGCAACTGCTGTAATGCAATGGCGCTATCGACACTTATTGATCTAGATGCTAATGCTGCTGCAACATTTGTATCAAGCCCCGGTGATTTCGCAGGTTGTGCAACTCCGACAGAACTATCAACACTTAAAGACCTCATCTGAACTAATCCGGCTGAAGACACATGCTGCATGTCAACTCCAGGAGACATGATTTGTGACAATGCAAGAGGGTTATCCAATCCCTGAGCTTGTGCCATCTGAGCCCGTGCCAGCATCATTTGATATTGTATATTATTTAGAAATTGTTCATGACTGGCTGTTTGTCTCAGTTCTCCTGGTGCTTGTGGCTCTTCAACATGTTTCTTAAGGTGGTTTTGTAGTGTACCAGACTGCGAAAAGACTTTACGACAAATGTGACATTTGAAAGGTCGCTCACCTGTGTGGACACGTTGGTGTGACTCTAGGTGTTGTTTTTCGGTAAATCTTTTGCCACACTCATTACATTTATGGGGTTTTATACCCATATGAATCATTAAATGTCTCTTCAGTGAGAAAGGCACGGTAAAATTCTTGCCACATATTTCACACGTTCTATTATTTCCTCCTGTGTGCATGATCCCAAGATGTTTTATTAAAGCTTCATGATCCATAAACAAAATATTACATATTGTACAACGGCATTCTATTATCTCCTCTTTACCACCTGAAGATTCAGATTCACTTTCATCTAAAGAAGTATTAAGTCCATTTCTGGGAGGAGCCACCACTGGCTCACTTTTGATTGACGATTGACTGGTTGAAGCAGGGGGCATTACAATATCAGTTTCATTTTCAGATTCTTGATGTTCATGATCATGATCGCTTCCATGTCCATCTTCATGGTCTTTGATTTCCTGTAAAATATCGTCTTTCATAGAATCAGAGTGGACAATGACATAATCTCTACCTTTGAGTCCCTTTTCAACTTTATGAACGAAGAGGAGATGACGTTGAACAGCGCTATAACGTTGAAAATGTTTTCCGCAACACTGGCAGATGTATGGCTTTTCTCCAGTGTGCACACGTTTATGTGTAATAAGATGTGTTTTAATACTAAATGTTTTACCGCATTCATCACAGCTGAATGGTTTATGACCATAATGGTTCTGAATATGATTACGCAGTGTATACAATGTGCTTAGAGTCTTTCCACAAACATGACAAGTAAACGGAGATTCTCCTGCTTTAGCCATCTGTAAAAACATGTTCCCTTCTCCTTGAGAGGAAGCTGATGTCGGTTCTTGATTCTCCCCCTCCTCATCCTCATCATCTCCATTTTCATGATTTTGTTGTGCCTGTGCTTGTGCAGCATGTGCCTGTGTTTGTGCAGCATGTGCCTGTGTTTGTGCAGCATGTACCTGTGCTTGTGCAGAGTGTGCCTGTATTTGTTGAGAATGTGCCTGTGCTATTGCCACAGCCTGGGCCTGGGCTTGAGCTTGGGCTTGTGCTTCAGCCTGTGAAACTGCTTCATTCTGTGCTTGTTGTACTTGTGCTTTGGTTTGCTGCTGCCCATGTGCATGTCGAAGCAACTGTTCTTGTAGTTTCTGTTCAAATTCAGCATCTGCAGATCTTGCTGTTTCAAGTCTGATTGGTGAAGACACGCTTGTTGTTGGATTAGGAATGACAATTGGTTGACCAGAATCCACAGTCTTACTTAAATCTATAGTTTGCGACGAAGTAGGAGGAGCTCCCTCAGAATTGATTGACAGAGATCTTTCTCTCTCTCTACTATGAAATGTAAGATCAAGGGCATCTCTATTCTCATCGGGATTGGCTACAGCTGGAGGTACAAAAACATTGTGTAGATTAGGATCCCAGTAAGCTTTTTGTTCCGAAGTTGGACCATATTCCATACTCTTTGTTCTAGGACGAAGCATTTCTATACTTTGTGCAGCGAGATTTTGGTTAAATCTGAGTAAATCTGCTTCATTAAAGCTCAATCTTCTCCTTAATTCCATAATATTTGCCTCTGTCAAACTTAACTTAGCATCAGGGGATGATTCCATTTCAGCTGAAGTATTCAAGCTTTCATTCATTTCTCCCTCCTCAGTTGAAGATCTTTTGCCGCCATCTGCTCTTTGGTGAACTCTTTGGTGAATTTGCAAGCTGCTCCTCTGGGCAAATTTTTTTGGACAGAATTTACACCGATAAGGCTTATCTCCAGTATGTGTTCTCATATGACAGGTAAGGTGTTGCTTCTCAATGAAACTCTTTCCGCATACGGAGCAAACATGAGGTCGTTCACCTGTGTGTATCATTTTATGGCGACGGAGAACGAAAGGTGTTGAAAAACTCTTCTGACAAACATCACAAGTGTGTTTATTATGAGTTTTAATGTGAGCTCTCATCTCTTCGTAGGATGGGACAGAAACCTGACAGACGGAACATTTAATTTCTCCCATTTCAACAGAACCATCATCTTCCCCGGCATCACTTTTCTTGTGTGCTAATTTCTGAAGAAGGTTTTTTGTTAAACTTGTAAATGATTCCAGTATTTGGTTATTTGACATTGATTTGGAATCTTTTTGATTTTCTGCTATTGTGTTTGGAGGTAGTCCTTGGTGAAATTGTTGAACTGCTAATGCATTGGCTTGGGCCTGTGCTTGCATTGCCGCATTCCATTCTTCTACAAGTTGCTTTTCCTTCTTAGCTTGTTCTTCTAGGGCTGCAACGTCATTAGTATGTGGCGGTGCTCCTTCCTGACCAGGATAAATATAATTTGGATTAGCTAAAACTGCCTGTGATGTTAATAAATTCAATGAATACTCTGGGTGCGTTACATCTAAGCTTGGAGGAACTCGTGGAGGAATTTGAGGTATATTCAATGGACTATGTATATGTGTCTCTGTTTTTTCAGGTGCAGGTTCTGGTTGTTTGGTTGTGGTTTCAGAGCTAGGTGATTCTGTGTTGTTTTCTCCATGATACATATACTGATACTGTGATTGCTGGTGCTGATGATGTTGCTGGTCGATTGATTCTCTTTCTGTGATAGTACTCAAATCGATTTCTTTCTCATTCTTCTCATGCTCTTTTTTGATAGCCCATGGCAGCGTTTCTAACGAGTTCACAGATATATGTTCGGGTCTTGGTTGCGGAACTGGTATTGCTGATTTTTGTTCATCGGATGCTTCACTGGTTTTTGGCCATGAACCTTCTTTGGTACCACCACCTTGTCCGTAAATCTGCATTGGATTATGTGGTCGTTGGAAGAGCAACTGATTATAACGTTCCAGCAGTTCCGGGGTAATTCCTTCCTGTGCCAATAACTGCTGTGGAAGAATACTTTCCAATGAGGTGTTTGGAGATAACATAACATTTGGTGGATACGATAACTGTTGCTGTTGCATTGTGGGAAAGCCTGACTTTTGAGAATCTTCAACAATAACAGGTGAATCAGCAGTCTCGGTGCTCTTTGTAGAGTGATTTGACTTCGCATCACTCTGATCGCCACCTCTAGGTGATGTTCCGGGTTTCTCATACTCGCCATTTGCTTCGTGTTTCTTCTTGTGACGATAAAGTGTTCCATATTGAGTAAATGGTTTCCCACATACGTGACATTTATACGGCTTTTCCCCAGTGTGTATACGGATATGAACAAGCAGATTATTGCGGGAATTGAGAACTTTTTGACAAACTGGACAAGCGAAACTATTACTATCTATATGTGTCTGTATATGGTTGTTCAATAAATTGTAACTCGGAAAAGTTATTTTACAAATACAACAAATTATTGTTTCATCTTCCGATTCTACAACTTTTGGTGATGATTCGTCATTTTTATTCATTTCTTCCTGACTGAGATCAATTAATGACACATTCTCAGGCTCATTTTGAGGTTCTACTGTATTTTCAGCAGATTGTACTGTGACCTCTTGCACATATTCTGGTTGCCTGTACTGGCCATCATCCTGAACTGTCTGGTCTTCAGCCATTGTGTAAACTGGTACCTTGTCATTATGAACTAGCTCGGTTTGGTCCTCTTTGGAAGAAGGAGTTAGATTAAATGAATTATACAACGAAAACTGGTCCTCTGTGGAAAGTATTTGACTTTGTTTTAAATGGTTAAATTGTGCCTTCAGCACGGTGTTTTCACGAATCAAAATCTCTAAGTAGTTTTTTAATGACACACCGAATTGATAAAGCTCCTTTTTAGTATGAGTTTCAATATGATCGTTCAACAATTGTAAGTCTTGGAAAAAGTTGCTACAAATTTGACACTGCAGCGATTCCATGTTGGGTTTTTGCGTAAATCGTTAAAATATACTCCAATAAAATTTAAATGTTCTAATCCATTTTGATCCAAACTTTTGATCAGCTACATGATTCTGAATGGTTGTTTTACATTGTTCAATTTTAATATGGATCCACCATTAGAGAAAATCCTTGAATTTCCTGAAGAATCCTGAAAAATAAAATAAAAACATGAGTTTTTGCAACATGATCATGCATGATGATAGAGATTATAAATAAATACTGTCAGGAGTACAAATTATATTTGAAATTTTGTATACTTTATGATGTAATATCTACTTGTAAACAGGCTCTAGATCTATGTTACTGAGTCAGAATAAGTGTTTTGCGTTTATAAATTGTTCTCTTGATGCTTCATTGTCCATGACGTTGTACTTTTATAAATAGATAAAACAACAACTACATATATATGTATTAAAGTGCATACAATCCAGTTAAGGGGAGATAATGATTTGCCAACATCAAATGTTAATTTTCTTGATTTATAAACTGCTGCATTTGTTTGCACCTGTCCTAAGTCATGAACCTATAGTTCAGTGGCTGTTTTTTGTTGATGTGGTTCAAAAGTGTTTCTTGTTTTTTGTTTTTTTTATAGACTAAAGTATAAAATTGAGAATGGAAATGGGGAATGTGTCAAAGAGACAATGATAGTCGTGTCATACACCATTGTGTAGATAAATCAAATTAGATTTGGCAATTGAGAAATCGAAATAAAACGGAATTTCACTACAGGTGAAATTTTTCTAAATTTTCAATTAAGTACCTTGTGTAAGGTATATAGACTAAGAGAAACAAAAATTCTGAGACAAGTGCCTGTGCTTAATATGATATCCAGTACAAAAAATACCAGGTTTTTATATAAAAAAAAAGAGAAAAAGAAAGTATAACCATGATCACCATGATCGCATCGCAATAACATTTCCATTAAAAAATATTTTGTTTATCATGTCTATGAAATTCATTGTTTCATGGTACACAATATACTAGTCCCAGTTGTTTCTTATCAAAATTAATGTGTAATTTTCTATTTTGATTTCATTTTTAAGTGTCTGTAGATATCATCTTAAAAATGAGGATTTTGGTCATATCTGGTCCAGTTTCGATGAATCTCTCATATGATCCGTACAAAAATATTTAAATGGTGGACTGGTCAAAGAAAAGATAACTAAAATTAACAAGGTTTTAGTCGACATGAGATTGGATGTCAGAATGAATATGTTGCTTTTAATGCCTTAAATGGATGAAACATTACCTAAAGACAATTATGATAACTTTATAAAGAAATATCAAACTTATTTTGCTAAAAATCAAACTCCTTAATATACACTCTACAACAAGAACCGGAATGGCAGAATGGAAAGAAAATAATTCTTTAAAAATTGTAAAAACATACCCCAAACCTCTTTTCTAAAAAAATAAATCTTTTACATCTTTGAATTTCATTGGTGCAAACATAGATTTCAAATTAATTATCTGATTACATTTTGTCAAAATTTGTCAAAATCGACCATAAGTTAGTGTTGTCGTTTTATCAGCTTTGAATTTTCGTATCCAAACCTATTAAATCAGTCTTAATTAGATATTGTCCTATTTGTAGGGATTACAATTAACAGGATTAAAGATGATATATTTGTTTTTAGGCCAACTAAAATTAATTAGTAGATTTTCATCCAAATTTTTGAAAAAAATGGGGCGGGTGGGAGGATTTTATTTTTTAAATTTTATTTCATAAGAAACCCTCTAGTGACGAGTTCTTTATACCGTAGGGGTATAAACAAGTGTAAAATAAGCTAATATATCATGTATATTGTATATCCATGTATATATATAAGGAATCGTTCATAAATTTTCAAACTCTTTAAAAATAAATATCTCTGATAGGCAACCACAATTGACTGTTTTCATGGTTTTACATGTAATTGCTACTTTAAAAACCTATCTATAGTAAACATCAAAAACATGGAGAAAATTAATGCTCTCTTCAGTTGGACTATTCCTACACCAAATTTATTTTGCTTTCTAAGCGATGGTTTGAAGTTCCCATAAAATTAAGTAAACTTGTACAAATATATGCAATACAAGTATTATGAGTACAGAATTAAATGAAAACTCCAACAATGTTGAAAGCAATAGGGTTGGTGCTAAAGCAAGATGCAAATACAATTATGATGTAAAACATGAACTGAACTAAAAAGAAGTTGTTGTTTAATGACTATATTGAGGGTATTGGGACAGAGGGTGTTTGCTGTTTGTCAACAAAAAACAACAGCCATGGGTATTAAAGTCTAAGGAATTGCTATAATATTAATGTTTGTCGACCCTTGTTTTAGCTCAATATACGGTCATCAATCTAACAAGTTCGTGCTGGTGTCAATTCCTTATAATTTCTATTATCCTGACATGTTTTTTGTACCCATGTGTTCAACGATTCTTGCGCTTTCGATATCGTTGAATTCATAGTCCAAATTTCCTGACACAAAGTCATTGTATAAATGATCATAAATAAAAAAAAAACGGTTTTCTAATGTGACATATCGCGATTTGCGTTCTTGGACACAGCGTTCAACTCGTATAAACCTGAATATTTCATGCCCTTCTCGTAAACTATATCTATTCTCGGTACATGATGTTGACATCATAGAGCTGCAGAATATGTTGACTTAATCATTTTCGTTAGATAACTCGAAGAAATACAAAACCGAAATATGAAACAGGAAGTTTTGAATGAAACGAACATATCGATGTTTACCGGTAACAGACATGAACAAAATCCGGAAATCGTAATTTTTCCAAAATAAAAAAAATCGGGGCGGGACGATTTCAGAGGGGCGGGCGGGGATGAAAATCTATCAATTAATTTTAATTGGCCTTATGTCAAGCACTAATTTGATGAAAGTTCAAAAATTAGGACATGGTTTTGAGATGTAGAGACAAGAAAAGTGCCTTCTCCAAATAATTGTAGCGTCACAGAAATTATTTAACTGTCATGCCAAAAAAAATATAGAGTCTTGGTGCCACTACCTGGGGAGAACATTGAGTCATATCTTAAGCATGTTAGAGCGGCTTTTACTTACTGTTTTTTCTTACTTGGGACCTAAACAAGAGATTTCATATTTGCCAAAGGTAGAGCTTTCAAACCTTTAAATTTTCCATTCAAAGAAAGATCTCTTCTATATCATAAATTTAAAAAAGTATATTTTTTGTCTTCAACATGTTCGATTGGCTTTTCAAAAACATGTAACTGGGATAAAAATGAATAGCAGTTTATCAAGAATGTTGGTAAATCCAGTTGATTCATCAAATTACTGTCTATTCAGAAATTATTGTGATGCTTTTATTAATGCAAAAAATGTGACAGCCAGGGTTATAAATTTCTTTTAAAAAATGTCCTGTACAAGTCAGGAATTTGACCATTGTTATATTATCATGATTACAGTTCGTTTCTGTGTGTTTTACATTTTAATGTTGTGTTTCTGTTGTGTTGTTTGTTTCCTCTTATATTTGAGTGTGAACTTTCATTGCTATACATACTATAAGGCGTGTCAGGGTACTTTTCTATCACAAATTGATGTATTTAGTTTTGATGTTATATTTGTTATTCTCATCAGATTTTGCCTAATGCTTAATTATTGTGTGTTACATTTTAATGTTGTTTGTTTCTGTTGTGTCGTTGTTCTCCTCTTATATTTGATGCGTTTCCCTCAGTTTTGGTTTGTAACCCGGATTTGTTTTTTTCTATGGATTTATGAGTTTCTAACAGCGGTATACTACTGTTGCCTTTATTTAAAACCACAATAATAGAAACTACCATTTGAAATTTTTTATAATGATTTAAACAGGAGTTTCCTCTGACAATATCAAAAAAATAAATTGCATTTAAGGTTAAATTGAGAAAAATCGCAAAAATAAATGAAAGCAATAATTTCTAATTTAAAAGTAGAATACATGTACAACTGATTTTGCATCATAAAAAAAGACTACATTAACTATACCTACTGATACAATTTTTAAAGTTTTGATATCGGTATTTACAAAACCCTATATTACATGTATTACATTAAAATCAAATATAAAGTATAGATTTTTCTCAATCATAAATATGAACAATGATTCTATTATCATGATTATCATGCACAATAACTCAATGTCATATAATAGAAGTATTTACACTGGTATCCAAATTTTTCCACATTTACAAATGTACATAAAGTCACACAGTCAGGTTCCTGAAAACTTTGATGTCAAAATTCAGCTACACTAATAATACCAATAGTGTTAAAACGCATATTTACACAAAGACTTACACTTGTACAAAATGTATACAAATTTCTTCACTAATTCTTGCAAAATTTGGCATCAATTTCAAAAATCAGGTTTTTTGACATCATAATTAAATAGTGTTGTTGATTGTTGTCACAAGGTTACGCGGAAAAAGATCAAGTGTCATTTTGAGACAAAATTCATCCAAATACCCAAAACCTTGCAATGTGAAAATACATCACTGTACATGCTGTACAACATGTACAACATTTGAAGTCAAATACAATAATCCAAAATTAAACTGTTGAATACTGTAGATTTCTCTTCTTGTTCCGCAGTATTTATTTTATGTGTAGGGTTATCTGTTTGATTGGTCTTGCCAAACTAGACAAATATCATATAAATGCATTTTATCAACATGCAAATTACTAAACAGGAAGTTTTTAAAACTGTAATTTGACCTCATATGGTTGTCAAAGTGTATTTAATATAAACAATTTTGCTTGGGAGTTTGTTTCAATGCAAACGCAATGCATTTAATTTGTTTTTAGCGTGATTTTTATAAAAAGTTAGTGTATGGGACAGCCCATTTCTGTTATCCCGCCCATATGCATCATTGATTGGTCAAAACATCGTTGGCAATGTTACAGGACACTAATATATATGATAAGTTTATCAAAAGCACATACCAAATTATGTTATTTTGTGTATTTTTGGACGCATTTTGCTTTTGAAAGTGATGTCGACGCTTTTCTATCAGCCTCTGACAAAGGGAAGCAACAAAGGAAGTAAACAGTTTGATCTAAAATTAAAACGATGACGGGTTAATTTCCGGATTTTTAAAAACTACGCGAGTGTACGTAATAACATGTATATGTGTATTTTGTGTAATTTTTTTAATCAGTAAAGGTGATACAATACATGTGCTTAGAAAAAATAGCAAAACTAGCAGTCGGATATTTCAAATAAGACGAATCATGATTGTATTTTGTTGATCTTTGTTTAGCTATCTTAGAATTAATCAATCCAGCTATGAGAAATATTTTCATAAATGATGTTCGGTCACGATTGAGAGCGAAGATAAATGTGCGCTAAATCATCAAATCATGATAATAATAAC